>NC_133838.1:7735116-8060866 GCF_047830755.1 Zonotrichia albicollis | reverse complement strand
AGGACGGAGTGTCCCTTTGTCAGGTCCCGGCTGTTCCCTGACAGCCACATGTCCCTCCCCAGCCTGCCAGCCTGGCAGGTTTAGCAGCAGCCGCACAGCGAGGGGTGTGAGCCCTGGGGTCGGACATGCAGCCTGATGCCCCGGACAGGACAGAATGTGTTTTGAAGTGACAAAGGATAGGAGCTTTTCCTTAAAGAATGCGTAAGTATACTGAAACAAGACAGCTGCGGGAAAAGACTTTTAGTCTTAAAAATTTCAAGCGAAAAGTTCTTTACTGAAAAGGAAATAGCACCTCGTTTGTGCAGCCGCTCTGTAGCTCTGTGTTCTGGTGAAGTCACAGGGTGTGCACAGGAGAATCGGGGGTTTGGTTTCAAAATGAGCTGAGTTGTTAACTGTAGTGTGGTAAGTAACATCCTGTGGAAAAATCGGTTTGTGTGATCTGTATTTGATCACACATAGATAAGTTACTGAGCCAGCAGTTCAGTTCCTGGTTACAGCATAATAATTATGCTTCAGTTTTATATTTAGAACTTGATAGAAAACCATAATTTACAAATAATTGTTCCTTTGTGTGTTGTTTTTCTCTTTTTAACTTTCTGTGGTGGCCCATGGGGTCATTTTATGTGTTATTTTGAAATCTTATTTATCTCCTTTAAAATATTAGGTGTAAACTTTAAGTTTTGTCTTCACTTTTTCAGAGGCGGGTGTATAGAACAACAACACATGTACCCCAGGAGCTGGGACAGATCATGGACTCAGAAACGTTTGAAAAATCTCGCCTCTATCAGTTGGACAAAAGTACTTTCAGCTTTTGGTCAGGCCTCTATTCAGAGGTTGAGGGCACTGTAAGTACCTTTCATATGATATTTTTTATGTACTTAAACTAAAAAGTACTTTGGTTCTTAGTGAACCCATGCAGCAGCACCATTGGCATTCTGGTGTCCTATGGTGAACACTGACATTTATATTCTGGTTTTGTTTGTGGCTGTATTTGCTACACAAAAAGAAGTAATTGTTCAGAAAGCATGTAATTTCCTTCTGCAGTGCTGAGTCATACTGCACAACTACAGTGTTAGCTTACATTTTAATTATGTTTCATAGTAGTTTCCATTGCAAAATAATTAAGCAGTATGAATTATTTTAAATTGTTAAAATGCAGACCTTTCCCTGTGTTTGGAGGAATGCAACTACTTTCATTTTTAGATAAAATTTAAGTAGAAGGTAAAAAGAGAAAAAAAAAAGGTGCAGTTGAAGTGGCTTTCATTTCTCCATTAAGCTTTTAAAACCACCACACTTGCTTTGGTCCTTCCATCTCCTCCTGACACTGAAAATGCACCCTAAGTGTTAGGTTGTAAGAGTAAGCCTTTTTAAAATAAATAGATAAACCCCTGGTGTCATCAGTATTGGAAGGCTGCTTGCTTGAAAACTGATTTTCTATACACAGATGTATTTCATGTTTGCTAAGAAAGCAAACATGAAATATTTACAAGTTGAGCTGTTTGAGAAATGCTGCCAGGCCTGGCTGTACCCCAGATGTGCTCCCTCCCTTGGCAGCTGGTTCATCAGGAGATGCTGGGAGCAGGCACAAGGAGGACACCACAAATCTTTCTTCAACGTGGCTGTAGCAACTCCAGTACTGAAAGTGAAACTGGGGCTTTTCTCTGGGCAGGAAACTCAGGTGAACCTCTGGGAGAGGAGGGCAGCTCCTCTTCAAGAGGAGAGGCTGCAATATGAATATATGTGTGTGGCTATTCATGTATGAATATATGTGTGTGGTTAACCCCAGAGCTTTAAGGTCTTCTGAATATGTACCTTATGTCTAAGCCAGTACAGTGGCAAAGTATACAGAAAATAGGCTTGGAAATATGCTTGTATTTCACAGGAAAAATAATTAATTACCTGCTCTCTACTTCTGTAAGGTGTTAATCAATGCCAGATATTCCAGGCTTGTTTTATCACTGTTAAGATCACAGGGGTGGCAAAAAGCTAATTATAAAACTTGTTTTATTCACCCTTAAAAGGTTCTTGTGCTGAAATGTTAGTAGGCTAAGATGACAGTGTGTTTCATGCTGCCTCTGTGGTATGTGGTTTTGTTTTTAAGATGATTCTCCTCTGTGGAGGAATTCCTTTTCTATGGAAACTGTCTGGTCAGATCTCTGGTCGTGCTGGGTTTGGACCAGAATATGAGGTAAGTAGGCTTTAAATTCCTGTGCAAGTATTTGGTCCCTACTGCAATAATTATTTTTAAATTTATATTTAGTTAAAAGTGAGATCTAGGTAAACCTGTAATAGAGTAAAAATAACAGATACTTTCTGATGCACACAATGTCTCTGTGATTCTGAGAACTGATAACAGTAAATTAGCTTGCTTTTAAATTAGCTTACTAATTGAAACAGCCTTATGTGTTAAAAGCAAAGTCTGCTGCTTGAGTCAAATGAGGTGGTGGGCTGGGTTTTTGGGAGCTCTTTATTTGGGTGTTTTCTTTTTAGTAATCCTAGAATTGATCTGCCTGCACACTAAAAGGGTAAGAAATTTAAGTCTACTTCTTATGTTACCTTTGTGCTGTGGATGAGGCATGTATCCAAATTTGTGCTCCAAATCCTTAGTAAGCTATTACAGTGAACAATAATTAGTCATCATGAACAAGTTAATTCTGTGAATTTATCCAGCATCATCTTCTAACCTGTTTCAGTTAAACCACTGACCTAAAAGCCATTTTTAACACTTGGAATATTTGTTGGAATGGGTCAGTAAATATCAGGTGGTTTTGTTTTGTTTTTTAGATTGTTCAGTCTTTGGTATTTCTGCTGCTTGCAACACTCTTCAGTGCACTGACTGGTCTCCCATGGAGTTTGTATAATACATTTGTCATAGAAGAGAAACATGGCTTCAATCAACAGGTATTGCAGAGAGCTCTTGTACTGACCCTGGTTCAGATTGGTTACACAGACTGGTCCTTCATGAATGTGCAACACAGAATAATGGTTTGGGTCAGGCCTTGCTGAGGGAGAGTGCATCTGCTTGGGCTTGAGGCTGTGTAAATGTAAGGAGCTACTGGGAGAGCTCCTTTTTCACTGACTCTGATTTTCTTATGACACTGGCATTGCTGTTTACTATTTTTCTTAACTGAAGGGATCAATTCACTAACCAGAATGACATATTGATATTTACATTGATGTCACTGATCCAATTTATCCTTTCTTTGCAGACACTGGGATTCTTTTTTAAGGATGCTATCAAGAAGTTTGTTGTGACTCAGTGCATTCTGTTGCCAGTGACATCCCTTCTGCTTTACATTATTAAAATAGGGGGAGACTACTTTTTTATCTATGCCTGGCTCTTCACATTAGTTGTTTCCTTGGTGAGTATGAGAAGATGTTTGGGTTTCTTCCAGACTCCAGCTCACTGGCATGGCTCAGCATGCTGATTGCAGCTGAAAGGAAATGAAGAAAAAAAATCTAAATCTCCTGTGAATTTTAATGTCTACAAACTTCTACAGAGTGTCTTGCTCTCAATGTACTTGTTCAGGAATAATAGCTCATATTACTTGTCCACATTAATGTCATATATATATATATATATTCTATTTAATACTGGAGTGTCTTCATTAATTGAAAGAGAAGCACTTATAAAGCTTTAGAATAGGTACTGGAAATACAGCACTATGTGGGGATCTGTTTTCCTTTCTCCTGATAGAGGTGAGAACCAGAACATGTGCAGCCAAAGCCACGCTCCTCTCTCTCTCTTTCCTATCACAAACTAATATTTTATTTTTGCTCTGCCTGTGCCTCCCCGTTTAGCTGTCCATGTAGATTTTATTCTGAGGTTCTACAGATACTTCAGAACCTGATATAACAGGGATTGGTCTGTCTTTTATACTACAAAACCTAGGAAATAAAAGATCTTGGCAGAGCTGCAAGCTGCTGTATTGAAAGAACATTTTCCTGGCTCACTCTTCTCTGAGCCCCCTCCACCCCTGAGGTTAAGTGCATGCTTAGACAATTGGTGTTTCCTCCTCAGTGCAACTTTATAGGGTTTCAGGCCCTGATGTGTTTGAGCAGCCTTTGGCATGCAAAGTCATCCTAAGATGTGTTAGATTCACCCTTTAGAGTCTGGTTTTGGGAAGAATTCCAGTTCCATAACTCTGTAATCAGAGTTAGAGTTGCACCCTCCTGCTAGTCTGTCATGCCTGCTGATACCAAGGCATAACACAAAGATCTGAGATAAAACTTGAAAATTAGACCCCATATACTGTATGGTCTGAAACAGTAGTCTGGGCTGAAAAGCTGATTTCTACTCCATGAAATACCCTCCTACACCTTCTGCAAAATATCTGCAGGGGTTTAAGCCCTTAAAATTTACAGTAACAAAACTTATTTTAGTGGTGTTTCATATTGATGCCCTTATTTGCTGTGACTTTGCAAAAGTCAGTTTTTCTGATTTTCGATTTCATTGGAGTTTTTCAGCAGTGCACACACTGTCAAAAGTCTAGGTACTTGTTTTCAGTGAAGTAAAATGTATCAAGATAATTTTGAATTTAATGCTGATTTCCATTTGCCTCTCATGTCCTGTTCCTTTTTCACTAAACTTATAAAACGAATAAATAAAAATAATATTGTGGTGATCCACACAGAGTGTGAGGAAAGGGAGTTCAGCTTTCCTTTCCATCACATTGTTCTAGTTCTGGCTTTCTGCAGCTGATGCCAGTTTGAGGAGATGCAGGTGCACTGTAGTGATGTTTTTAGGTCAAGGCTGTTAGTCATTGTGGAGCCAGAGGCACCAGGCAGGCAATTCCCTGAGCCCTGCAGACAGCTGGGAGACTAAGAAAACAGAGGACAGAAAATTTCTTTCCTCTTTTTAGACAGTTGTTTTGCAAGTTAGCAGGAATTAGTCCCACTTTTTCTATCTCTTGGTTCCTTCATCTCTTCAGCTGAGTATAAAACACTTCAGAGCTTTCCAGGATTGGTGAGGTGTGTGGAAGTGACAGCCTTTCACTGATGAGCCCCTGCTCCCAGAGGCTTTGGTTTCTGCACTGCTCAGGTGTGTGGGTGGTTTGTGCACAGTTTGCTGAGCTGTGGTTTGTGCAGAGTTTGCTGAGCTGTGGACTGGCCACCAGACAAAGCAGCCCATAAGAGCCTGCCCATAGATCCCACTTCATACAGGACTCTGCTTTATCAGGTGTTTTTTCTGAAGCTGTGCCCTGTTTTTGAACTGTTTGCTCCACTTTTAGTACTGAACAGGTTTGCATGCCCTGTTCTTACTGTGTGCGTGTGTTGCAGGTGCTGGTTACAATCTATGCAGATTACATTGCGCCTTTGTTTGATAAATTCATTCCGCTGCCGGAGGGAGAGCTCAAGCAGCAAATTGAAACAATGGCAAAGAGCATTGACTTCCCACTGACTAAGGTGTATGTTGTTGAAGGTGAGGTTTTGTTGTTTTTTTTAAATAAAAAGGCTTTGTAGTTTTAAATTTGTGGGGGTTTAGCATTGATTGTGGATGCTGTGGTAGGGCAGTTGATTGCATTGCTCAGATACTGCAGTACTTGCCAATGTCTGTAGCATTTTCCTGAAGCTCAGTGCACAACCTGAGCTCACCTTCTGGTTGGGAGCATTTTCCTAAGTCTGTGGAATGGAAATGCACAGCTCAATCAGGAGTGGAAGCACAAAAATAGTCAAGATTATCATTTTAGAACTGTAAAACAAAAGGAATATCTGTTTCCATTCACCTTTGCTGGCACTTGGAAAGAATTCTTCATAATTTGGCACAGGTTCTTTGCCTGGAGCAGTGTCAATTCAGAATGCTCTTTCCACTCTAAATCTGAAATTGTAATAGGATTAGCTTTTCTTCTTGGACATTAGATGTTCCTAACTGCTCTTATGGCTTTAGTGCTTTTAGTGATTGCATGCTACATTTCTCTATTGGAGTCATCATTACTTAGATTTTAGAACATGCTTCAGCTTCCAAACAGATCTGCTTGAGTTTCTCTACAGTTCATTTGGGGACTTTGAGAATTCCTCTGGAAAAATCTGATCTGTCATACTGTGCAGGCTTCAGTGCATGGGATTATTCAGATCCTGGTGTTTTATTTTCCCCATCAGGTTCTAAGCGTTCTTCCCACAGCAATGCTTATTTCTATGGATTCTTCAAGAACAAGAGGATAGTACTGTTTGACACACTCCTGGAAGACTATTCTGCTTTGAACAAAGAACCAGCAGAAGGAGAAGATGGTGAGAGTGAAGAAACAAAGTCTAAAACCAAAGTGAGTTGTCTTGTGTTGTTTATATTAACTTCTCGGTGAGATATTCCTAGTGTATTTTAAAGGCCTTAAGTAAGTTGCTAAAACACATACCCTAATGTTTCAACACCAAAGTATGCCTGGTTTGCTGATTGGAATTTCTGGGGCTGTGTGAGTTGTGCAGATAGCACCAGAGACTCTAAAATCCACATGGGCTTTAGCAAAACATTCATTCCCTGCATGTAAAAACTAGGTCTGAATAAGGGACCTGCTCAGGGTTTTAGCTCATCTTCTCTTGGGACTGCCATGCCACAGGTTCGCTTTGAGGAAATACTTTTAATTCTTAGTGTGTAATTTGTCACTTTTACTGGGTGCAGAGGTTTTGGTGCAGGAGGACAGACAGAGGATGGTGGCCTGGCACTGGCCTCTCCTTTGATGTGCAGCTGCACATCCTGAATATGCTGGAACAGCTGTTGTGCTGTCAGAAGAGTATGGAAATGACTAAAGCTAATAGAATACTTTCTGAATAACCTGAAGGAGTTATTCTGAGAAAAACAAATGGCCTTGTGCAGCCTAAGGTTAGGCCAATGTTTGGAATGTTGTTCAGTCCAGCTTCTGTTCCTTGCCACCTTGTCAGTGGTGTCCAGGTATTGTGTTTGCAGGGAATGCCCTGACAAAGGCAGGAATGATGCATCTGATCCCATGTTCTCAGAAGGCTGATTTATTACTTTATAATACTATATTATATTCAAGAATACTATACTAAACTACACTAAAGAATACAGAGAGGATACTTACTGAATATTAAAAAGATAACAATGAAAACTCGTGACTCTTTCCAGAGTCCTCACACAGCTTGGCCCTGATTGGCCAAAGAGTGAAAACAACTCACAGCAGAATCCAATGGAACAATCACCTGTGGGTAAACAATCTCCACACACATTCCACATGAGCACAGCACAGGAGAAGCAAATGAGATAAGAATTGTTTCCCTTTTTCTGAGGCTTCTCAGCTTCCCAGGAGAAAAATCCTGAGCGAGGAATTTTTTCAGGGAATGTGAATGCCACATCCAGGGTTCTGTTTGGCAAACACTGCAGCAGCAGGTGGTGAGAGGAGGGCATGTTGAGCTCACCTGATCCAGTCATAATGAGAGTGTTCCATTTCAACAGGTTCTTCAGCCTTTGCTTCTGACTTGCTAATGGAGTTTGAAGGTGCAGATGTCCTTCCTAATTACAGCTTTAAGGATGCCATAGGGCTTTTTGAAGAGGACAGCTCCTTTTAAAAGGAGCAGCACTGCCTTGGGAGGAAGGCTACATGTTGGGTGTTGAAGGAAAGTAGGAACAGGGCTTTGCTCTCAATTCCCCTCTGAAAGTTTGAATTCCTGTTTCCATTGTCATGCTTTGCTTGAGTGAAGAAACAGGATGAAAAGGGATAGCAGAGTGTTTGAAAGGCAAATCTTCCAGTGTTCTTTCAGGTTTGCATCAGCATAGAAATAAGAGAACACCATTTCATAGCAGAAATCTTCTTAACCTTAAAAGGTTTTATTTCTGTAAGTATCTTCATGAAAAAAGCTCAACACAAAATTTTATGTGTGTTTCTGATATTAGAAGGGAATGGCCTGATCTGGGGACACTTAAGTGATCAAGAAAAAAACAAATTAGTAAGAAATTAATTTGGTTGTGTTCAGACATACCTGATAATACTTCTGCTTTGTTGTTCCCTCAGAATAAGAAACAAGGATGTAAAAATGAAGAAGTTCTGGCTGTACTTGGTCATGAATTGGGTCACTGGAAACTAGGTCATACTGTCAAAAATATAATTATCAGCCAGGTAAGTTATTTTAAACTGGATTTTTTTTTTCCTGGAGCATCTGTAATTACAGCTGTTTCCAAATGCCCTTTTCCAGATTTGTTAGTGTACATTCACACTGTGTGCCAGGAAATTGCTCTGGATCACAGCCATCCTTCTTTTCTCTTCTGTGTGTTTCAATAACAAACAATATTCTGGCATCTTCTGTTTTACTCTAAAAAGACCAAAAACCACTTGGACAGTTTATCACCCCTTCTAGAAAACTTGGTAAGGCCTGGTCCTGCCTCTGGCTCTGAAAAGCCAGGCAAGCAGTGTTTGTGCAGGACCCTGCACAGCTTGGATGGAGGCACAGATTGTTTCCAGGAACAGAAGTGCAACAAAACACAGACACATTTGTTTGGCTTTAAACTTTTCAGAACCTGCACTTGATTCCAGGGAGATGAGTTCTATCCTGTACTCCCTTCTCTCTTCTCTTCTTGCTTTTTCATCTCCCTTCATTATTTGTTTTTAATCTCTGGCAGAAAATAGTGCTTCTTGTACTGTTGCATTTTCAGAAAGCAGGTAAAAACCAGCTGTTTGTTCCTCTCTGTGCATTAATAAATTCAAAATAATCTACTTGGGGTTTTTTTTTACAGTGGCATCCATGTGCAAATCTATAATGTGATGCTATGTAATGACTTACCTTAATTAAGAATGTTTTTTCTTTTCTCCAGATGAATTCCTTCCTTTGCTTCTTCCTGTTTGCTGTGCTGATTGGTCAGAAAGAACTCTTTGCTGCATTTGGTTTCTATGACACCCAGCCTACCCTGATAGGCTTGATGATTATTTTCCAGTTCATTTTTTCACCTTACAATGAGGTAAATTGTTTTCAAGACATGGACTCTGAAGTATCATCCTATTTAAATAATGATTCTGTTTGGTCAGGGGAAGTTTGAATTTCTAGGGGCTGTGTTGGGTGTCTCATTTTGATAATCAGGTTTGTGCTGCATGTTGGGCAGCACTCCCAGGCATGGCTTGGATAGAGCTTAGTGAGATCAGCTGCAGCCACAGCAATGTGTGAGACGTGGGAAGGTGGATTTGGGGGTATTTACTGGCAATGAAGGAGTGTGCAGATAGCTGAATTTTGAAATAATTTTGAAATAATTTTGAAATAATTTTGAAATAATTTTGAAATAATTTTTAAATAATTTTGAAATAATTTTGAAATAATTTTGAAATAATTTTGAAATAATTTTGAAATAATTTTTAAATAATTTTTAAATAATTTTTAAATAATTTTTAAATAATTTTTAAAAATTTACTGGCACTGAAGGAATTTGCAGATAGCTGAATTTTAAAGTAATTTTAAAGTAATTTTAAAGTAATTTTAAAGTAATTTTAAAGTAATTTTAAAGTAATTTTAAAATAACTTTAAAATAACTTTAAAAATTTACTGGCACTGAAGGAATTTGCAGATAGCAGAATTTTAAAATAATTAAAAAATAATTTAAAAAATATTTTAAAATTATTTAAAAATTATTTAAAAATTATTTAAAAATAATTTTTAAATAATTTTTTAAAAAAATTTAAATAATTTTTAAATCATTTTAAAATAATTTTTAAAAATTTACTGGCACTGAAGGAATTTGCAGATAGCTGAATTTAAAAATAATTTAAAAATAATTTAAAAATAATTTAAAAATAATTTTAAAATAATTTTAAAATAATTTTTAAATAATTTTTAAATAATTTAAAATCATTTTTTAAAAATTTTTAAATAATTTTTAAATCATTTTAAAATAATTTTTTAAAATTTACTGGCACTGAAGGAATTTGCAGATAGCTGAATTTTAAAATAATTTTAAAATAATTTTTAAATAATTTTAAATCATTTAAAAAAAAATTTTAAATAATTTTTAAATCATTTTAAAATAATTTTTAAAAATTTACTGGCACTGAAGGAATTTGCAGATAGCAGAATTTAAAAATAATTTTAAAATAATTTAAAAATAATTTTAAAATAATTTTAAATCATTTTTAAATCATTTTTAAATCATTTTAAAATAATTTTTAAAAATTTACTGGCACTGAAGGAATTTGCAGATAGCTGAATTTTAAAATAATTTTTAAATAATTTAAAAATAATTTTTAATAATTTTAAATAATTTTAAATAATTTTAAAACAATTTTAAAATAATTTTTAAATCATTTTAAAATAATTTTTAAAAATTTACTAGCACTGAAGGAATTTGCAGATAACTGAATTTTAAAATAATTTTTAAATCATTTAAAAATAATTTTTAATAATTTTAAATAATTTTTAAATATTTTTTAAATAATTTTTAAATAATTTTAAAGTAATTTTAAAATATTTTTAAAGTAATTTTAAAATAATTTTTAAATAATTTTTAGTAATTTACTGGCACTGAAGGTATTTGCAGATAGCTGAATTTTAAAGTAATTTCAAATAATTTTAAAATAATTTTAATAATTTAAAAACAATTTTTAATAATCTTAAAACAATTTTTAATAATTCACTGGCACTGGAGGAATCTGCAGGTAGCCGAATTTTAAAATAATTTCCATGCATTTCTCTCCACAGGTTCTCTCATTTTGTTTGACAGTATTAAGCCGCCGATTTGAGTTTCAAGCAGATGCATTTGCCAAGGAACTTGGGAAGGCCAAGGACTTATATTCTGCTTTGATCAAGCTAAACAAAGATAATTTAGGATTCCCTGTTTCTGACTGGATCTTTTCAATGTGGCATTACTCCCACCCTCCCCTTTTAGAAAGACTTCAGGCCTTGAAAGATGCAAAGCAAGAGTGACAGCAGCGGTTGCTGCTGCAGAGACAGTGCTTCCATCTCAGAAGCAAAGTTCAGAGCTGCTTTTTAATTTTTTTTTTAATGGATAATGCAAATTAAGCACGCTGTTAACAGCACCACGCATCTGAGTATCCTGAAACAGGTATTAAATTATAAATGACTTATTTTTAACAAAAACAAAACTGTGGAACTTAATTTAGAAAAAGTGCTGGGTGAAGACCTTTCCCCCCACCCACCACACTGACTTTTATTTCCATATCATAGTATAGACTTTTAAAGGGAGGAAAACAAATGTAGACTTCAAAGCACCTTTTTTTTTTCAGTTTGTGTATGCCTTGAACATTGCTTTTGATCCTTTTTCTATTCTCAGCATTCTGTGAACCTTCCCAGTCTCACCCTCTTCACAGTGAAGAGGCTTTGGGTGATTTGATTTCCTGTATAATGATACTTGTGCTTGCCAGTGTGTTTGAAAAAGCTGAATTCAGCTGCAGGCTTTTCTCCTGCATTCCTGTCTGTCAGAATGATAAATGCTACTTAATAAAACCTTCTTTCTCTGAAGTGTGGGAAGAAGGATGAATTATAGCTGAGGATGCATACCATGTCTTCCTTGAAAATGAGAATTATTATTTAGTAGCATTACAGTAGGATTAGGCTGCTCCTATTGCCCCAGGGCTGCTGGGGGTATGGAAGGGAGAAGAGAATATTACAGAGAATCAGAATGGGACCCACACATTTGAGAAAATTGCCAATTCTCTCTTGTTCTCCCTTTTTCCACATCTCAGATCCTCCATTTCTGTTGTACTTTGCCTAGAATTCCTGTGCATATGGAGGTGTCCAGTTGCTCAGCCAGTGTATTAAAGCCACACTTTGATTTTCAGGGGGCTTATTCTCCATTTCATTGAGGGTTTCTCATTAATATCAATCCAGCTGAAATAGTAGCTGAACTTATTCTTCATCATTGTTCTTCTATATAAAAATTCCTACATATAAAAAGCCCAGGAAACAGTTTGCCCACATCAGTTACTGAAGAAAAAAGTGGGTAAACATGGAAATGGCTTCAGCATTGATTATCTCAGACTTTTCTGATGAAAAATAGGATTATATTTACTTTTGTTGAAGTAAAAATAAAAGTAAGATATAAGTTTGCATGTGCATACAAATGTTTTAACCAGTGTGAATATACAAACTCCATATAAAAATCAGATTTTCTATCTGTAGTAAATTAAAAAGTTCTGCTCAGCTCTGTACAAAGAGAGGAGTCATCAAAGCAAATTGTCATTGTTTAACATGTCACAATATCCTCATCTATTTTATTGTTAGCTTACATTTGTTTTTCTGATCATAGGGAAAAATGCCTTATAAGACGATGGGCACAATGATGTCTTGGGTGAAACAAGATGTTGCTGAAAGCCCTTTGTATGCCTTATTCTAATTGTGTTTATACCCCAGCAAATATGGAGCTTAGCTATAGATACAGATTTAGGAGACAGTTTTACAAATCTGGAGAGCCTATATTTGTCATGTGAACTGTATTTAATAAAAGGCCCTCAAAAATAAAAGCATTAACTTGAATCTGTCAATTCAGAAAGATAAAAAGGTGTGTCAAGTTTTGAATGAGCTGATGGCTGGTGCAAAGCTATGGGAAATATGTTAAGTGTCCTCTGAGGAAATAATTTGTGTAAAAATTCTATGCAAAAGCAGAGATGTCTCCCCACAGAGATGTTGGAGCCCCTGTGCTCTGGCTGGGAGAGCTGGGGGAGTTCACTGGAGGAGGCTCCAGGGAGACCTGAGAGCCCTTTCCAGGACATAAAAGGGCTGCAAGAGAGCTGAGAGGGACTTGGGACAAGAGCTTGGAGTGACAGACAGGGAGGGATGGCTTTTAGCTGAAGGAAGGTAGATTTAGATCCGATATTAGGAAGAAATTCTTTACTGAGGGACAACTGATCAGGGCTTGGTCTGGTGGAAGGTGTCCTTGCTCATGCTCTAAGATGACTTTTAAGGTCCCTTCCAATCCAAACCATTCTGTGATAAACGTCTGTCTTTCAAAGCGTTTCAAGGATCTCCATTTGTACACACAGGGCTGTTATGGCCATAGGGCTCTGCCCGCTCTGGGTCCCGCTGCTGTGTACGCGGGGCGGGCGCGCAGGCTGGGGAGCGGCGGCCAGGCCGTGTGTGCTGCTCGGTTTGTGATGGCCGGGGCCGATGTGCCAGCCCTGTGCCCGCTCAGTGCCAGCCCTGAGCCACTTCAGGCTCCGCGGGAGGGATGTGACAGCCCTGTGCCCTCTCAGGCTCCATGGGACCGATGTGCCAGCCCTGTGCCCGTTCAGGTTCTTCTGGAGAGATGTGCCAGCCCTGTACCTGTTCAGTGCCAGCCCTGTTCCCGTTCAGGCTCCTCAGGGCCGATGTGCAAGCCCTGTACCTGTTCAGGCTCCGCGGGAGCGATGTGCCAGCCCTGGGTCCGCTCAGGCTCCCCGGGAGCGATGTGCGAGCACTATGCCCGTTCAGTGCCAGCCCAGTGCCCGTTCAGGCTCCCCGGGAGCGATGTGCCAGCCCTGTGCCCGCTCAGTGCCAGCCCCATGCCCCTTTATGCTCCCCGGGCCCACCTCAGGCCCCGGAGCGGAGGCGGCTCCGCGGGCGGGGCGCGGCTGCCAGGCCGACCCCTGAGCTGCAGGGGGCGCTGTGGCGCAGGGCCCGCCCGCGGAGCTGCAGCGCCCCCTGCTGCCGGCGGGCCCGGATGTGACGTTGGGCCGGGGCCGCAGCCCCGCGCGGCTCCTTTGTGCGGCGGGGGCGATGCTGGCGGGTGGCAAGAAGGGCGCGGAGGCGGCGGCGGGCGGCGAGGCCGGGCCGGAGGCGCCGGTGCCCCCGCCCGCCGCCGCCGGGGCGCTGGGCTCCTCTTCGGATAGCGGCGGGGCTTCGGAGCGCACGCCCCGCAAGAAGGAGCCGCCGCGGGCCTCGCCGCCGGGCGGTGTGTCCGAGCCCTCGGCCGTCGGGGCCGCCCCTGCGCCCGGCGCCGAAACCACCGGCATCGCCGAGACCCCCGAGGGCCGCAGGACCAGCCGCCGCAAGCGAGCCAAAGTAGGTGTGGGGCGGCCCGGTTGTGGGCCCCGCCGGCGCCTCGTGCGCGACGTGCTCGGGCCGGCAGGGGCGTCCTGGGCCCGGCCCTGCCCGGCCGGTCCTTTCCCGGGGCGTCCCGGTCCGGTCCCGCTCCCCTGGCCCTTCCTCGGGGCGTCCCGGCCCTGCCCGGGGCTCAGCACGGGCCCGGGCCCTGCCGAAGGGGCGGGTGGCATGCCCGGGACCGAGGGCTCCGGTGTTATGAGTGTAAAAGACACGCGGGCGTGCAGGGAGCACCACTGGCTTAAGATTAAGATCAGAATCCCCTGTTGTAGCTCATTTTCTTGGGCTCGTACCCTGTCATAAAGGAGAGCTTCCTGCAGCTGTTTGGGAACTTTCTGCGGTTTCTGAGCGGATACCGAGCAGTAAAAACACCCCAAATCCATGGCAGGTTATTAGGGCGCTCGGGAGTTTGTATTTTATCAGCAAATTCTTCTGTTGCTGTGTGTATGGATGCAGCAGCTCCAGGCTGGTGTGCAGGGGCAGATGCTGGTTTTGCAGGGATGGCCGTGCTCAGTCCATTGTTCCTCACCTTCCCTCCGCTGGTGTTGGAGAGCTGAGTCAAGGCTGTGTAAGGGTGAAATTTAACAATGAAATCTAACAGCTGTGAAATATCTTCAATAGTTTGGGTCTGTAGTATGTAATTCTCATCTGTTGTTCTGACTAAATTAGTACATTACCTTTTTTTTTTTTGGTGAAACCTTTTCTTGGAAACCTTGTTTCAGAAGATGGTGAAGATCTTGAATGTGCCCTGGGTCAGGGTGTTTGACATGGAAGCTGAAATTACTTTTTGGAACTGTTTTGTCCTGTGGCATTGAATGTGGCTCTTTAGAGCCATTGTGTGATGTAATGACTGAACTGCTCCTTCACACATAGCAGCTGCTGGGTTGGTCAGTCTGGTGCATCTTTTAAATCAAAATAAGGTGGATGTAGACTGGATATAAGGAAGGCAATTTTTTGCAGTGAGGATGTTGAGACCCTCAGGTTGCTCAGAGCAGCTGTGGCTGCCTCATTCCTGGAAGTGTTCATGGAAATGTTGGACAGGGCTTGTGAAAGGTGTCCCTGCCCATGGCAGGGTGGGATGAGATGGGTTGAATGTCCCTTCCAGTCCACTCCATTCTGTGATCTTCAGAGGCAGCATTCCTTGTTTATCGTGCTGTGATAACTAGTAGGAATTAGTGCTCGCTGTGGGTTGTGTGTTTGTGGTGTTTATTTGCACCGACAGTGCCCATCTGCAAGGGTTGTTTGTCTCTTGTGGCACCATCTGTCCCTTTGAGCACTCCAGCATGAGGTCACTTCCCATGAGTGTTTGCAGTTGGGGAGGGTATCTAGGTTAAAAATAAATCTAGGGAAAAGCATAGGGTTTTTATGGAACTTGATTGTTCTTCAGAAGTTGTAGAAGCTGAAAGGGAATGGGAGATTTCACAGGGCCTGTGGACAGAAGTAGCTGTGCCTTCATTACCCCTGGTGATGTATGGATGGGCTGAGTGGTCACTGTTAGTGCTTCAGAGTGGGAGTTCTCAGGAGGTCCTGGAGGTGCAAAAAACCTGAAATATGCTGGGCATTGTGGAATGTAAATATTTAAAAGACAGCATATAATGGATTATATTAGTATCTTGAAGAATCCAGGGTTTCCTGTACATAGGCCTCCCAAAGCTACTTTGAATTGTGCCCATTATTGCTCTTTTTTAGTGGCTGAACTTGGACTATGAAAGATTTTTTTCTTTTGGTGAGGAATCCAGAGTTGTTTTTGTCATTTCCTGACATGTTGGATGTTGGGCCATCACTAGCTGCCTTTTTTTTTTTCCAATGGGTGCATATTGAGAAGTGCTTTTTTCCTTTACAATCAGTAGTGAAATTCACTAACAATATACAGAACTTTCTTATTTTGGATTAAAGCTTGGTTGACTAAGCACTATGAGATGCAGCCCTCCCAGGCTAGTTCTTGGGGTTCCTTCAAGTTCAAATGAGTCTTTTTGGCTGGTAATTTTATCTAATTTTACTGGGGAGCAGTAACAGAACAATACATATGGCAATAAAGATTGGGGAGGGTGAGGGGAAGGGGAGTTTCTTGTGTTGAGCCACAAGTGTGACCATTCTGGAGAGGAAGCAGCTGTGAGCCTCTGTACCAGGACAAGATTCCCAGGAAGCAGGAGACCATACAGGGCACAGTGGGATTTCTGCAGGAAATCTTGTGTGTGCTTCTGGTCATCTGTGCTTAGCAGATGAAATTCAGGTTTGAACACATGGAGTGGACACAGAGGCTGCTTTTCATCCCTTGGGCAGGGGTGTGAAGGAAGGGAAGAAATCCAGGGAGGTTAAATGATAATATAACACACATAAACTGGGCTTGATGAAAGCTCCTACTACAGGATGCTGAAGGAGGCAAAAAAATTGGGAACTTTTTTAAGCTTTGTTGCATTTTACAACATGTTATCTGCAATAAGAGTCTGCATAAGGTAACTCAAGGCTTTTCTTTGAACTGGAAGCAGTTTTGGTAGTTGCAGCATTAATGCTACAGGCATCTTCAGTGTGTTCATGTTCTGTTGTGCTTTTCACAGGTCGAGTACAGAGAGATGGATGAGAGCCTTGCAAACCTGTCAGAAGATGAGTATTACTCTGAAGAAGAGAGAAATGCTAAAGCTGAGAAAGAGAAGAAACTGCCCCCACCACCTCCACCAGCTCCTGCAGAAGAAGAGAATGAAAGTGAGCCAGAGGAGCCATCTGGTGAGTACAGAGAGACCTTCTCTGAAACCATTTAGCTGATTTGTTAACAGAAATTAGGTAGGGCTGGGTGTGGCATCATGAATCCCATGTCTGGTTTCAATCTGGTTTTGAATAATTGTTCTACAGTGTTTTATTTGCTGGCCCCATGTGTGGAAGGAGGGGAGAAATGCAGAACAGGCTGGTAAAGATAGGAATATGCATTAATGTAAGTCCAAATGAAGCCAAACCTCTTGTGCTAGATTCTCATGATCCTTTAGACTTGTCTTTGGAAGTTTATTGACCAGAACAGCCTCTCTGGCTCTGCTGCCACACCTGCTTGGGTATGGACATTCGTTTATTCCTCAGAGAGAAAAGACCCTGGGTTTAGGGGGGTTTGTTATGCAGAAGAACAGATTTAAACTACTGTGATTCCTGTGGCTTTAAACTATGACTATAATCTTAAATTCTAGTTGGATACTGTTTGCTTAAATGTCAGTATTCAGTGCTTTCCTTATTAGCTTAGAGAGAGCTTCCCTTTACATTGAGATGTTTTTTGGTCAGTCTTGTTCAGGAGGCAGCTTTTGAAACTTGTGGCAGTAGCTGTACCCTATTTTTTACCTCCATTGTTTTTACACAATGAGTGGGGTCTGTTGGTATCACTCAGCTGCTGGAAGGTGATGCTTTTGCAAAGTTCAGAGTCAAGAGATTTCATGAGATAATGTGTATAGTTGGTGTTAGACAGGAGCTGAAATCTAACAGCTGAATCTTTGCAGGTTCATCACTGATGTGAGTCACTTTTAGTTTTCAGTTACCTTAATTTTCTTTCTGGCTGGCAGGTTTGAGAACATAGACTGATATTGGCTTGGGGATAGCTACCTTCAGTCAGGAAAAATATGAAAAGCTGTGGGTGTGTTTTATCTCTTATAATTTGCCATTGTAACCTCTCCTGTTGCAGCTGTTGGCTCCTGCCTTGATACAGGAGTACTGTAGCTCATGTGCTTGACTGAAATACTTGCAGTGATAAAAATCCTGCCACCCCAATGTAGCAAAAGTGGAATTTTGATAGGTATAATTAAGCAAATATTTTAAGCTTTCTGTTTAATTTAGCCTAGATATTCTATTTAATCCTTGAGGCCTAATATTAATATACTTTTTATTTCTCTCAGATTCCATTTTGTGCCTTTAAGAATGATTATTGAAATCAGTTTGAGGCATAATCAGTGAGGTACAGTGGAACAGGTTTTGTCCCATGAAGGAAGGAACATGGAAGATGAGCAGTGATGATGATGCTGTTCTGTACACACAGCAGCCTGTTGGACAGTTATTTTACAAACACTGTATTTAGCCATCCAAGTACAATCAATTTTCAAACAGGCTGTATCTAGCTGCCTAGAAATGAGTAGATTTCAGGTCATCATCTCATTTTTCTATTCCTAGAAGTTCTGTGAATATGCATGAAGCAATAAAGTAGAAAGAAGACAGATTTCAAGCTGTCATTCCACAGTTAGTCTTGCTGTAATTTTAGAGGTTTCTGAGGCTATCTATGTTTCTGGATCTCTCTATTTTTGTCTTTATTAATGTAGGTGTCAAGAACATCAGGCCATCTCATGCTGGCTGTTAAAAGTGCATTGAAATTTCTAATTCAGCCACACTTTAGAAGGAGGAGGCAGCATGGAGTCTGCTGTGTATAAAAGCAGGGTTCATAATTGAGGTTTTCTCTCTCTGTCACTTTGAAGGAAAAATGGAAGTGTTCAATAAGAAATACTGAATTGGACAGTAATACTAGTGGAGGATTGCATACTGAAAATCTAGGGAAATTTTAGTTAGCATGGGTATTTTAATTTATTCTCATTGCAGACCTTAAAACATTTCTGTGTTAAAAGCCTGTAAAATGCAGATAATGCAGTAGAAGCATGAAGTCACATTACAGCTTTTGAGCTGAAAAGCCTGATTGTGCAGCTTAAAAATGTCCTGGTGCTGGTGTCTGCTATTTCATTAGCCTGTCCCCACAGACAGCTTACAGGGAAGGGAATATTAAATGTCACACTAAGGTGACAGCACAGTGCTGGCCTTCCTTGAGAAGGTTCCATTCGTGTGTTCAGCTGTGGGGAATTCCAGGTGTTCTGGCTGTTACAGGGTGGATTTGCAAGATATGCTGCAAGTTATTGCAGAGCAGTTTTAAAAGGTGTGACACTATTTCATGGTAAAGAGAATTATTTAGAGTATCTCTCCTTTTTTCACTTCAGGAATATTGTCTAATAGCAAAAAGCTTCCAAACTCCCTTTCAGTGCTGACTGATGACATTTGTGTTCTTGTTTGCCTCCTTTTAGAATCAAGGAGCTCACTTCTTTTGGATTTTTGTTTTTGTTTTTCCTCACCAAATTGGATTTCCATTTTTAGAACTACAGAAGATTTTCTTTACTAGCTCCTGGCCTTTTAGTGTTGTCAGTATTCTTACTTTGTGGTATTTTTAGGTGCTGTTTTCCAAGGAACTGAATATGATCAAGATTAAGATCAAGGGAATGGTCAAACTTAGTGGTGCTTTGTCTCTTTATGTTATCTGACTTGTCTCTTTTCCTAAATACATTCAGTACTCTGTGATACTCATATCCAGCTATTGTTAATTTTGAGACAGTAGAAAATTATTTGAAGTAAATTCCCTTCTGGACCTTCTTCCTCATTGCTTTTCAGCTCATAGTTTGTTTCTCTGTTGCCTTGAGGCTTGGAGCAGATTCTGCTCTCACACATGTTCTGTTGAGCTGCAGGGATCAGTGCTTTGCTTGCTGTTGGTTCCTTTTCAGTCTTTATTCCAGGGAAGGAGAGGCAATCTTCACTAGCAGGCCTTGTTTCCACACTTCTCTGCTCAGACTGAGCAGCATTTTTAGAATTGTGTCCAAGCAATCAGTAATAGTGATGAGAAGAGGAAGATTCTGATTTCTTTCTGTAATAAGCTGAGAGCAATTTTTCCCCTCTGCTCATTGTCAGTGTTAATTCAGGGCTTGTGAATGCCATAGACTGAAGTCAGAGTCTGTTTAATTTCTTAGCTTATGGAAGGCACAGGTGAAACTCTTATTGCAAACTCTTAATGGCCTGTTCTTGACTGTAAATATTCATGTTTCAATTGTGTTAGTGTCTCTCAGAATGGAAGCAAGTCTTGAGGTGTTCCCTGCAAAATAAAATACTTGCAATGCAGATCAAGTAAAGAATTACATCCTGCTGTTGCAGATATGTTTATTCACAGAATCATAACTGGGGTCTTGTGAGGCCTTTCAAAATACAATTATTTGTCACAGTCTCTCTGTGAGTTTTTATTTCCCTGCTGGCAGACTGATTTTATGCAAGTACTAACTATGGCTCCTCTGCTGTACTGAGGGAGAATGTCTGTCTTGTTTCAGTTCCTATTTTGTTTTATTTGCAGATGTTTAATGCTGTGACATTCTAGTTTAATCCAGTTTAGCACAGTATGGAAACATTTGTTTAACTTTCTATGTCTCACTTTAGGGGTTAAATCTGTAGTTCAGATTAAATTCTTCTCAGTTAGTGTATCCCCTAAGAGCCTTAAGTTACAGTTTGGAAAAATTGGCCATCCAGAGTCTGAATTAGAGTATTAACAATTGTGTGTTTAGCCTCAGGTTAGACCTTGCTCTTGCCTGTTTGGAGATCACACCTGAGCAGTTGTGCTCTAGGAAGCAGCTGCTCATTGCAGTGCCCACTGCAGGCTGTGTCAGTGCATGTTGGTTTGGATTTGCTGCCTGTTGAAGTGTGTGGTGTGAAGGACCTTGGTACAGCAGGAGCCATCTCTGGGCTGTGCCTCGGCTCCCTGGGCTCTGCAGGTGATGGGAGTTGAGGCAGAATTCTGCTGCTGGAAGGGAATTGCTCATGAGCTTACCCAGAGCCAGTGCCTCCTGTGAGGGGAGCAGCGTGTGAGGGGTGCAAGCTTTGTTCCTGCAGGCACTGCAGTGTTCTCATCTCTCTTCTCAGCGTGCTCTGTTCCTGCTTGTGTTGCAGTCCTGTTAGGACTTGGATGCAGGCTGAGGCAATTCTGAGACTTCTTCAGATGTGTGTGCTTAGCCTTTCCTCATGTTTCCACCGCTGGGAGTGTTGAAAGACTGATGTCTTTCAGTGCTGGGTATTGATCACATCACTGATCAATGGTATGATGTGTATTTGGCTTCAGAGACAATCTTGGTGTGTTAGGACACTGGTGGTGTATCCAGGGTGAAGCCAAATGAGTGATCTGAGCCTTTCAAGAATTGTTCCAGCATCAAGCTTAAAGGAAGGATTTGTGGGGGAAAAATAGGGTCTCCTATTTTTGAACATAAGAGGCTTTTCAAAAATGCTTCAAACTATCTCCTTGGGATATGGGGAGACTTGGGAGCACCAAAGGCAAGATTATCAAATTCTTAGGGTTTGAGATCCATAGAATCTGATGGTGTCCATCTGCCAGATCATAAGTATTTAGCCACCAGGAATGCTGCATATGGTGTACTTCTTTATTTCCCATAAAATCTGATGTAAAGCGTTCCAGTAACCTGGATAACACTTTAGAACATAATTTTTTCATGCCCTGAACCTAGATTCCAGAAAATGGGATTCTCAGAAAACGGGTTTAGTTAGTTGGTGAAATTTAATACCTAAAACGCCAACTGCCGGGCCTTTATGTCCAGTATGGTTTAATTTATGGAGTAAGGTCCCTGAGTTCTCCTCTTTCCTTCCACAGGGCAAGCAGGAGGACTTCAAGACGACAGTTCTGGAGGGTATGGAGACGGCCAAGCATCAGGTGAGGGTGGCGTTTGATGCTTGCCACTGAGTAGCCAGGCTAGGGATCGATGCTTGCAAGCGCGCATGGGTGTGGTGGTCCCCGACCGAGCAGGAGGTGCAGGACTTGTGTTCCCACCTGTTTCAGAGTGTGGGCTGTTCAGATTGCAGCTGAGGGCTGTAACAATTATGGAAAAGGGTGCTAGCTAAGCTGTGCTGAAATGCCTCAGGCCGATCTCTCATCCCTCCACTCCTCTCCATGTTCAGAGGAGTCTAAACATAAAATAAACTGGTTCTTACCTAGCCAGGCTGTGCCACCTGGATTGGCACAGAGAGCTTTAGAACAGTGTGCCCTTTTTTCTAATCTGCTGAAGAAACAGCACAGAATACCTCCTTTTTGCTCCTTTTGCTCCTTTCGTTTTGTCTTTTGAGAGGGTTTGTGTTTGACCTGTGTGCCAGCACTGAGCCCAGGACATTGCCAGCTGGGCACGCTCACAGTGTGCTGTCACTGGACTGGACTGTGGATTGCATTCTCCATTTGGCCTTGGTGCTGCTGCTGGCAGTACTCACTCACTGCTTCATTCACAGGATTGCTGTCTTTACTCCTGAGTACTCAGAGTGCTACTTAAAATCTTCCTCCAACTCTGCTGCTTTTGCTCTCACTTCAGGATTAGGGCTTTAGACAAGAGTCAAAGGCTACAGAACCTATTCTGTACCTCCAAGTTGCTCTTTTTGATACTCAAGAAACTCATCTAAGAGTGCATCCTTTGCTGTTGTAAGTAAGGGAGCCAAGTACTGTTATGAATGTTATTTCTTGCATGGAGCTGCTGGCTATTGTGCCTCATGGGCTTAAGGATGCCTTGCCTATTTCATTTTTAGGTAGGCATTGGCTGATTGGAAATTCTGCATATTTTATGCTGAGAGTATGCTCTAACTGTCCAATTCGACAGCCAAAATCCTTTCATTGAGTGTGTTCATCTGCAGATGTTTTAGTAAGTCTTTAAATGAGCAGCATCCCTCAGGATTTCTTCTCTGGGCAAGGCTGTACTCAAAACTTCAGTCAGTTAGTTGCTAGTGCTGAATGTCAGGAATTGCCAAGTGTGTGTGTGCCAATGTGTGTGAAGAGGAGCTGATAATCCAGTCTAGGCAGAACCTTTCCTAGAAGAAACATGTAATTTTGAACTGTAATGTGCAGCTTTCATGAAATACAAGCAGTAAGGGTGGGAAATGGGTTTTAGTCAGCCTGTAATCCAAATCCATTTAGATTTGAGCTGTGTAGTTGCAGAAGTAAATTCAAGGACATTTATTTCTTAGATCTTGCAGTGATTGGCCAAATAAAAATGCTTATCTTTGCTATTAATAGCTGTGCTTTTTCCTAAATTCTTGTATGGAACGCTCTTGTGGGTCATTTTATTAGGTTTTTCCCCCTGAATACCTGTGCACATCTGGAGCTACTCTGTTTCTCTAGTTTTAAAGTTTGGGTATTGCCATCAAAGGTATTTCACCTTAAAAGCCCCCCAACTCAACCCACCTTGGAAGTTCTTTTCCAAATTATTAGTGTCACCATGATCTCTGGCTGCTCAGTTTGAAGAAATAAATCCCACAGTTTTTCAAGACACTGCCAATTTGCCTTAAATCCACACATCTGAGACTTTGCAGGTGTTTGATGACTGCAGAGATTTTTAGCAGCTGCCTGGGGAAGCACACTTCTGTTAGCACAAACCCCAAGAGTCAGGGAGCCAGGTTCAGCATTTTAGCTCTGTGAAAATTGTGCTGCTGAGCTTTTTGCTAGCACTGGAGCATCTAGAGCCTTAATTAAGATTGTTAGCATTAATGAAGCCTCAGAGAATTGGTAACTGGATTGATTTCCAGTTGTACAGAATTCATAGCTGAGCATGTGCATTCCTGCACTGATGTTGGAGGGACAGCAGAAGGGCTGGGCTGTGCTTGTTGCTGGAGAAACTGAAGTCATAGTAGAGCTGTGGGTTTCTATTCCACAGCTGAATGTTAGTGTAGGAAACATTGTCCTGTGGTTAATTTTATTTTACTTACAGTGCTCTGTAGCTTCTCTTACTAATTTCTTCTTGTTGCAAAATTTGTGTCAACGATTGCAGTTTTCTCTACCTTGAGTCATCACACAGATCTTTTGATCTTTACTTGTGAATGAATTTTTGGTTGTCAGGGTTTTTTTTTCGTTGGTTGGGGTTTTTTTTGTTGTTTGGTTGGTTTGGGGTTTTTTTGGTTTTGGTTTTAGGTTTCGGGGGGGGGGCGTTGGGTTGTGGGTTGTATTTGTTTGATTGGGTTTTTTGTGTGTTTGTTTTTGATTGGTTTATTTTGAGGGTTTTTGGTTTGGTTGTTAGTTTCACAACCATCTCCTTCCTTGGTTTTTTTCAGCACCTTTGGGAAGTAAAAATGCTTGGAAGTTAAAGGGGGGTGTGGTGGCACCAGAATTAAAAGCAGGGAACTCCTCTCCCTGGTGCAGTGCCATGTACTGCTGTACATGAACTTCAAACTCTTAAATGCTTGTCTTGGTTAGTGTAACACCCTGCAAACTTGGATTTACTTTGCTATTTATTGTGATCTTTGAGCAATTCCAGTTTCAGCAAGTGATCTTAATCATCCTGTCTTACTTGTGGGGTTTTTGCCCCTGGGTTGTATTGGGGTCTCTCTTTCTAGATTGAATGCCCTGTCCTCTGTCCTGATCAAAGTCACTTCTAGGACATGAAGATTTATATTTTCTTGCTGTATTTCACATCTCAGTGCTTTATTTTGCTCGCTGTGCCTGCAGGATTTGCTTTCTGCACTTGTGCTGTGGCACTGGATGCAGCTGGGTCTGAGTTTGTCACTTTTTCTAGTGCAGCCTAGCAGAGACTGAGGAGAGCAGGGTGCAGAAATGCAGTTACAGCCCTGCAGTGTGTGAATTGGGAGAAGTGCAGGTTCCTGTATGAATTAAGGCTTTCCATAGAGAAAAGCTCTCCTGGATGGGTTCAGCCTCAGATCTTTTACATGTGGAGCATTTAAAAAGAGCAGTAGGAAATCTGTTATTTGTGGGCAGCACTTGGGGAGGGAGCACAGGAAATGCATAAGTGTGATTGTGTTTCATTGCACTGCCTGCTGTAAATATATCAGATGTAAATGAGAGTTTAGGGTGGGTTCCTCTAGGTGGACAAGGGCTGGGCAAATTGAGAAGCAGGTGAGAGGGATGATGCATGCTGTGCATATATATTACAGATATTTTGGCTTTGAACAGGTCTTAAAAGAGTTTTCTGGTTCTGTTAGAAACTGGAAACCACACAAATTAAGGACAGCATCTAAAATAGTTATATTTTATTGTTCACACATACAATTTGTGTGTGTGTTATATATAATGTATTGATATGTACCCCTGCCACACTTATTTTTTAGACTTTGTTCTTTTGGAGGGTTTTGTTTGCTTGTTTGTTTTATCCTCCTAGTATAGCTTTTCCATTATCTTAGATACCTATCATTCAAAGAACTGTTGACTTGGAAACCTGTACTTCTTGCAGAAGTTAATTAAAGATATAAATGAAAGCATCCCATGAATTGGCCCTGTATCATCTCCTTGGCAGTGCCTGTACACTACTTGTGTTTTTATTGTAGGTGTGGAGGGTGCAGCTTTCCAGAGCAGACTTCCCCATGACAGAATGACATCCCAGGAGGCTGCCTGCTTCCCTGACATCATCAGCGGGCCCCAGCAGACTCAGAAGGTGTTTCTGTACATCAGGAACCGCACTGTAAGTTTGTGGTAAAAATATTGGTGAAAAAAGGGCAGGAAATTTGTGTGCTTTGCTAAGTCTTTTTGGCAGTTACCATATCTAGTTGAATTTTTGGTTTTGAGGCAGTGGGGTTTCATTTCTGGCATCCTCTTAAGTTAAGAAAAATGTACTATCCAGTTCTTGCTCTGTGCTGTGAGCAGCATAAAGAATCTGTAGTGTTTTTACAACAGCCAAAACAGGGGTCAAGGCTTTCTCCTGTGTTTTTGAAAACTTAAATAATGTTAGAAAAATTATAGTGGGAAAGCAATAAATATTTTGAGAATTGCTGTGTTACCATAGTTAAGAGACAAAACACCTTATTCACCACTCAGTTTTTTCACAGACTAAAGATGACCAGGAAACATCATGGGGCATTGGCCATGGTAACACCCAGTGCTTAATAAGTTTAAGTTATTTCAAATTTATGAGTGGAATAGCATAACTCCTGCTATTCCTGTCATGTTTTCCTCTTAACTCAAGTTGTAACTTCTGGGAAGTCATGAGATGTGTAAAAACAGGCCAGAGCATGCCAGAAAGTTTGGAAAACAATTTGCACAAAATAAACAGTGAGTAATCCTTTTACAAATGTGTTAGAAGCAGAAAAGCCTTCCACTGAAACTAGGAAATTACTGGAGGGAGATATTTGCAGGGAAAAGCAGCACTGCTGGGCCTTATTCACTGCAGAGGAACATTCCTGAGCAGGAATCCTGTTTGAGGAAGGCTTGTGAGGGGAACTTTTCCAGCAAGAATGGCAGAGACCATGGAACAGCTGATATGAACCCAGAGCTCAGCAAACTGCAGTGTGCAGCCTCTTAATCAGCCATTTGCCTCAAATAGCCTCCCAAATTATAAAGAAAATATTTCTTAACCATTCCTATTCATTATAGTTGTAAGATTTCCACTTTAATTTGGTATCTGTGAGGAACTGTGAAGCTCAGTAATGCAACTCTAGGGAAATATCCAAATAAATGACTAATTATGGAAGGCAAAATGGAGTGGAAATGCTGTGTATCACCTAGTAAAATTATTTATTTACTCCTGTGCTACAAAGTAAGAGTTCTGTTGGGAAAACAGGTCTTTTCTAGCATGAATTGACCTACTAACATATCACAGACAATTCTTCCTGCTCAGTTTTTGACCTGTAAATGTCCTGTAAATGTGCTTTTTTGTGTATATGTGGCCAGTGTAGTCCGTGGTTGTGTCTTACATTGGTGAAGATGGATTGGATCATTAAATATTGAGATAAATAAACCTTATAACATGAGAAGTACTGCTGTAGCTTTGAGAAAAACATGAAATCTGATACCAAAAAGACAATCACAGATCTTTGTGCTACTTTGGTGTATTTCCACTTATTTGAAATGCTGTGAGAATTTCAAACAGAGTTCCTTAAGGAACACTGGAGGGTGAAGTTCAGTGTGGCTTGGATATTCCTGCCAAAATTTAATTCATTAGGGGATTTCATGTCCTGACAGTATTTGGTAGCAAACATGGGGCTGGAAAACACCTCTTGTATTGTTTAATGTGATTTGTTGTGTTTGTTTAAATCCAGCTGCAGCTCTGGTTGGATAACCCAAAGATTCAGCTGACATTTGAAGCAACTATCCAACAATTAGAAGCACCTTATAATAGTAAGTCATTTTTTCACTGCCAAAATCATACTGGATGAATCATTGCTGTTTTCTTTCGCTTTTGTTTGAGGAAAAGCTGCTTCAGATGTTTGAGTCCTTTGTTAGTGGAGCTCCATGAGTGGTTATGTACAGACTGGGATATTGGTTCAGATTTAGTAGAGTTCATTGTCTGGTGAAGAAATATCATTAGCAGGGTTCATAAAAGCTGCTAAAAATGGATTGTTACAGTAGGGTTAATTCATGTGCAGCTCTTAGGGTTTGCTACAGCTTCTTGGTGGTTTTTCAGATGTAAAACATTATTAATTGTTTTTTCAGCTGTAAAACATTATTAATCATGGTTTTTGGAAGGATTTTTCAAGACTTAAACAGACTGGATGTGATGCAAGAAGGCAGTAAAAGAGTGAGGAGTTACTGCTTGCAAATGGAGACCATTCCACACTGCTCAGACAAAATCCCAATAAACAGGGAAAAGGTGCAGGGTAGCCATAAAAAAATAATTGAACAGGAAAATAGTGCTGAAATGAATGCAAATATCCTGTCAAGGACTGCAAAATAGGAATTTATTGTGCTTTTAAAAATAAAAATGAGAATTCAGTGCTGCAGTAAGTATTGGCATAATACTGGCAAATCACATCACAGTGTCATGATGCTGGGATTTTGCAGTTTCAGAAAAGGTGTTATTCTGCACTAGATTAGAAGAAACACCTGATATCCTGCACAGCTGTTCAGGCAGGATTCAGAACTGAAGTACAGCATGGGTGTTTTTCAGGCCTCCTCAGGACGGTGAGTGGTCAGTGGGGCAGCAGAGCTGTAGGACAGGATGTGTTTGGTGGGATTTGCCCAGTTTGCTGTGAATATTGCTCAGTATGGATGTGCTGCTGAACATAAGAATCATTTTGAACATTTCTCCATTTCTCAGGTGACACAGTGCTCGTTCACAGGGTTCACAGCTACCTGGAGCGCCATGGCCTGATCAACTTTGGCATCTACAAAAGAGTCAAACCCCTTCCAAGTAAGAGCCTTGAACATTGTTTCTAGTTGAAAATTTGTTTTATTATTCCATGATTTCTTAGGGCAGCTTTTTGAGTGTTCTTTTTTAGAATTGCAGTGCTAAGAAAATAAAAAAAGGCTGGAAGGCCATCTGGCTATTGATGTTAAAGTGTTTTATTTTGGCATAGAGAAGCCATGTATTTATGTAAATCACTTTGAGAGGAAAAATTGTTGGCAAATCTTCTGTAGATAATTCAGTGACTGTCACTTTTTAATGAGTTATCTTGGTTCTTCATTTGAATAACTAAAGTCAGAAACACAATATTTTGCTTAGATCTGTTACATGCTTATGTGATTCTAGAATTTTGCAAGTGAATTTCTCTGCCCTTTTTAAGTTTTATTCTTCTGGGGCAGAAAGAAATCAATCTATGATACTTTGTCCCCCATAATTAATATGAATTGCTTTCTTCTTCAGACAGTTGTCTGGAAGCATTTTTTCTCCTGTTGTTTTCCTTGTTCCAGATGTACTGCTAGTGTATTTTCCTTGTCCCTTTTTCAGCATGATATTCAGAATTCAGTTTTGTTTTTGTTAAAGAATTTATTCTCTCACCCATTAGAAAAAAGCTGCTTTTTGTTCTTGGTATCTCTTATAAGACTGTTTTCAATTTAATGCTGCACTACTGTACCTGATTTCTCTGTTTCTTTAGCCAAGAAGACAGGGAAGGTGATCATTATTGGCTCTGGAGTCTCTGGGTTGGCAGCAGCTCGCCAGTTGCAGAGTTTTGGCATGGATGTCACAGTTCTGGAAGCCAGAGTATGAATTTCTGTGCTATTTTACTTTATTACAACTGAGCCTGTTGATGACTGGAGCAGGGCAGTGTCCCTGCAGCGTGCTGGGGTCACTGTGGGCTGTTCCAGGCAGGCAGGATGGGTTGTGCTGCTGAACCTTTGCACAAGGAGCTGAGTGGATCTGGCCTTGCTGGGAGCTTCTGATGCTTTCTCACAGCTGGGCTGGATGGTCGGGTGCTGGTGTTGTGTGCTCACACCAGAAATAGCTTAAAACAACCTTCTTTCATGATTAGAAATTGATTTTTCATCAGAAAGCAGAATGCCAGACTAAAGGGAAGACTAAACAGAATTTCAGGAGTGTATTATTAAGGGTTTGTTAAACTGTGGGAGAGGGCAGGAAAAGTACTCTGTGTACTGACAGTCTACAAAGTTACAAATATATGAAAAATATATAAAAAGCTAAAAATCTTAAGCCACAAAGGAGAGGAGGAAATCTAGTACATAACTAAATTTGTGCATGGACAGTGAAGAGATTGGCTTTGGAATCACAGTGGATCCTACTGTAGAAACAGTGAAATATGTCCAAATCAGATTAGGCATATTTTTATCTATTTCTTTCCTTTTTTCTTTCCTTCTCCTTTTTTAAATGCTACTTCTTAACTTAGGCAAATTAATTGTGCTAGAGTTCATGTGCGGATTTTTATGGAAAAGTGTACATTCTGTTTATTGAACCCTCAGTTAAGAGAATATTTGTGCCATGTTTTGTAGATGTTTCAGTGATTATATTTCAGTGGATTTCTTACTGAGTGTAACTAACTGGAGGTTTAAATCTTGTGCTTTCCAAAGGACAGAGTAGGAGGAAGAGTTGCCACCTTTCGCAAAGGGAATTACGTGGCTGATCTGGGAGCAATGGTGGTGACAGGACTTGGTGAGTTTTTCAAAATCAGAAAGACAGGGGAGGAGAACAGGGGGCCAAGATGCTGTAAATGTGAAATCTTAATGCTATTTTATTTCATGGCCAAAATAATTGGGTATTTTTAACTCTTTAAAGTGTGTGTTCTCATTCAGCCTTTCAGCAGTTAGTATTTTCATAAATAGCAAAGCTGTATGATGGGAGAGACCCTAAAGAGACAGAATGTTTTCTTTCCATTTCCATGGGAAAACAAGGGAGGAGGGGAAATGGAGAGACATTCTAAAGAGAAAGCCTTTCTTCAGGGTTGAAACCCCAGAAGTACTTTCTCCATGTGATTTCAAAAATAGTTGTAAAAATAATGGCAAACAAACCACATTTCTATTATTTGTTACTGTTTTATGGGATGGCATCAGTTATTGGCATGGTTACTCTGCTAAGGAGATGGGCAGCTGTTTAATGTGGGATATCCTTCAGCAATGTAGTGAAATTATAAAATACTGTAAAATCTATAATAAACCCCTGTTCTTACTGACGGCCTAAATTTGGTGTCTGTCTCATGATCAGTCTTATTAAATTACATACAGAAACTGGTTCCAAAGAAATGAACTTGCACAGTCATGGAAAAACAGATTTCAGTTTGCCTATTGAAAGGCTGCAATATTTCATGTTTAATTCATAGAGTGATGGAATCTTAAGGGTTGGGAGGGACCTTTAAGATCATCTAGACCCCATCACCCTTGCTTTACAGAGACACCTTTCACTACACCAGGTTGCTCAGGGCCTTGAACACTGCCAGGTTGGGGCATCCACAACCTCCTTGAGCAGCCTCTTCCAGTATCTCAGCACCCTCACAGGAAAGCATTTCTTCCTAATAATCCAGCTGAAGTTTCCCCTCTTTCAGTTTGTACCCATTACCCCTTGTCATATCAATACTGCTTTTGTCAAGGAGTCCCTCCCTGCAGGTCCTGGAAGTAGAAATGTGGTTTTTTTCCATGTCCTCATTGCAGGAATCCCTGTGAAGTGCAGACCTTTGGCAGGGTTACACCAGGTCACTGGAATTCATACACTGGAATTGATGTTTTAGTCTCTGAAATTGCTTTAACTGTGGAGTTTTTGTTTAATTGCAGACAGATTTTACAGGAGTCTCTGTTAACTGTGTAAAATCTTTTCCAGGAGGAAATCCCATGGCTGTGGTCAGCAAACAAGTAAATATGGAATTGGCAAAGATCAAACAAAAATGTCCACTTTATGAAGCAAATGGGCAAGCTGTAAGTCTGATAGTGTTTCCATGAACCTTTTAAACAGAAGTAATATCTCAGTTCTGTTTATTACCAGGCTGTTGGTCTAGCTTGAGATGGCTTCCAGAGAGAGGGAAAAAGGAAATATTGTGTCCCTCTTTTTAGGCATTTTAGTTATATTGTAACATACCTGCACCTATTCTTCTAAAACCTGCTCTTTCCACATGAGTTTTTACCTTTGCATTTCAGAGGTTTTGTGGAAGCCAAGTTCTCTCACTTTTGTTTAACCTGTGAGGGGTTTTACAGATGTGAGATTTGCTCTTTCCAGCCCTTGAGCTCTCTCTCACCATGTAATTTCCCCATGTATTTTCACACTGGCAGCACTCACTCTAACTGGGTATCCTCAGTACAGTTAAATCCACCATTCCATGTGTGTCCTGCAGTGTTCCCACCATCATCCTAGACAAGCTGGGTTGGTGGTTGTTACTCACAAGAACCATTCCAAAGATAAATTACTGTCTGTAGCTCACTGAGCTGTGCCAAGCCTCCTAAAGCCCTGTGATTGTGTGGAGCCATCAGAGTCTTTTGGCAGGCTTCTGTAGCTGTGATGAACACACCTTCCTTTCCAGTGTGGAAATCTTCTGAGCCCTTAAGGCAGTTTGGTTTTCTCCTGCCAGAGAAGTTTGTTGTCATTGTGGTCTGACAGCTCTTCTTGTGCCCATCCTGCCAAAGTGTGGCATTGTGTTCTACAGACCTTGGGGTCTGACCATTTCAGACAGTTGAGGGTATTAAATTCTTTTTTTCCAAGGGCTATTCTCAGCAGCTGCATTATTTATGAATGAGTTAAGAACAATTCTTGTTCTTTTGTCTCCTAGGTTCCCAAAGAGAAAGATGAAATGGTGGAGCAGGAATTTAATCGTCTGCTGGAAGCCACATCCTATCTCAGCCACCAGCTGGACTTTAATGTTCTCAATAATAAACCTGTCTCCCTAGGGCAGGCTCTGGAGGTTGTCATACAGTAAGTGACTTTTATTTTTACTAGACTTTCCTATTTTGTGGATGAATTTCCAAGATACCTCAAACAATTGTGGTGCTCCTAGATGTAAGCATTTCCTCTTAATACTTGATGTCACAGATAAAGGAGCAAACCTCTCTTAAAACTCCTGAAAATCATTGCTGGAGGGGCTCAGGGTGCTTGGTGTCCATACAGTGCACTCACACTGCTTGAAAGCTAATGACAATTATAATGGCCTTTAATAGCAGGTGTATCTCTTATTTACAGAAACTTCCATTAATTTTCCAATTGCCACACAAGTATTTACTAAAATACCCCATTACATGACATTATTGCATTCCACTAATTAGATTGTGATAATAAATTTCCTCATTAACACAAAGATTTTATGTTGAGCTGACAATTGCTTCTCACCTTTTCCAGACTGCAGGAGAAGCATGTGAAGGATGAACAGATTGAGCACTGGAAGAAAATTGTGAAAACACAGGAGGAATTGAAAGATCTTCTTAATAAGGTCAGATGATGACATTTAGAACAAGATGATAATCATTGTGTTCCTCAGAAAATGGCAAAATATACAAAAATGTTCAAAGAAAAATATCAGAAAATTGCTACTAATGCTGTTCTTAAAATATGTCTTTGCTTAAGACCTACAGAGAAGCCCTGTTAGGACAAAGGTGTCACTTTAGGTGCTTGGTTAGGCAGAAAACCATAAAACAATATGGGAAAGAAAGGAAGAGGACAGACAAATAAAGAGTGATGTTTTATGGCTTCCTTTGGAGATGCTGGTACTGGCTGAGGCTTTTGGGGGTTGTTTAAAAATGTTCTCTCTCTTCACTACACATCTGATTTGTAGTACAGAAACAGTGGTTTAGGACAACTTCCATTATTTTTGCTCGTGGTAAATGATGTTTTTGCTTTTTATGTTTCCCAAATTAAAAATGCTTTTGGACTGCTCTCAAATTACTTGCACCATAGTAAGAAATTAATGATGTTGGGCTTCAGCCATGTTGTTTAGGGTTGGTGGTATTTACTGTGGCTTCTTGGAAGTGGAATTGCATTTACAAGTGATACCTGGCAAAACCAGGAAATCTCTTTGCTATAATGGCACAGTTTGAGATGAATATCCAGTTTACACAGTAACTTGTTGATATCTGCCTTTTGTCATTTTTCCCTTCTATTTTCTTTCTTTTTTTTTTCCTGCTTTATCTTGAAAGATGGTGAATTTAAAAGAGAAGATCAAAGAGCTTCACCAGCAGTACAAGGAGGCATCAGAAGTGAAGCCACCTCGGGATATCACAGCAGAGTTCCTTGTGAAGAGCAAGCACAGAGACCTGACTGCACTTTGCAAGGTGAAGGATCACACACATGCAGTGTGGCAGTGTTTTCTCTTTCTTCAGCAGCCAAAAATTAGCCAATTAGCCACATTTTTTTAATAAGAGTAGCCATTGTAAATGTTTCCACATCTCTCGCTATGATCCAGTGCTTTCAAGAGAATGTGATTTACAACAATTCTGGGTTCTAACACTGATCTGCTTTGAGTTCCTTTAGCTGGGGAATAATAAAGCTCAGTTTTAGGTGAATCTGCTGGCTCATATCAGCATGTAATGTTTTGAAGATGAATTTTTCTTAGATTTGGTCTTTAATACAGCTGGATTTCACAATAATAAATATATTATAATATATACCATGACATGATATGTTACGGTATAATATAATAAAATAGGTTATGATAAAATATTATATAGTATAATAAAATAATATATAACATAATATTATATATTATGTACAATACAACATAATATTATATATATCATAATATATTATGTAATATAATAAAACACAATATAATAAAATATATAAGTTATAATATTATATATAATATATTATATAATATATAACATACAATATAGTATATTATGTATTATATATAATATATATTATATATAATACATTATATATATACAATATACATTACATTATGCAATATATATTATATATAATACATTATATATTTTATATGATAAAATATTTATAAAGTATATAGTATAATACTATATAATGTAATGTAAATGTTATTATATAATAATAAAAAAATAATCCAGAAATAAAAACTGCATTTGAAGAGAGATAACTTTTCTCTAAGATAAATAAAAGTGGTTTCTTGACTAAAAAACTTCTTTCTAGCTAAAGATTATCATGTACAGAGCTCTGTCTTGACAAGCAGAGTTATTTCCCCTCTCTTGGGGTATCTTCATGTAGAGATGTGGCTTAAAAAAGGAAAGCATAAAAGCTTGAATTAGATCATGTCTTTGGTTTTTAAGTGTGATTGATTCTGCTTTGGAAATCTCCATGTTCAGTATTAGGTATAAACTTTGAAGAGAGAGAAGAATAGAAGTAATTTGTGGAATATGAAGCTCTCAGAACCATAGGAACCCTTAAAATATCAACAGTGTAATGGACCCTCGTGTTCTTCAGTTCTGAGTGTTTAAATCCCTGAAATGTCACCAAACTCATCTTTTCTGCAATGTGACACAGAGCTCTCTGTATCCAAAGAGCAGAAAAGCAAAATATGCTGGATTAAATGTTGAAAAAAGTAACAAACTTGATTTAGCTTCCACTAAACCCATGAAGTGAATTTTCTAGTGATTTCTATTGAGATTAGGTCCAGTCTGATGCTGCATGATGTCTTCAGGCCCTTTTACATATAAACTGGTTTTAATGTTAGTTTTTAATCTTAATAGGAGTATGATGAATTGGCAGAAACACAAGGAAAGCTGGAAGAGAAATTACAAGAACTTGAAGCCAATCCACCAAGGTAAAGAGACAAACTAAAAGGTTAAATCCTTAGGAAAGCAGTTCTTTACTGCCTTTGCCCTGAATTTCAGAAATGCTGTGGTGTTATGGGAACTGAAGAGGTTACAGAGGCACAAACATGGAGTTTGAGTTCCCTCAGCTTTAGAACTCAATTTCCTCATTTTTAGAGATGACTCAAACAGAAAAGTTGATTTTGAGAGGGTGATTCTGTAGAAATCCTGGCAGTAATCAGTGCCTGATCCCAAAGGCATTTGAGGTTTTAAATACCTGTCAGTAATGATAGCATGGAATTGTACTTATATTGCTGGAATATTGTTATTCTGTGCAATTTTACTAGGCTTTTTATTGCTGTCCTTATGCATGCAACTCAAGCAATTATTTATGTAACCTTTTTTATTTCTGAAGTTTTTAGCTTCCCTTTGAGTATTTTACATGAATTCTGCTTTAAAAACCTGAATTTGCTGGGTTTTGATACTCAGCTTTCATGAGAGAGCTCTGGATGTTCAGAAGAGAGTCTGATTAATGTTTATATTTCTGGGCTAAGGAGGGAGTCAGAAATGACTTGTGAAGAAATTTTCAGAAGCAATGCATTTACAATATCCTGTTCTAACAAGCTAAATGCCTTTGTGCTATATTTGTTTTTTCTAGTGATGTTTATTTGTCATCCAGAGACAGGCAAATACTCGACTGGCATTTTGCAAACCTAGAATTTGCTAATGCTACACCCCTGTCTACACTGTCACTGAAGCACTGGGACCAGGTGGGTAACAGTACTCAGCAATTCATAAAAACTTGAGCTATGTTTATTTAATTCTCATGAAAGTTTGTCAATATTAAGAGTTTCTATCTGCTTTTGTGCAGGTACTGAATTCTTATGTGGTTATTATTTGATGATGAAATTTCAGACAGCTTTTTGTTAGTGCCAAAACAATCTCTAACAGTACTCTCTGCCTAAAGTTTCCATTCTTATTACTTGATAAATAATCAGAAATAATTTCACATTTGTTTGAATCCTTAAAAAAGATTTTGAAATTTTTTTTTTGCCATTTTGTCGAGTTGATTATTTTCTATTGACTTGGAGGACTTCATTATGTGACTGCATGCTTTTTTTATGCCTCTTCCTTTTAGGATGATGACTTTGAGTTCACAGGCAGCCACCTGACTGTGAGGAATGGATATTCCTGTGTGCCCGTGGCCTTGGCTGAAGGGTTGGACATCAAACTGAACACAGCAGTCCGGCAGGTTCGCTACACGGCCTCAGGTACAGATTTCTGTGCTTCTGGAAGCACCTGTGAGGATTGATATTGTAAAAGCCTTCCCATGGCATGTTTGGGGTTAGATAAACAGCCACATTTCTAATTGGAATTCTGTAAATAGTTGCTAGAGGTTTATTAATCTTGAATTATTTTTTTATTATTTCTGTGACTCATTTGACAAAGTCTTTTCCAGTTGTATTTACTGATTGTTCACATTTATTCTCTTATTTATTTCATTGACTGAAGCATTTGGAGTAAGAGGTCTGGGCCTGTTTAAGGACCTGGTATTAGAAGTATAAACGAATGTAATGGAAGGAATGTATCTGTTTGTTGTTCTTCAAAACATTGGGCTTGGGAAACTCTCAGCTGGGAGAGCAATGTAATGAGAGGAACACTCTCTACTTGTTGATATATATAAATAATATTTACTGACCTGGATGAGCCTTTAGGCTTATCCCAGTGAGGCCATTTTCAGATGCTGCCCTAATTGTGTTTCCTGCAATAGAGTTAAATGGCCAGTAACAACTTGCCTGCAAGTTTAGTGCTGTTATTGTAAAGCTGTCTCCATAAACAAAATGCTTTCTGATGTGGTTATGGTAATTTATTTCATTTTTAATCCAAGGCTCTTGCCTCATGGCCTATTAAAGTGTTTTTTCTCCTCTTTCCAGGCTGTGAAGTGATAGCTGTAAACACCAGGTCCACCAGCCAGACCTTCATTTATAAGTGTGATGCTGTGCTGTGCACTCTGCCCCTGGGAGTGCTGAAGCAGCAGCCCCCAGCAGTTCAGTTTGTGCCGCCTCTTCCAGAGTGGAAAACCTCAGCAGTGCAGAGGATGGGCTTTGGCAACCTCAACAAGGTACAGGGTCCCTGGGGGCTGCAGCAGAGAGCCTGAAATGTGGCTGCTGGGGGAGAGCAGAATGCCTTTCCACAGCTGTTCTGCTGGGGTCTGGTGGTGAAAACTGTCTGGGGCACCTGCAGAATGATGGGAGTTGTTAACCAGAAAATGAGAGCACACTACCCTGTGGGGAGGCAGTTACAGGCAAACACCTCTATGTGTTGTGTATATTCACCACAATTCCCTTTCATGACCTGTCCAGTGACAAACATCAATTAGTGTAATTATCTTTATTTTTATTCCTTCCCTTCACTCCCCCTAACTGTTTTTACTCTTTCTTTGCAGGTTGTGCTGTGTTTTGACCGTGTTTTCTGGGATCCCAGTGTCAATTTGTTTGGCCATGTTGGGAGCACTACTGCCAGCAGAGGAGAACTTTTCCTCTTTTGGAACCTGTACAAAGGTAGCTGTGGTGCATGTCTGCTTTTGCCAGTGTCTTATTGTATAGTTTCAGATCTAGAAAAAACCACTTTAAAATGCTGTTAGTGTTCACATCTGGCTATGATAAGGAGATTGTATTTTTAGGAAGATGAATGGAAGCAGAGAGCAGCACTGACTGCAGACAGTTGCAGGCTGTACCTTTAAATTGCATTACTACCACAGCAGGATCAGTAGTTTAGTAGTTTGCATTAGTTAATTAGTAGTTTGCATTAGTAATTTTGGTTATCTGTAGCTTGTGCTACCACAACAGACTGTCAGGAGATCTCTGCAGTCATTGTACTGGTTTTGTTACAGCCATTGACCAGACTAAAAGCAAAGGTGTGTATAAGAGGATTATTAAATGAGTTATTTGTTTAGCAGGTGACCAGTGGGTTTTCTTCCATTCTGTCATAAGCAGGACAGGTTTCTCTGTTAACTGGAAAAAATTGGCTGTGCAAGGGAAGCATCTTTCTAGACTATTGAATTATTAAAATATTTGGTAAGATTTTACTGGAGAAATACAAGTAATGAGCCTTGGATAGCAAGGCTGTTCATGTGGCTTTTGGGGCTTTGTGTCTCTATTTTGTATTTAGGAAGTGAGGTCGTGGTTTTGGTTTAGATGGAAAGATCATGTCATGTACAAATTAACTTCACATGCTGCATTCTCATCCTTCTCATGAAGAAGGCAGAGCAGGTAGAAATGAAACAGAAATGCAGTAAAACCTCGTGTTGAAGCACAAGTCAGATGGCTGAAATCAAAACAACAATTACAGTTAATGTGATTAGATTGTGAAACATTGAAATATCATTCCTGATGTTTTCATTTAGGTTTTTAATACATAAATTCTGTTGATAATTCTAAATAGTATCTTGGCATATAAAAATTCATTTTCTTTTTGTTGTATTGAAAAATGGTGTAAAATTTAGGACTTCTTCTAGTAGTAATACTACTATTAGTAGTCTTAATTTTCTAATAGTACTAATAGTAGTAATACTATTCATACTAATTCTAATAGTACTAATAGTAGTAATACTACTACTAGTAGTCCTAATTTTCTAATAGGATCATATATGGTGGAAAATTTAGAACTATATCATTGGACTTGTTTAGTCTCCAACTTTCTGCCTTAACTGCAGATCCATTTCTATCCAAGTCTAACCTGTCTGATCAAAGTATTCAATTTCATGAATTCACTTGTTCTTTTTTCTCTCCCACCTCCCCCCAGCACCCATTTTGTTGGCCTTGGTGGCAGGAGAAGCAGCAGGGATCATGGAGAACATCAGTGACGATGTCATTGTGGGTCGGTGCCTGGCCATCCTCAAAGGCATCTTTGGCAGCAGTGCTGTGCCCCAGGTCAGTAGGGGGAAGAGTGCATTGCCAGCATGTGGGAAGTGGGAGAAGGAGCAGAGGAAACAGCACTATAAATGTCTGAGTTCCAGCTGAGGATCTACATGCAGCAGGGTCTGGTAATGTTTCGGAAAGACTTAAGGAATTGCCATCAAAAATTCACCTTAATGTGTGTTATCATAGAATATAACCATGGAGTTCACCACCAACGTCAGCCCAAGGACTTTGTCCCTTATGTTGTTGCAATTTGCATTGTTTGTATTTGTCACAAAGTGCAGAATTTGCACGTTGCCAACAGCTGAAGCTCCTGTCTCTGTCTTGTCTCAGCCCAAGGAGACCGTGGTGTCCCGCTGGCGCGCTGACCCCTGGGCCCGGGGCTCCTACTCGTACGTGGCTGCAGGATCCTCTGGAAATGACTATGATTTGATGGCTCAGCCAATCACCCCAGGACCAGCCATTCCAGGTGCTCCACAGGTGAGACATTCTTTTTAGAAAAAGCTCAGAACAAAATTAATTAATTTTTTCATTCATTCTGTCATCACATGTTTGGTGTCATTTGTTTGCTAAAAAAAAGAGTATTTTATTCAGAAAGCCAGTTTGGTTATGTCTGAACAGAGTATTTAATATTACACCTGTGTTTTGTACTCCATATTTTTATTGTCCATTACCATATTTAGGGGAGTTGTAGTGATTTGAAAGAGGGTAAAGGCCAGAGTGAGAAGAACAGGTATCAAAAGGTCTCTTCCAAATGAGGGGGCCAACACAGTGAAGGCAGGGTCATCTCCAGATCATGTTGAGAGAATTAAGTTTGAAAGCACTGCCAGGAAAGGCTGTGTGGCTTTGGCTTTATTTGAGTTCTTGTTTTAATGATACAAGTCATTAATATGCACAGCTATGATTAAAATTATTCTCTGCAGAATGTAATAATGAACATTTATTTTTCTCACACTTCTTACAATTCTGTGGGTAGTTGTTTAAGGTCTCAGTTGAAAGAGAAACTGCTGATTTAAATGAGTTGTTGAAGTTTTTGTTTGCTTACTGTGTGTCATGGTTTGATGCTGGCACAGTGCCCCCATGAACATTCATTCTCCCTTGTGTCTGCTGGGAGATGTGGCCAGGAATAGAGCAAAGCAGGCCCCAGTTTAGGAATAAAGGAAAGAACTAGAGTTAATATTCCAAGATTAGATGGCTCAATGTGTTATATGAACATTGATTTTTCTCCCACTTCTTATGATTCTGTGAGCAGTTGTTGAAGGTCTCAGTTTAAAAAGAAACTGCTGGTTTAAATGAAGTTTTGGAGTTTGTATTGGCTTACTGTCATGGTTTGACGTTGGCACAATGCCAGTGCTCCATGAAAATGCATTCTCCCTGGTGTCTACTGTGAGATGATAAGTAGCATTATTAAATGAGTTATTTGTTTAGCAGGTGACCAGTGGGTTTTCTTCCATTCTGTCATAAGCAGAACAGGTTTCTCTGTTAACTGGAAAAAATTGCTGTGCCAGGGAAGCACCTTTCTAGGCTAGAAGTGACCAGAAATAGGAATCCTTTATTCCTCAGGCTCCAGCTGAGGAATAAAGGAAAGAGCTAGAGTTCATATTCCAGAATTAGAAAGAATTCTTCCTAAACACCTTTGGCTGTAGAGTTCCAGTTACAAACACTGTTTATCGAGTGGCGCTTTCTTTTCTTGGTAATATGTAATAAATTCAATATGGCCTGTCCCGTATGCACCACCTTCACCCTAACAGAGATTGTGCTGTGATGTGACCAGAAATAGCAGGCTCCAGTTTAAGAATAAAGAGAAGAACTAGAGTCCATGTCCAAGATTAGAAAGAATTCTTCCTAAACAGCTTTGGCTATAGAGTTACACTTACAAACACTGTTTATTGAGTACCCCTTTATTTTCTTGGTAATTTGTAATAGGTTTAGTATTGCCCATCCTGTATGCACCACCTTCACCCTAACAGAGATTGTGCTGTGAAGTGACCAGAAATAGAGCAAAGCAGGCTCCAGCTTAGGGATAAAGAGAAGAACTAGAGTCCATGTCCAAGATTAGGAAGTATTCTTCCTAAACACCTTAGGTTGTACAGTTCCAGTTACAAACACCGTTTATCGAGTAGCGCTTTCTTTTCTTGGTAATATGTAATGAATTCAATATTGCCCATCCTGTATGCACCACCTTCACCCTCACAGAGATTTGCTGTGATTATAGAACCTTTACCACCTTTCAGTGCATTTGCTGACCGAGCCCTGCTGTTTTCCCCCAGCCCATCCCTCGGCTGTTCTTCGCGGGCGAGCACACCATCCGCAACTACCCGGCCACGGTGCACGGCGCGCTGCTGAGCGGGCTGCGCGAGGCCGGCCGCATCGCCGACCAGTTCCTGGGGGCCATGTACACCCTGCCCCGGCAGCCCACACCCGGGGTGCCCCCCCAGCAGGCTGCCAGCATGTGAGGGAGCTCTGCAGGAGGACAAGAGCACCTGCAGTGGACCCTGGCGTGGTTTGGAGCGGTGTCTGCTGAGAGGAGCCCGAGCCGCTGCACGAGCCCTGTCTGAGGATGGCCTTACAGAAGCTTTGGCTTGGCAGCCTTTTAGAGCTGTTTGAAACTGAATCCTTTACTGCAAAGCTTCACTCTGCAGATACTTCTTGGAAGACAAAAATAGCTGGAGAAATTTTTAAGGTGTTTGGGGGTTTTTTCTACCTATGTGTGTATTTACAGTTTGGTACTTGCACAAGGGCCTCTAGAAGCTGGTTGCTATGAATACTAGCTTAGTGTAGAATGTATGTAAATTTCTTTGTGGTTTTTTTATGGCTTTGTTTTGAAGAGTAATATTTTTGACCAATTCAATTCCTGTCTGGCATTCAAGAATTTGGGCAACTCTTTGCCTACTGGTAGCAAATCACACTTCTCCAAAATGGTCCATTGGCTGCTACACCACCTGCATTCTGCTGTAGAGTAACCTGGTATCACTGAGTATGCTAAGCATACTGATTTATTAAATACTTCCAACAAAAGAAAAGGTGCTGAACTGTGTTCCAGTGTCCTGAGGTGAACTCTGTGTGTAGCACAGCCTGCTGCAGTACATGGAACCACTGAATGGCTCCTGGTGTGTTAAACATCCCAAAGGAGGTGGAAACGATCATCCCAGGGCAGGTAACGTTACCAGGGACCAGGAGAACGGGCAATGCTAGCTGGGATGAGAGGAACAATGGGACATCCCCAGCCTGGAAATCCCTGCTTTGGGGCTGCTCTCTGATGTAGGGACATTGGTGTAATGCCTTGGCTGTATCTTTGTGCCTGGTACAGAAACAGTCTGGCTGTGAGCCCCTGCCTCAACCTGCAGCAGCTCTGGGGCTGCTCTGTGTGCACCTGCTCTCTGTGACACCGGGCTGGTGGCAAACACCCACTGCTCCTGGAAGCCCTCACACAGCACAGGCCATTGCCAGCAGTGCCATGTCCAGCTCAGGGAGCCTCAGTGGAGAATGGCTGTGTGCAACTGTGTGTGCACCAGCCCTGCCTCAGATGCATCCTGGAATGGGCATCTGAGATCTGAGATCTGCTTCTACCAAGGCACAAAAAGAAATGCCAGGTGCTCAGCTCCAGCACTGAACCACCCTGCAGCACACACAGACAGACAGACAGACACACAACACACACTCTGCTGCCTCAGTGCCTCTCCCAGGGGCAGCAGCAATGGGCACTGCTGCAAACACCACATCACACGGTGTAAAAAGAGAAGAGTGTTTATTGGTTATATACTGTAGCACTGACAGTGACTGAGTCAGGAGAGACATGCAGATAAGAGTGTGTTTACATTTGGCATGCAGACTAAGAGCACCATCTGTATCCACTGCATGGGCAGCCTGGGGAGGAAAGTGCTGGCTTTCCTCTTCTCAGCATGCTGAGACAGGGCAAGTTCTAAGGGTGGAACACTGCTCATAGCTCTATTGGACACAAAGTTTGTTTTAGGGGAGAAGGCAATACTGCAACCCTGGAAAATCTGCTTAACTCGGATGAACCTGTGATTATGAAAAGATTGCTTGCATTATTTGTCTTCTAACTAAGCTGCCCCACCCAAATATATGTTCACAAATACAAAAAAATAGATTTATTCTCTTAAAAATACATTCCATGCAGCCTGGAGTGCTGCTTCCCCAAAGCAGGAGCCGGCACTGCAGCCCAGGGGGATCCTGATCATGGGGGCAGCTGCTGACAATGGCTTCGTGTTGTGTGCACAGCTCAGCCTGGGGCTGGCCTGGAGCAGTGCCCTGATTGCTTCAGCCGTGTGCAAGGGTGGCAGGGATGAGGTCTGCTAGGTTAGAGTGACACCAGTGTGACTATTGCTTCAACCTGCAGCTGGGTGTTGTTGTGTGAGTGTCTCTGGGAGCAGCAAGGCACGTGGCTCTGCCCTGTGCCTCCTGCCCCTCTCCCTTGCTGGGGCCTGGCAGGGGCTGCCCTGCACAGCAGCAGGGCCAGGCTGAGCCCAGAGCCTCCAGGAGCTGCAGAGGTGTTGAGACGTGAGGGAAGCATTCCATGAAGCAGCCCAGGAGCTGCTGGGCCCTCAGACTGGAGCCAGCCCTTGTGGGGACAGCCCTGGCTCTCCAGAGGGAGCAGCAGCTGAGGTTCCTTGGGAGCAGCAAGCACTGACACTTCCTCTGTACAGCAAATACATTTACAACTTTGGAATTACCCGAGGGCTCGATGCCTGGCCTTGTGCATCATCGAGCCTACTGGAAAGCAGGTTATATTTATATGCTAAAATTACAAATACTTCTTCAGTGATGGCAATATTTACACATATACTCTATTTTACAGCTGTTCAAAAAAAAGTGTGCAATTCGAGTCAACACATTGTGTTTCCTGAAGTCATTGCTATAAGATTAATAATACAATCAGCTCCTATTGCACTCATTGACTAGAGGGCATGGCCCCTTTCCATACTAGGTAGGGTTTTCTTTCTCAGATTTCATCTCAGCTGTGGTAAAAACAACCAGTGTGCAGTTACCAAGTGACATCTGTGTCCAGTATTTACAAGCAGTGAAACTGAGTCTAGAGCAGGAGTTCAAGGTATCTGCTGTAAAATATTGAACAAATATCTGAGGCAGCTGGAGAAAGGAGAGACATCATCTGTGAGGAGCACCTGAAGACAGTGGCAGCAGCTCTGTGTTGCTGGGGCAATAGCTGGGGCTAAAGCCCTCCCATTGTCCTGGCTGGCAGAAGGAGAAAACCCAACAGCCACTGCTGCTGGTGGTTCTTCCCTTGCACTTCAGACTCGGGGTTGTGTTCTTGGGTGAGCAGAAAAGCTGATGGGTAAGCCAGTTGTGTGGGCAGGCTCAGGGATTTCACCCCTGTGTTGACTCACAGGGGTGCAGAGATTTCCTCACCACAGCTGAAACCACTTCCCTTGGGAGGCTCTTTGTGCTGAGCCACATCCACGCCAACAAGGTGAGGAGGAGGAGGAGGAGGAAGCTGCTGGATGTGCAGGGACGTCCTGTGGTGTGTGAGGCCATGTCCTGCAGCAGGATGGGGCTGGGACTGTGAGGGGAGGCTTCAGTCACTGCCCACAGTGATCCTTGTCCTCAGTGTGTCCGTGCTGTCCAGCAGTCTGTCCAGGCTGCAGCTGTGCCCAGCAGTGCCCCAGGGCAGGGGAGCCCCACACCCTGCAGGCTCTCCCAGAGCCACCGTGGCCGGTCCAGGTGGCAGCAGGAGAGCTGCTCCCAGCAGGGAGGGATCCCTGGGACACCTGGAGAGGCGGGGACAGGCCAGGCTGCCTCCCAGGCAGGTACAGAGGGAGGCAGCTGTGGCAGCAGGTTTGGTTTGGAGGGCACAGAAGGGGCAGAGTCAGAGGCAGCAGCAGAGCAGAGCTGGGCACTGCTGGGCACACAGGGTGAGGGAAGCTGCTGCTGCTGCTGCTGCTGCTCAGACAATGCAGCTGGCTGTGGGTGGTGAGCCTGGCACACAGCGAGTGCTGGGCAGGGCAGGGTGCTCAGGAAGGATGCACAGCACTGATACATCCACTGCTTTCAGACTGCACAATCCATAAGGATTTCCAATCCTTCCTGATAAACAGGGCAGGGGGAGGCAGTAAGAAATCTGAATTTAGCTTCAGAATTTCACTTTCTTTCATTTTAAGTTTCACTTTAAATTTTTTTCCCATTATTTCATTCTACTAGCACTACCATGTCAATGGTAAGAGAGAGCAGTTGATACAATTTATTTTAATATAATTTAAAGATTATTAGAGCTGCCACTCAGTACTAATTTAAAAGCATCTTTTTTGTCTTGTTAAGCAAGTTGACACATATGCCATGATATGTAAAAGAATAAAATGGGGGGTTAAAAATATACACTTGGGAAAACATCTTTAAAATTCCAAAAAGAAACTATTTTTTTTCAAAAATAATTTTTCCCTTCCTCCAAACAATCTTTATAAAAAAATAATCATGTCACTAAAACACATCCCTTTTACAGAAATGTTTTCATAGATATTTTGCAACCAGCTCTATTGGTTTTTTTCTTTTTTTTTTCTGATTAATTTTCTTCTCAGAATTAAGATGTGCATTTCCCAGGCCAGGAGCTGCAGCACAGGGAGGTGCAGTGCAGGCAGTCTGGTCCCTGCTCCTGCACAATGTGGGGTGCAGCTCAGGGAAGCTGTTGGGGTGCAGCTCTGCCCACAGCAGCTCTGGGACAGATCAGGGACCTTTTCTGTCTGAGATTCTCCCTGTCCTGCTGCAGGGAGGGACAGGACAGGCAGCACTGGGGGTGTTTGTGTGGGGGCCAGCCCAGCAGCTGGGGTGGGATGGGAAGGAAAGGAAGGAGAGTCAGGACCCTGCTGTGAGAGCCAGGGACAATCACCCTGCTCAGGACAAGCTGCTGGTGCCCTGAGCAGCCCTGCAGCTGTGGGGACGTGTCTGCCCCACAGTGACAGAGGCTGCACTGGTGGGGACACAGCTCTGTGTGTGAGCACTCTCTGAGCATACCTGGCGTGGCAGACAGGGGTGAGGCACAGACCAAAGCCACCACAGATCAGCTCAGGGTCCAATCCAGCTGTCTCCATCCTGCTGTGGGAAGGAACAAGGACATTGTGCTTGACTGTGAGGAAAAGCACTTGTTTCTTTTTCTCATAGGGCTCAACTGCCTTGCACCAGCACAGAGCTGCAGAGTGTAACACAGCACCAGCCTGCAGAGTGTAACACAAAGCTCCAGATAAATGGCACCTGGTCCCAGGAGGAGGAGGTGTCACTGCTGTGTTGCTCTGGCTCACTGGAGGATTTCTTGGTGCAGATCTCACCTGGTGATGAGTAGATCATGCAAAGCTTGTTGCAGAGACTGACAGTGATAGGGAACCAACTCCTTCTAAACATTTTCTGCTCTCCTTCCCTCTCAATTTGTAAAGTAACCAGCGGGGAACAGTCTCCTCTTGCCCAAGGGTGCTGGAAACACAGGTGCTGAGGTGACCACTGCCCCAGCCAGCAAGGAAAATGCAAACTCCATATGAGCTGAAAGCCTTCAGTTGTGGTGGACAGCTTCATGGGCTGGTGGATGCAATCACAGGGACACTGCTGGGATCTTGTGTGAACGCAAGTGAACAAAAAGTTCTCTCTTGTGCAAGGAGTACCATTGTTCAGAGAGGCTAGGTAGTCAGACTTTCCATATGGAGACAGAGCTATCATCCTACAGGGAAGATAAGGATTGCAGGTACAGAGATGAGAAGTGGGAGTCCCCTGAGCAAAGTCTCTGCAGCTGCCTCTTCAGCAATGAAGAAAAAGAATTCACTGGTAAAGCTCTTGTACCTTCAAATCTCATTACAAATCTGGTTCCAGGCTGCTTGAAGCCTCTGGAGAGGTTACAAACAGGTGGTGATGCCTCTGAGCTTGGTACTGTCCTGCCTCTTGCTTCACCATGGGCACTGAGAGGGGAGCACAGCTCATCTCCGCAATGTCCGGCCGGCGCGGGCAGGGCCCTGCAACAGAGAAACCCAGAGCTCACAGAGAAACCCAGAGCTACAGAGAAACCCAGAGCTCACAAACCCAGAGCTACAGAGAAACCCAGAGCTCAGAGAGAAACCCAGAGCTCACAAACCCAGAGCTACAGAGAAACCCAGAGCTCAGAGAGAAACCCAGAGCTCACAAACCCAGAGCTACAGAGAAACCCAGAGCTCACAGAGAAACCCAGAGCTCACAAACCCAGAGCTACAGAGAAACCCAGAGCTCACAGAAACCCAGAGCTACAGAGAGCTCACAGAAACCCAGAGCTCACAAACCCAGAGCTACAGAGAAACCCAGAGCTACAGAGAAACCCACAGCTCACACACAAACCCAGAGCTCACACACAAACCCAGAGCTCACACACAGACCCACAGCTCACACACAAACCCACAGCTCACACACAGACCCACAGCTCACACACAAACCCACAGCTCACACACAAACCCACAGCTCACACACAAACCCACAGCTCACACACAAACCCACAGCTCACACACACACCCACAGCTCACAGACTGCCCCCAGCTGCCCTGGGCATCCCTGCTCTGCACACAAGATTGCCAATGCCCTTGGCAACCATCCCAAATCCCACAGCAGCACAGTCCTTTAGGTGGCACAGCAGCAAACACTCCAGTAGTAAAGCTGCCAGCTGAAGCAGGGACTCTGCCTCTGTCTCTCCAAATGTTTTTTACCATCCTTGATTGATTCATGTACCAGAGGATGACTTGATGCAGTGCCACTTAGTTATCAGAGAATATTCTTAGCCATAAAATTTGCTGAAACAAATTTATAACACAAAATACAGCAGTCACTCCACCCCTGGCAAGTGCTAACTTCAGACTTGGTTTCTCCTACAAGAGTGGAGACTTTTTGGAGATCAGTTCAGGTATTGGTTTCTTGCCCTGTAACTGCCTTCCCTCACATACCTGCTCCTCTCCTTGAAGCCCTGGTGGTGCAGGGGAGTTGGATTCAGGGTCCTGCAGCTCCACCCTGGCTGTCCTTTTGCCCAGAGTGTCAGCCTGGAGGAGGTACTCAGAAGAGCCATACTGCTTCCTTCTGGAACTGGACACAAAATCCTTGCTCTCATCCTGTGCAAAGGAAAATAAAAAGGGTTGGGATCCAGGGTCTGTGAAGGATCTGGAACAGCACTGGGGTTCAAGTGCTGTTTGCAGTGTAAGGTGTGCTTTGAGTCCTTTTAGGAAGGAGAGACTTAAACCACCAGGCCAGCTCTGCCATGGCCTCATTTATGTGCTATTTCATACACATCTTTTCTCAGAACCATCCAGTAATTTTAACCCAAGTTATGAGTGCATGGTGACAAAACAGGACAGATCCCTTTGACAGAATTACTGAGGTCCAAGGAAAGATTCATTCTATTTTCTCTCTCCTGTGCAGTTATGGAGGGCAGTGATAGAGAGGGGCTTTGCTCAGAGCCTGGCATCCAGCCAGGGTCAACCCATTAGAGATGCCCTCGTTGGTCCCCAAAGCAGGGGAGAGAAAGGTGAAAAACATCCCTGGACACTGCCTGGGAGCCTTCTACCATCAGAGATGTGATGATGGCTTCCCTTGAAGACAAGGCTGCTTTAGAATTTTGCCAATTTATGCAGCAGACAGCCCAGCTCCAGTGATTAATGGCAGAGGCAGAAGAAACCATGCATTCATCTGCCATTGCTGCTGCTCATCTGCTCCCTGCCTCCAGCACATCTGCACCAACTTTCATCAAACATCACACCAGGGGAGTACAGACTGCACTCTGTGGAACACGAACCCCAGCTCGGGGGCTGCTGCAGGTCCTGCAGTGCCTCAGGTGTGGAGGGAGCTGGAGCAGGCTGGCTGCCAGCAGCAGAGGGAGCTGCTCCCCAGGCGGCAGCACCCACTCACCAGCAGCAGCTCTGCTCCCGGGGCTCCCAAAGCAGCGCTCCAGAGTCAGGAACTCCTGAGCTGCACTGGAGACATCTGTCTGAATCAGCAGGACACAAAGGGAAGGTTGCAATGGAAGAGAGGAAGATTTTGGCAAAACCAGCACAGATCTCATGTTTCCCACATAAGATTCTCAAGGCAATGTCAGACTGTGGATAGTGGAGCTGGGAAGAGGTGACAGTGATACCTCCATAGGACAGCCCAGTGCTCCCTTCTGCCAGAGAAAAAGCCCCATCTTTAACTTAAAAACACAAATCCAAGCTGCTGTGATAAGAGGTATATTATAAGCCTGAAGATATCCCTCAAAGGGCTTTTTTCCAAGGGCACATGTAACATTTCAAGTTGCATACAATTTGCTATATCTAGTCCAACTGAGTATCTGCAGTCTTTCAGGTTAACTTCATACTCATAATTCACAAACTAACAGTACACAATCTATGACCAAGAGATTTGGGACTATGTGGTGCCAAGGGTGATTTTACTGCAAAGTCTGACACAGAGAGAGATCCTGAGCTCAGTTCTGTGTGAACCAACCATGGCTGCTCTCCTGGCACAGAAAGGCTGGAATCCAGCTAATCCTGGATACACTTGGCTTGATCAGGTTGCTGTGTCAGGTGAACCTCAGCTGCAGGGAAGTTCAACTGCACAGCTGGCAAATTTATCTGACAGCAAGGAGAGCACCTGCAGAGCTGCACTCAGCCCTGGGTGGGCTGCCAGGAGGAAAACTGAAAAGAAATCCTGGAGTGCCACTGCTTGGGGGTCTGCAACCAAGCACACACGGAATCAGTTGTAAATGAACACAGTGAATTGAAACTCCTGGGATAAAGGACACCCAAGGGATGGATCTCTCATTTCCCAAGCACACAAACTGCTGTTTTGCAGAAGAACAACTTCAATTATATCAGCTCTGCTTGGATTCATGAATAAACAGAACAGATTGAGTATGACCCACCCTGGCCAGGGAGACAATGTATTCTGTTTCCAAATGTAGCTGGAAGGCCACCCTGTACTTTCTAACACCAGCTAACAAACTTTCTGCAAAGCCAAGTGCAAATTCTGTGCTTCTCACAGCCAGAGAAGTGGAAGAGATTTGAAAATGTAAAATTCTTTGCCTACCTCCACCAGTTCATCTTTGTCAATGCCAAAGTCATTCAGTTATGACCCCATCCCCTCTGCCACCAGCCCTGTCAGATTACCCAGCTCGTTTCCTCCTGCCCACTGCCAACAGCAGGAGCTGCTCAGGAGGTGCTGAATGAACAGCAAGGCAGGAGCTGCAGCAGAACCAGTCTGGTTGAATGGCCAGAAGGGCACCAGTGAGTGCTGCCAGCGAGTTCAGGTGACATCTCCAGAGCCTCAGCCCCAGTGGCAAGCACATCCCACCAGAGCAGCTCGTGGCACTGCTTTGAGGGACTCCCCTCACTGAGGACAGGGAAAGCTCAGCTCTCCTTGTGGCTCTTGCTCCTTTCCAGGTGCAACATTGACACAGAGCAAGGAGGGAGCAGCTTTGTGTTACCAACCACCATCCACCTGCTATGGAGATGCCCAGGAAGCATTTCCAGACCAGGTTTCATGTGAGGAAACCATGGAGCTCTATCCATCTCCACAGCTGCCATTAGAGCTACAACTCTGCCTCACCACAACCCCACTCAAATCTGCTCATTCCCATCATTTTTTCATTGCTACTCCAAATTTAAAATGCTCCATAAAGTCACTCTGAAAAGCATGCCACGTCCTACTTAAGCTGTGACTATATTTCTCTGATGCTACTATGTGGTTATTCATATGGCATTACAAGCCCCAAGCAGATGGATCTCATTTCAAGAAGGCTAAATCTGGTAATTCACACATGAGAAAGTTGTGGGCGCTGTGAATTGTGAATTTGCTGAAGGAAGGCAGCAGGAGCGGGGAGAGGCAGCACTTGGGAAATAATAAAATTTGAAACCATGCAGCCTACAAGGAACAGCCAACCTGGAGAACCTCATCAAGTGGAACAGTGCTGAAGATAGAAATAAGCTGTAAATTTGAAATCATGCAGCCTACAAGGAACAGGCAACTTGGAGAACCTCATCAAGTGGAACAGTGCTGAAGATAGGAAATAAGCTGTAAAATTTCAAATCATGCAGCCTACAAGGAACAGGTAACCAGGAAAACCTCACCAAGTGCAAGATAGGAAATAAGCTGTAAAATTTCAAACCATGCAGCCTACAGGGAACAGCCAACCTGGAGAAGCTCACCAAGTGCAAGAGTGCTGAAGATAGGAAATAAGCTGCAAAATTTGAAACCATGCAAGCTACAGGGAACAGGTAACCAGGAGAACCTCATCAAATGGAACAGTGCTGAAGATAGGAAATAAGCTGTAAATTTGAAATCATGCAGCCTACAAGGAACAGGCAGCCTGGAGAAGCTGACCAAGTGCAGGAGTGCTAGGACAGGGTACTCACAGGGGGCGTGGAGCGCTGCCAGGCAGCAGCTGCTGCAGGGTCACTGGCACAGCTCCTGCGGGGCACCAGCTCAGGGGCACTCAAGTTGCTTTTGGTCCTTCGGGAGCCCAGCTCAGGGGCACTCCAAGAATTAGCTGTGGCACTTGTCCTTGAGGAAGGCTGCTCCATGAAGTCTGCTTTTGAACTACTCCCTTCCCCTTCTAAAAGGTCCACTGAGGATCTACACAAGTTTGTGGCACTGGAAGTTGCACTTTTCTCCACTTTGGTTTGAGAGTCCTCCAGGGAATGCAGGCCTTGCCTTGCTCTCCAGGAACTTCTGACAGTGACGTGCTTTGTTTCGGATGAACCTGCATCTGATGAGCCGTGGCTCTTCCAGCTGATTGTCTCCACAGGCTCTCTGGAAGAGAGCTGATTCTCTGCACTGCTCCTCTCTGTCAGTTCAGAGGTCTTTAGCATAATGCTGCTTCTCGAGACCACTGTTTCAGCTTTACTCCTCAGCACTGCCTCCCCACTTCTGTCTGCCTCAGATGACTTCAGAGCACTTCTATTTATTGATGCCTCAAAGGGTGAAGGGACATTGTTTGTTATTGGTGGTGAAGGCTCATTTGAAGCCACTCTGATGTTGCTGGTGGAAACATGCCTTTCCTTGGCTGCTGTATCTGCAGTGGTCCTTGAAGCTGTTGGCTCAGAAGGAAAGATTGTGATGCTGCTTGTCATTTTATTTGTTACCATTTTAAAAGTAGACTTCTGTTTTTCTGACTCTGCCTCTGAAACAGTCCCTCCCATGATTGCCTTCATATCCTTCTCAACAATTGCAGGTTTAATGATGGCTTTTGATCTCAGAGCTTCTCTAGGGCTGAAGGATCTTCTGGATTTCAATTCTCCAGTGCTGGCATCTAATGGTTTTATGCTCTTGCTAGAGTCTTCATCATTCACAGTTTTTTTGTCATTTTCAAAAAGGGATGCTCTAAAAACTCCCCTAGAATTGGAGAACTGCTTGGAACTGACTTTCTTTCTTGTCTCAAAATCTGACAGAGCGTTTGGTTTTTTGCCTCTCCCTGATTCTTCATCCGAATTAACTTTTTCCTGGTTACTCTGTATGGTTTTAGAATCAGTTTTTAAACCCATATTTACATGATCTGCTGCTGAACTTGAAGACTGCTCAGTGCCTTCTTTATCAAGACCTGTGAGAAGCTGCAGAATGTCCTCCTGACTCCTGGAGCGATGGGAGCGCTTTGTCAGCGTCGAAAGCTTCCCCCTTTCAGGTGATGTGTCTGCAGCTTCCCTTTCCTGGGAGATCACTGCCCTTTTGGCCCTCCCCTCTGAGGGCTGTCTGTGTGATGAGGCAAAAGTGCTCGCTGCTTCCACTTTGGAGGCAGCAGGCTCTGAGGCTGACCCGCTGGAGGACACGTGGTACCTGTAAGCAGAGGCTGTGCCATTGGCAGAGCTGTGGGTACCCCTGGTGAGCTGTGGGTCCCCCAAGCCCTCACTGACCTCAGCCTGACTTGTCTTCAGCCTCTCAGACAAAGAACCCGCTGATTCTCCTTTGCTCGGCTTTTCATCCCGTGCGTCAGCGCCGTTCTGGCAGCTCCCACGGAACACCTGAGACGGCTTTTCCACCTTGGATCTCAGGCCTGTGTCACCAACAGCTTTGGAAGGTGCTTTCCAAGCCTTCTGCTCCTGTGCAGCAGGAGGATACCGGCTGAGGACAGATGGCTGCTCTTTGGATCTCTTCCCCTCGTTCTGCACCACGCAGCTTTCCTTCTGACCGGAAGAAAGAGTGGAAACTAAAGATTTCTCTTCCAGTCTCCTTGTATCTGTGGCAGCAGCGTCTGAAAGGGCAGATGCAGCAGAAGCTTTCCCTGCTTTTCTGTTCATCAGGCTTGGACTGGGCACCCTTTTAGCAGCGTGGCTGTAGCTGTCATTGCTGAGGGCAAGGTCTCTGTTCCGCGCTCTTTCCCGGCGCTGCTGTGGTGAGAGCTCCCTTGGCCTGTGCTTAGCAGCTGCCAAATCAGCCAGGACACCTCTGTATTTAGGTCTGTCGTGCTTTCCCCTGCTAGAAAAGCTTGTATCTTCATTTTCAACTTCTCCGTTCTCCAGCTCTTTCTGTTTCTTTATTTGCATTTTTATTTCTTCTAGCTGACCTGTTAAGAGTTTGTTCTTATTCTGCTCACTCAAGTAACTGTCTTGCAGATCATTATTTTTGGCTCTCACTTTTTTCAGTTCTTCTTCTAAAGATTCAAAATGTTTGATCTGAATTTTAAGTTTCTCAATTTCTTGGGTGAGATCTTTCACTTTGTTGTCTTCCTGGTTTTTATTCTTTTGGTTTTCTGATTTATTCCTGGTTTCATTTTCTACGTGTTTCAGGTAATCCACACTTCCCTTCCTCCTGGTCTCCTTAGAAGGCAGTGCAGAAGTCAAGTCATCTTCAATTCTGATATCATTCCTGTCCAGCAGATTGTTGGATGACCTTTCTAGCAAGTTGGATGCATTTCTGGTTTGATCTGCCCTATTTAGTTTATTGTTTTGTTCTAATTTCTGTGTTAGCTCCTGGATTATTTTTTCATTTTGCTTTTCTCTTTCATTAAAATGTTTTCTTTCTGTGATGAAGCTCAGGGCTAAGGATTTCAGCTTTTCTAGCTCAGCTGTTAAAGTCTGCTCAGTTTTATCCAGCCTGTCCTCAGATGATTCCAGTTCTTTCACTTTCACCCTAAGTATTTCTAATTCTGTAGATATCTTTTTGGTCAAGTTCTTCTCTTCATTGAGGCTAAGACACAGCTGGGTGCAGTCGTTCTTGCTCCTGCTGAAAGCCTCCTCCAGCTTCTCCAGCTCTGCCATTCTCTTCTGAAGGAGTTCAATTTCTGACTTCAGATCTCGAGTGAGGCTCTCCTCCTCTTCAAGCTTTTCTTTCATTAATCTGCAAAGCTCTTCAGCCTTCCTGATTTCTTCATCCTTGCCTTCAATCTTCAGCACTCTTTTCCTCAGGGCTTCAATGTCAGCCAGCATGCTGGAGTTGCTGCCTTCTGCCTGGATAACTTTGTCCTGGAGGTCCAGCAGTTCATCCTCTGCTTTCTGCAGATTTTTTGTTGCTTCCTCCAGCTCATCAAGGCGGCGACTGAGGCTCTGCAGTTTGAAACGGAGGTGTCGGTTTGAGGTTTCCTTGTAACCTGTACATTCTGCCATGATTCTTTTGTTCCTTTCAGAACAAAGCTTTTCTTAGTCTGGGTGAATGGTATACACCTTGTGTATCTCCAGTATGTTGTTGTTCCTTTGAGTGGAGGCAATCTCACCCTGAAAGAAAAAAATGCTCCAAATCAATATAAGAGCTCAGAATATAAATATATTCACAGTTAAGTTAGGCTATCAATGTTTATATAAATAACTTTTTAATTAAACACATTTCTGAGTGCTACATTATGTGAAATGAAATTGCAGAGAAGAGCCACAGTCCATTTACTTTGTGACTATGAGTCATTTAAATAGTGAATCCTAGTAAAACTCTGCAGTGTTTGATATCAGATTACTGCTTTGAGTTGGTTAAAATGTGTGAAGTTGGGGTTTGTTGGGGTTTGAAGTTGGGTTTTGTTACTTTGTGACCAAAACCAGCCTGTTCCCCACGGCTAAGGGCAGGAAGGGTCCTCGATGCTGCTCTGCCCAGGTGGTTTGTGCACCACCATGGAGCCTCAGCCAGGGCTCCCCAGCCTGGGCAGCTGCTCCCTGTGAGATCACAGGCTGGAGAGGGTCACACTGGGGTGCAGAGGGTCACACTCATGCAGGATTCAGGCCCCTGTACATGCAGCAGACACCTCTCTTTCCAGCCCTGCACCTCTCTCCTGAAGACACCCTGGTGATGAAGGTTCAGGAGCCATGAACAGAATCAGCAAAAGGCAAACCCCAGCCATAACTGAGGATGGGGCAGCCCCCCATGCTGGCTGGCAGATGGAGGGCACTGGGAGCTGCTGCCATTTGACACTGCCAGTATTTCTCCAGCATCTCAGGCTGCTCAGCAGAAATCTTCACCTGGGTTGTAGTGAAGATTTCACATCCCAAGGACACTCTACCAGAGGAGTTTCAAGTTTCTCCCTCCCTTTTCCAAAGCTGCTGTTGCCCCCAGCTGCCACCCACTCACCCACCCAGGAGATGAGCAGTTGCTTATCCCTCTCCTTGCTGCTGCTGACACGAGCAGCCATTAGGACTCATCAGCACACGGACACACTCAGTGTGAACTATTCCAGCTCAGCTCAGAGCTGGCAGGGTGGTTTGTAAAAAACCCCTCTGTGCTTTGAGGGAGCAGCAGGAAAGGGCCCCTGGGAGGATCTGAAGTCCCCTGTGGCACTCAGCATTAGCACTGGCCTGAGGGGCCTGAGGCACGGGAGGGCTGCTGCAAACCTGAGTGGAGGCAGGATGACTGCAGCTCTGATCTCAGCCTTGCTCAGGAAATCTGTCTTGCACCAGAACTTGACCTCCACAATTTCTGTGGAGCTCTGTGCAGAGGAAACACGCAGGAGTTTCCTAGGGCACAGTGTGATGAGCAGGATGTGAGCAGTGCCAGCAAGGGAGGCAGCAGCGCCCTGACACACAGCCTGGGCTGGGGGGATCCATCTCCAGGCGGGCAGGGGGCCCAGGCTGCCCCACCATGGGGACCCACTGGGCACCTGTGGGACCATCTGGGGGTTTGTGGTCAATCCCACACGGTTCAGCTCTTCAGCCCCTGAAGGAGCACTGCAAACAGCACCAGGAGAGGAACCCTGGTGTCCTGAGCACAGCCTGGCCACGTGCCTGTCCCCTCCCTCACCACCATGGCCGTGTCCTGCTCCTTCCCCCAAGCTGTCCCCACACTGCTGAGGCCACTGCAGCTGCCTGCAGGCAGGAAAGGCTGTCCAGCCCCAGCAGAACCCCAGGAATGGCACTGGACCAGCACAGGAAAGGCCACAGAGTCTGAAAACAAAAGCTTGTCCCTGCCAGGCCAGGAGCTGGGAGTTAATGGTTAACCCAGCAGCAGCTGGGCTGCAGTGAGAGCAGCAGGCAGGCAGAAATGCACAGGCCTGGGGGCTGTGGCGCTGCTCTAACACTGCCACGGGCTCCACACAGGCTGGGGGACATCACAGAGGGGCTCAGGGCTGGCTCTGGAACATCCCAGAACCTCCCCAGCTGACATGATTTACTGCCAGAGAGCAAAGAGGCTCAATCTAATTCGTTTAATAAGGAGAAGGAGATGTAAAGCAACACCTACAAACAACAAGAGCTACAAACAAAAGGATCTACAACAAATCTCCTACCTGGAGGCCCTTTAACATTCTGACATAGCCAGAAGCAACCTCAGTGCTGGGAGACAGAACCAGACCAAATTATTATTACAAACAGAGTGCACATGTATAAGATTGAGGGGAATTGGCCAATATAAAATATTATCTTAGGTACACATAGATACACAGATATATAGGTATTTGTATCTCTGAATGTTTTGAAGTCATTACTTGAGTTAGGGCTTGGACCACAGAACTCAAGAGGACTTACCTAAACTACTCTGGCTGTTTGTGATTGCTCTTCTCCAGTCTGTCAATGATATTAAAGAATTAGAGCAAATTGTACAGTATTCAAACACTGGGACTGTTACTAATGCTAATTAATATTGTTGGTGGATATTTAAACAGGAGATGTTAAATAAATCTGATAAGGGTTGTAAATGCACCGAACAATCTGATATGGATGTATGGACTTCATATTTTTCTCTTTTGGAAAAGTGAGCAGTTTTCAGCCTACCTCTATCTTACAAATTTTGGAACTAAATCCCATCAAATACTCAAACCAACAAGGCCCCAAAAACCAATCAAACAAAAAAAACCCCACCCCAAACAATTGAAAATCCACACACAAACAAAAAACCGCAATAACAACAAAAAACCCCACCCAAAAGTAAACAAACAAAAACCCCAACCAAAACAAAAAAACCCACAGGAAGAAAAGAGGATGATAACTTCCATAACAGCAAGTAAACTGCGGCAGTGGCAAATGTAGTAGGGGGAGTTGAGTTTAACAGAACCATCTGAGTCAGCAATAAAATCAGATTAAAGACTGGCAGGTTGCATTCCTGGACACACTGAAAAGCTGAATGGTCACAGCACAGCTGATGTGCTCCTGCAGCTCAGGACAGCTCCTCCTGGCTGTACCAGAGGAAACACTGAACAGAAATACTCCTGCAGCAATAGGGATGCCGTTATTTTCTATGTGGTACTGGCCTGTATATTGAAACACCAAGACTGATGCATCTCCTTTTGCTCAGCTCTAAAGTCTTCTAGATTAAAAGAGGAAAAGATGCTCAGCTGCCTTCACCTGACCTTGCCAGGGAACAGGACTTGCACAGGAGGAGAACTCTTCCCCCACTGACAGCAAAGGGGGCTCAGGGATCTGGATGGCAGCTGTACCCCAGCAATGATGCCACGCTCTCTGCAGGGCCAGGCATCAAGAACATGAACTGAAAGTTGAGGAAAGCTTTGGAAAAGCTCAGAAAAGCAAATCAGGTGTGCTCCTTGATTCTTTAAAACTGATCTGATTTTTTGCCTCAACAACAAGGGCAGCCCTGCCTTAAGCCAAGAGGCACAACAGCATCCCTTTGCATTTGAGTTCTGAAAGAACATTTTTCAAATGAGACACACAGGAAGCCTGGGGAGCCTCCAAATACCTGGTACTCAAATAAAACACCAAGGCAAAATATGTGGCCAGTAACTATCTACAGAAAAAAGAAGAAAAACCATTTTGTCTGATCTAAAATGTTCTTTATTAGAGCACATGGAGTCAAACCCCAGCTTCACACATTTTAACCAATTGAAAGCAGCACTGTAACACCAAACACTGCAGTGATTTACCAGGATTCACTGTTTAAATGACTCATTCTGATCCTGCTTTCCCCACAGGTTTATCATTGGGTTGTCTGATCTTCCTCAACAAGTGTGCTCATCTCCTAACTACACTCATATTTAGCATTATCAATGGCCTGCTCCCACAGACTAAGGCAGCCTTTTCAGCCCTTTGAGGGCTCTTCTGACTCTGCATGGTTTTGGCTATACAGCTGTGAGAATTCAGTGTTCAAGACATTTACTGGAGTTAAAATTCTCAATTACCCTTAATAGTCTTAATTTTTTTTCCTGCACACTCACTTTTGCTTATTACCTACTATTTATGAAAATGTTTCTATAGCAGAATTGTTGGACTTAACTTCCCTTGGAATAACTTTATGTTGCCTGCACAAAACACATACAGTCACTTCACAGCTGTGAACAGAGGGAAAAACCTCCAGCTAGAAACATTTGTGTTAGCTAAACACTGCATGAATTAGGAGATAAGAATCATCTATTTCAGGAACAACAATTAAATGGCTGCTACCTGAGACCTGCTCACATCATCTCTGCCAGAGCTCTCTATGCCCACAGTGCTGCTCCTCTCCAGATGGAAGAATCATCTCACCCTACACATCCTTGCTCTGGTTTGTTGGGATGAATCCCACAGGCACCCACTGCTCCTGATTTCAGCATGTCCCCAAAACACTCATCTGGGAAAATAACTGTTGGAGCAGACTCCTGTTAGGCCAAGATAGAAACCAGCAGCTGCCACACATGCCTGTCAGGCACTGAGAGACACTGACATCGCTCACAAGCACATTTTGCATTTAATCTTTGGGGGTTTTTAATCTTTTTGCTTGCACTTTTATACTGATATTGCAATATCAGTGTGTTTGGGTGAGCCTGAGGTGCCAGGGATGGCCCTGCTGGGGTGTCACAGCCCCCATATATGACACATGTGGCTTTGCCCAATCCTACAGGTGAATGAGAATTATTAATGCCTTAGTCTCCAATCTCTTTTTACTAATTTATTTGTCTGTTCTTGCAGTTGCCAGGGTTTCCCATAGCCTCTGAGAGCAGCACTCATCAAAGGCAATAGAAAATCAATAGATGCAAGCACAGCTATAATCAGAGAGTAGAAAAGCAATTTGCCTCATTGAAGTTTGAGTCCTTGGGATGCTGTGTGCTGTGAAAGCCACAGGCTGAGGTTTGCATTCCTTGGCTGCCAGGTGGCCCAGAGTAAGGTGAGGAGCAGAGCAGGGCTATTGTCCTGTCCATGTTCTTATGGGTGTAGCACATACCTGCTACTACTCCCTCCACTCCCCTAAATGCTGAGGTGAACTTTAATCCCCCCTGTTCTATTTTCTGCTAAACTATTATTCAGAATACCCCTGCAAACTGTATTTTTGCATTGAGCACAATGCTAGGAGTGTTTGGACACATCTGGGGAAATGGAACCTCAGGCAATATCTCAGACTATGAATTCAAACTACATCAGGTGGCTGAGAGTCACTTCAGGCACGAGGGCAGCTCTGTGGGTGCACATCAGCAAAACCTGGGGCAGCAAGGGAATTCCTCTGGGCAGTCCCCAGTGGCCAAGCAGGTCAGGGAGAAGCTGATGAAACTGTTCTAATTCAAACTTTTCCTCCTCAGGTATAGTTTAGATGTGCTGGCTGGATTCTGCCCCATGTGCACACAGACCTGCAGGTTTAATTAAAACATTTCTGGTGTTGCACACGTGTGGGAGGGAGTGTGAACATGTCATGCTCCCAAACAGAAATGCTGCTGATGAATCATGCTTGTACCACAGCTCAACGTGGGGAGAGCATCACTGGGACTTCTCTTCCCTGCCCCAGGGTGAATGGGCTGGGAGGAGTCCAGCATGTCATCCTTCATTTGCAAAGTAAAATTTCTCTACCATCTATCCAGAAAAGGGACACAGGTGTCACAAAATGCAGCAAATGGCAATACTGCAGCCAGAACCTTCAATCAGTTAAAAAACAAGGAAGGAAAGTTTTTCTTAATAGGATTTTGCCTTTTGCAAGTTCTTCCCAGCACCTGGGTTTTGTCTTGACACAATGACACATAGTCATGAGAACAAGAGAAAAACACTCAAGAAAAGAAAAAGGATATAAAACAAGAGCCAAAGTGCCCTATGTGACATCAACCCTGCATGCCACCTGCAGGCATCCAACAACCTGGGACAGCTGAGGGGGCAGATTGTGGATTTGCTTACATGGGAAGGGACAGGGGCTCCCTGGCCCCACTGAACACAAAGTGATTTTTGGGGATGCACATATTTTGAGGGATGAATTGTCCCAGAAATAGCTGCATCTAATGGGAGAGGAAATTCTAAAAGTCAGAAAAAAGCTCAGCAATCTGGAAGTGGATTGACTATTGACCAATACAATGTGAGACTAGAGATGTGAAATGATGAGACAGCAGTCAAAAATAACCACAGTGACCACAATCTTCATGGAAACTCAAATTCTGACACCAAATAGCATCCACAGCAATGTGAGGCACTGCAGCAGGCTCTGCAGATGCCAGAGAGGATCTGGCACATCACTGAGTCACACTGACCCTACGTCGAGTGAACTCCTCAGCACTGCTCTTCCTCTTGCAAAATAAAATAAATTTCCCTATATGGAGCTGGCAGGACCAAAAAAAGCAGCAGAGCATAAAACCACCCAGGGCTGCTCACAGCAGATGCTTTGAGCAGCACTGGGGTTTGAGCAGTTGTGTTTTACCAGGCACAGCAGAGATTTTGCTTTCCTCTCCAAAACCACTCTCCTCCAGCTCCCCCTTGAAATCACTGCTTGATGCTCACTCAAAGCAGGTCTGAGCATTTGCTGAGCAGCTGCAGCACCTTCCTTTCAGCAATACAGAATTTCACAAGAGGGCTGCTAGTGGCACCCTTGCCCTGGGAGCTCCAAGGCAAGGAAGATGTTTCCCATGCTCTGGAGCTCTTGCTCAGCAATGGATTGATACTCCCACAGCCCCTCAGAGTGCTGCTCCCATGTGCCATCCTGCACTGGAATCAAAGCTGAGAAAGATGTTTTATTTCTCCCCATGCTGCCACTTGTGCTGTCCTCAGAAGCAGATTTGACTGTCACATTTGATTTCACAAACACTATGCAGGCATCTCTTGAGCGAGTCACAAACTTGGCAGCATCCTGCAGATGGCATGGGAAAGGCAGCCCCAGCTCAGTGGTGCTTTTGTAATCATTGCTGGACACAGAAACCTCCCACCTCCTTCACCCTCCATCCCTCCCTCCCATCTCCATCAGCTCAGCTCTGAAGGGACTTCAGGGATGGCTCTCACCATCACTTCAGCCCCAAAATATGTGCTAGCATGGAGGTAACTGAGCCACCCATGGGCTGGCTGAATGGCCCAGATTCACTGAAAAGATTCAGAGCAAGCAAGATCCAGAAAATTGCTAGAAAAATGAGTAAAATTATATGCCAAAGGTTATTGAATGTGAAGAACCCAAAGTTCTGTGACTCAGACAATAGGGAAACACACATTCATTATTTCTATGTTCCTCCCCAGCAGCTGGTTTGGGCTATGGGTACAGTCAGGATGCTGAAGAGACAGAAACCTCAGCTGCACCTCCAGTGCCTTCTCCTCTGTTCCTTTTCTTCTCTCCTGCATCACTGCAGCTTTTGTGCTTCTCAAACTTCCATTATTCCCAGATATTTAGCACAGAGTAAAAGCTCTTCTCAGACTTCTCTTCCACATTGTCACTTGACTCTTGAACTTGCTCTTTTACCCTCTTCATCTGGCCTTTATAAATTTTACCTTTCAAGCACAATGCTCCACCCTCCTGTGGAATGCTTGTGCTGAAAATTGGGTCAGTACCATCAACCCCAGCTCCTGCTGCTGTTTTCACTCCCTTGTCCCATCCTGGTGCCTTCTGCTTGTCTCTGGTTGGGCTCACCCTGTTCAGTGCCCTACTTCTGCTTGCATGTAGTGGTTCATGAGGGAATTTCTTGCTGCACAATGTTATGGAAGCTGGAAGTCCTCATGGGTTCATAAAGCAGCAATTAGAAACATTCATGGGAGAAAAACCCCTCAAGGTCATTCCTACAGAGACCCACTCCTAGTTCAGCGAGAAAACTTGAGAGAAAACTTGCAGGTTGGAAGAATCCTTTGATCTGCATGGTTGAACATTTCCCCTCTGCTCTCCCTCCTTCCCAGGTGTCCATTTGCAGCATTGTTCTCATCCACCAGAGCTCTTATTATCTTCTTGAGCTCCTTTATTGTCCTGTCACAAACACTTGGCCAGGTGAAACAGGGCTGACACTGCACATCTGACAAGTGCCACACTGCAAAGTGGCTACACACCCAAAATCACACACAGTCCTTCATCCAGCAGCACCTACAGAGCTGGGAAAGGCCTGCCTGCTACAATACACTTAATAAGATTAACTTCAAGTATTCATAGCCATCTTTGAATCATTCTGCTGATTAGGCATAGGCAGCTCTAACCTTCACATTCTTCCTAACACTATACCCAAGAGGCACATGGCTACAAACATAGCCCTGCTGGCATTAAATTTATGGAGTGTTGTTTGTTTCTCTGCATCCTGTCTGATACAGGGCACATTCCATTCCCCTAACAGAGTAGAAGGACATCTGAGTCAGCTTTGCAGGAACACTCCTTTGATTGCTGTGAGTTTTTCTGGCTAAAAGATCAGCTCAGGCACTCAGAGGTTTCCATGTAGATCCCTACAAACCCTGCAGAAAACTGGGATCAACCAAAGGTCCTCACAAAAAAACAAGCTCATGAACTCTATAACACAGACAACTGGCTACTCCTGTGACTTTCTCCCTGGAAGAACTCATTCAATTAAGTTTGTAAGTGCTAAAAGAAAAGTTTTTCAGCTCTCTTACAGCTGCCACAGGAACAGCCTGAGGAGCTGCCATAGCTACTGGACTGCTGCAGCTCCCAGTCCATCAATTTTCTGCCTTGGACAAAAATGAAAGGCCAGGCAGGCACCCAGCCTGTGTGTGGTACCTGTGTAGCCAAAATGTAATCTGCTAGAGCTGTGCATTCAATACAAAAACATTCATGCATTCCCCACAGATAAAGTCTGCAGCACTGTTAGATAATCACCCAGCTGATCCCAGTGTGTCAGGCCAGGTGGATGAATGGGCTCCTGGAGACTGCACTGTCATCAGAAAACAAGAGCATTAAGGTTCACCTGGACCAGAACATAAACCTGGCTTAGGTCTGTCCTTGGTGCCAACCCTGCCCTTTTAAACCTGCTCTGCCTCCAAACATGACTGACCTTGTCTGGGAAGATCCAGGCCAAGCCATGCCAAGAACTGGGCAAACACAAGGCAGCACTGATGTGGTCAGGACTGTCCCCACTCCTTAGCAGGGAAGATCTTTTGGGAACAGCTCAGACTGTCACCTTTAACTCCATTTCACAAGGGTGCCCTGTCCTCTCTGCACACCTTGCCCTGCACTTCCTCCTGCTCTGGGCACCCAGGATTTTGTCCACAGACCCTCAGACTGCTGGCATGGCAGCACAAGGAAATAAAATGGGACCTGAAATAAAAATGATCATTCATATTTCAGCAAGTGTCAAAAATTTAATTTTCCATTAATCTTTACTAACAGGCCTATAACTCAAAAATTCTAAGCAGACATCTAAGACTAATTACTCTGATAAAATTCAATATTCAAGAATAAACCCAATTTTAACTTCTGTCTTGTAGGTCAACTTTATATATCATTAGTATTGCTATCCACCCATTGAACAGAACAGATAGAAAGAAACATGATCACCAGAAATCTCCCAAATCAGCAGAAGTTTTACCCCAAGTCTCTGCAGAGCTGCTCTTGCTGAGGGGATCCCTCTTCAGGGCAGGCTGCTGTTCCCTTGATTTGGCTGTGAGAAGCTTGCCCTGGCCTGGCTAACACATCCAAATCCACATCTTGCTCTGCTTAGTGCAGATGCAGATTAAACTGCTGGCAGGTTTTCAGGACCCTGCCCTGGGATAGATGGACAGCAGCACCTCTGCAGGCAGCTCAGAGCCTGGCTGCCCTGTGTTTGCAGCCAAAATGCAAAGGGCTGAACAAAGTCTGCAATTAGCAGCAATTCAGAGTCGTGGAAGGGCCCCTGAGGAGGCCAAGGAATCTGATCCAGGTTCAGGTGCACTGCTGCTGCTCCTGGAGCAAACCAGGGGTTACACTTGAGCTGTGAACTCCCAGTGAGAGGCTGTGTGTCAGAGTGGCACATGCTGGAGCTCACTGCAGCTGTGCCACTCTGCAGCTTTTGGACAAACATTGTCCACCAATAATGATGTTTTAAGACTGGCATTGTTTATGGCAGTAAAACCCCAACAGCTGGATCACTGCGTTGAGGGCAATGGGGAAGGTCAGTCTTTCAATGTGGTGCCTCTTGAGCCGTGTTCTGGGAGTTCTCCTCTTCTTCTCACATTTAGGCATCAGGATGTAGGATGTAGAGATGTAGGAGAGGCTGTTCCCCATTCAGCAGCCTGGAGAACAGCAGGGCTAATGGTGCTGTCATGAAAAGCCCAGGAGGAAGCTGGCAGCCATTAGAAATGCCTCTGGCATCAAGGCTGCCCAGCTCGGGTTACAGCAGCAGCATCACTTCCAGCCTGAGGCAAACCTTTTGGCTGCAATTCATGAAATCCACATGCTCTGGAGCAAGACACCGGGTGCTGTCACCATCACCAGCCCAGGGTGCTTGGCCACCCTGCAGGAGCAGCAGGCAGGCAAGCCAGGGCACCTTCCATCCCCAGGGACCCACGCAGAGCAGAGCAGAGCAGAGCAGAGCAGAGCAGGCTCTGACTCACAGGCAGGGCAGCCAAGGCCTGGCTGGTTCCTCCCCAGTCACATGAACTGGGTGGACCACGGGCACAGCGTCTCACAAGCACCTGCACAGGAAAGTGAGGGCTGGCGGGGCAATCACACACCCTGAGTAATCTCCACATCCTCCAAGGCCGCCCAATACAAACAGTTGGTAACTCTGTCCCTGTTAGTGTTTGCTGTACCACAAATACTAATATAACAAGCAGCTTTTCTTTCCTCTCTCAGCTCCCAACCTGCAGCTTTTTTGTTCACTGGCGAGTGTGAAGTCAAATGAAAGGAAGTATTCAGGAACTTAAAAATGTCTTATAAATCACTCTTAAATAGGATTTGCTCAATGAGGACAGAAGATCCTAACAGTTGTCTTTGTGTTCAATTTATTGCTGAAAATACCCTCAGGTGGCAAAAAAGTAAATAAAATAACATTTACAAACAGGAACATGCTGCCTTTGTGAGAGCATGCTTGTAGCTGTGGGGACTTAACCTCAAAATTAACCCTCCATGGACAATGGGGAGACTCCAAGACAAGCTGCCAAGATGGTGTTATGGCACTGGGCAACTCTGCCACTGAAAACTGCCCAGCTGAAAGCCTTGATGGATTTATGGATGGAATACATTCACTTGCAGGCTGAGCCTCTCAAAATGACAACAGGCATTTCACACACAGACACACAGCATTGTGCCAGGGCAAACAGGACATAAAAGTGAGGGCACCTCATTGCCCTGGCAGGCAGAGAGCAGCCACACACCCTGCACCACTCACTGCTCTGGGAAGAGCTGCAAGGGCACCTGATGTTCTCCATAAGCCAGAGTCCAAGGTCTGGGAACTGGCTGGGGCATTCAGCAGTCATTGTTGGGATGCTCCTTAATGCAGAAAGAGATAGCAGAGAGATAGCTGGCCTTTGCTTCTTCTTTCCAAGAATGGGCCAGAGTAATTCCCCATTTGCTTGGGGAAAAGTGTCTCCTTTGACCAGGGAGGGCACTGAAACAGCACAACAGCTGTAACACCCCAGAGACCATCCCAGCACCCAGGTGCCTCCTTCAGCAGGCAGCTAAGAAGCTGTTTGGGGTCAGAAGTGTGGCACAGGATTTCCATCAGGAAGGTCCTGAGCCACACTTCTTCCACAGAAAGGGTGAATAACATCACCAACTTCAAAGCTCTTCCTTGTCAATAGGACATGAAAGGGTTAAAGATGTCACTCCACTCATGACTACTATGGGAAAACTTTGTTCCAAATTCTCCATTTCATGCTGCTAGAAAATCAACAATCTTGAATTACCTTGTATTAAGGCAGTTCTACAGGGCAGCCTGCATTTGCTTTTAAGCCCACTGGCTATCCAAGGTTGTTGACTACTGGACAAACAGACAAATTCTACTGCTCCTGGAGCACAGGTACTCCTGCAAGCATTACACAAGATGCTAATGACAAAATCTGCAGGCTTAATGCCAAGCATTAATTTATGTAAATCCTATCCTAAATGAAGATCAGAGCCAAGAGGGCATATGCTTTTCTTGCAGCACGTTTAAGAAGTGGAGAGTGAGAAATAGAGCATGAAGCAAAAATGGCAGCAGAGGATCCCCTCCAGGACACCGTGCTCACTTGCATTGTTATTTACGTGTTTTTTTCCCCTTGTACTCCCTGGGCTGAAGGAAGGAAGGATGTTTCACAGGAAGGAAGCACTGGTGTGGCTGTACTGAGACAGGACCTCACTGCTTCCCCCACCCCATGCTGCTCCTTTCTACAGAGGAGGGAAAGAGCAGGAAATTCACATTTTCTCTCTCATCTTAGAGTAAGGGGAGGAAGCTAATCTCAGTCCAGCTCTGATTTCAAACAAGGTTAGTGTCCAAAGCTGAGCAGGTTGCTCAGGACTGCATTAAGTTGTGAAAATCTCCAGGGTCAGAAATGCCCCAATCTTTCAGGCCCTGTTTCCTGTCAGAACAATCTCAGGGAGAAAATTATTTTCCTTTATGTTCAGTCAGAATTTCCCATGCTGCCACTTTCTGCACCTGGAATGGGGCAATACCCAGCATCAGCTCAGACTGGTGTATGAATGGATTGAGAGCAGCCCTGCAGAGACAGACTTGGGGGTGTTCGGCAAAAAATTGGATATGACCCAGAAATGTGTACTTGTAGCCTAGAAAGCCAACAATGGTCCTTGGCTGCATCAAAAAAATTATGGCCAGCAAGTCAAGGGAAGTGATTTCCCCACTCTGCTCTCATGAGACCCCACCTGCAGCACTACATCTGGAGTTCTGGTGTCCTCAGAAAGACTGCAGTGGGCTCACAAGAGGCCACAAAAAAGAGTCAAGGACTGTAATAATTTTGTGAAGAAGGACTGAGAGAGTTGGGGTTGCTCAGTCTGGAAAAGAGGAGACTCTGGGGAGCCTTTCAATATCTAAAGAGGGTTTATAAGAAAGACACAGACTTTTTACCATGCATTGTGGTGATGGGGTGTGGGCACTGGTTTCAAACTAAGAGAGGAGGTTAAGATTGGATATTAGGAAGAAATTCTGCCCTGTGAAGGTGGTGAGTCACTGGCACAAGTTGCCCAAAAGAGCTGTGGATGCCCCATCCCTGCAAGTGTCCAAGGTCAAACTGGATGGAGATTTAGGCAACCTGATCTAGAGAAATGTCCATCTGAACCTCATGACACTTCAGACAGCATCTCACCAGTACTGAGCAGGAAAGAAAAATCTTCTCTTGATCTGCCTCACAGGCACTCAGTGCCATGCTGCCACTGCTGTGCTGAGCCTGTCCAGCTTGCTGCTGCCACTCCTGCTTTTGCAGAGAGAGATGCTCTGTGTGCCCCACCAGCTCACACACAGCTGGGCTCCACAGCAAGGACTGTGCTGAACTCTCAGCCACAAACCCAGCAGCTGCAGCAGTCACTAGAGGCACACAGGGCAGAGATTATTAAAATAAGAAAAAAGGAAAAAAAAAAAAAAGAGAGAACCCACCCAGCTTTGCAAATCAGCTCAAGGCGTAGGCAGCTGAGGAAAAGTGAATGGAGATGTGTGTGAGGACTTGGGAGAGTGCTCCTGGTGTAAGGCAGCCAGAGAAAGGCAGCAGAGAATGGGGCTGGCCATAGGAGAGGAGGGAAATGAGGGGCAGGTGACCCAGACCCAGGGAGTGCCAGCTGGCACTGAGCAGGGCACGGCTGCTTCCCTGCTTCTCTCTGCCTGCACCTCCAGGCAGCCTCAGCCCAGCTCTGTTTGTGCTCTGTGCTCTGCAGAGTTCACCCCACAGAGCCTCCCCAGCCTCCCACCAGGGCTGGAAAGGAGCTGCCCACCTCCATTGCAGCATTGTTCCTGCAGTCACCTTCACACACAATCTCACAGCTTCCCCAAAGCACCGCTGATACTGCTCCCTTCACAGCCCCTCTGACACTGGCTAAAAACAAAAGGAAAATATCTATTCCAAACTGGGCTTCTTGCTCCCATGCTCTGCCCAGTGCATAAAAGGTAACATTCAGAGAATTTTAGAGCACATGCAGGCAGTTTACAATATATTAACAGCCAAAACTCACACAGAAACAACACCCACATTACACAGGATGCCTTTATGCAAGGACATTAGTCATACTCAACAACATTAAAAACAATCCTGAAGAGCAGCTATACAGAATAGGATGCAGACAGAAGAGTGAGAGACTTCATTAGGAATTCTCAATTGCTCCAAGTTCAAATTCTCACCACAAAGCATAACTACTAGTTATTTATTATCATCCAGGAATTATTGTTTTCCAGTAAAAACAGACATATTTCCAAATGATTCACACTACCTGAGAAATTAATGTGTTTGCAGCTCTGTTCCAGATCCTAGGTCAGGAATCTCCATTCTATTCCAGTAAATTCCACTAAGATATCACATGTAACAACAAGTTCTTGAAGAAGTTTCATCAGATTTTCCCTTTAAGGTAACCCACTGCACTCCCACGTGAGGCACAGGCACCTCAAAGGCACAAGAGCAGAAAGTGCTGCAGTGGAATCAGATGATCAGCACAACCTTGGAGCCTCTGCAGCCTCAGAAACACATCCTGTGATTTTCAAATCAATCCAGTGGGGAAGACACAAAGCAGTGCTGAACCTTACGAGCCAGCTAATGCTTTTGGAAGCAATTTTAATGAATGCAATCCTGAGAATGAATGTGGCTGACAGATTTTGCTGCAACACGTAGGGAGGGTGCAGCACTGCAGCAAAAGCTGTCACTCCCATCGTGCAGAGCTGTGCTGCATGCAGCAGGGTGGCAGGGCTGACGACACCAACCCTCAGAACCCCCCTGGCACAACCACCCTTGCTGCACAGCCCAGAGCTGCCCTTCTGCAAGCCCTGCATTGCATGCAGCAGCAGGGGAAAATGTGAAAAGGAAGGTAAAGAGAGGTACATTCGAGGTAAAGAGAAACATTCCTGAGCTAATTAAAGAGTCGCTTGAGCTTACCTTCATCGTGAGCAGTCATGCAGAAAGACATTTTCAGCTTAGGATGAAGCTTCCATTTTTAGAGGTCAATTAGAACACTGCAACACTCACACGAGGAGCAGGAGCACAGGCCCTGCCATGTCACACAGCAACCTGCTCCCTCCTTTGCTCCCACACCCCCTTTACCTACCCTGGCACCTCCAGTGCAGGGTCCCTGCTGTCCCCTGCTCCCTCAGGGGACATGGAGCACTCACTGGGAGGATCTGCTGTCCCCTGCTCCCTCAGGGGACACGGAGCACTCACTGGGATGACCTGACAGACATTGCCCACTGGTCCCAGAGTGGGAGAGCTGCTGTCTGGAGCACAGGTGATGTGTGTCACCAGACTGCACCTTCCTCAGCTGCCCCACACGGCACAGGTCAGGCAGCCCTCTCACATCACCTGCCCACAGCCACAGATGCTTTCCTACTGCACAGCCTGACACATGAGCCCCAAGCTCCAGTGGTTTTGTAATATTAACCACCAAAGCTGAATCCTACCAGGGTAAAGAAGCCTTGGTTCTCATCTCCTGCTGCTCTGCTTTCTCAGAGGCATGCAGAGCACAATCAAGGATGGCCACAACACTGTTTGCAAAGGGTCTGAATGAAATCAGTCCTGCTGCTTCTGAGCCAAACAATCACAAACACACACAGGGGTTTTTGTGGCAAAAAAATCTTATTTAGATCAACACCCCCTCCCCCTCCTCCAGGCATCAAGTTTGCAAGTTGAAATCACAAACCTCAAAACTGGCTGAGTTAATGAGTTAATTCAATACTAAGTAAGGTTTGATACTATGGCCTGGGCAGTACAGCAGGTCAAACTATGACTTAAAAACCAATTAGCTAAGTAAATTCAGAACTATAAATGTTTACATGCAGGGGCTTGTCCACCCAGTACTGATTAAAAATCCTTAAAGCTTACACTTTCCCCTTTGTGACTTGAAGCAGCTCAACCACCACATTCCCCACAAAGCAGGGCAGACAGCAAGGAGGGATGAGGAATTATCCACACCTGACAGTGCATGTCCCCCATTTCTTCATCCTGGGGCACTCAGAAGCAGAGAAGGAAGCGTGGAACCAGGCCTGCAGCCCGGGGAGGGCAGTGGGCAGCCCTGGCACACAGGGCAGGGCAGCAGGACAGATATCACACTGCAGCAGGCCAACGAGCAGCCACACAGAAGTTTCCAGCTCACACAAAGTATTTACACACGTGGGACCGGTGCACTTTGCTGGCCCGTGTTCAGTAAAGCTGCTCAGAGCCCAGATGACAGGACTCTGAAGTTATTTTGTGAGGAGGACATTTAGGTTTGCTCAATTCAATGAAGCTCTGACAAACAGGGCCAAAAAGATTGGGACTTAATGTAGAAAATTTTCCACTGAAGTCCTCTTAATATGATGTCTCTACTCCTCTGCCCAAACCTGGGTAGCACTTTGTGTGAGCAGGAATTCTGCAAAGGTAGCACATCCAAACTCACTGTGAAAGCATGGTGGTGAGGTGTTTAGAAAAAGGAGAGTTTTAATGTTGTATTTAGCAGTCAGCCCACTCTGCAGCCTTGTCAGCCCTTAGGATCCCTCCCAATAACCCCAGGAATGAAATATATCACTTCCTTGCTTAGGAACAAAGTTGCCAATGCACAGGTATAAAGTGTAAGAACACAGAAGCTGTAAATTTATTTCTGTGTGTCTGTGGGCAGATGACAGTGGCTGCTTGCTCTTGTCAACACAGCAATGCTTAAATGTTCAAGGGATGCTATTACTGCACAAGTGACCTCACAAACTTTGGACCAGATCCCCAAACTTAAGTTTTATAGTTATTTTCAGGTGGCTCTGCACTTTGCCTGCCTTTTTCTAGCCTGGTGCTCCCCTCCCCTGGCCAGAGTAAAGCAGCCCTGCAGCCAGGCTGGGAATCAGGCAGGGCTAAAGGGATTGGGGGAGGCTGATGGTTAATTTTCACCCAGATCAACTCTCTGAACACAGCTACATGGAGTTTTTGTCAGCTGGGGTGGGGCTAGAAAAGGCACTTGGAGGAGAAAAGAGGACAAGGGGGAAGGCAAACCCACCTCCTGCAGGCACAGTGCCCACCTGCACTGATGCAGCTCTTCCCAGATCCAAGGCTGGAGAGGATGTGAGAACCCATCTCTCCTCCAGCTTGACAAGAGCAAGCAGCCACTCTCATCTGCCCACAGACACACAGAAATAAATTTACCAGCTCAAGTGTTCTTATACTTTATACCTGTGCATTGGCAACTTTGTTCCTAAGCAAGGAAGTGATATATTTCATTCCTGGGGTTATTGGGGTGGATCCTAAGGGCTGACAAGGCTGCAGAGCGGGCTGAGTGCTAAATACAACATTAAAACTCTCCTTTTTCTAAACATCCCCTTCTCCTTTCAGCCCATCACTCACAGAGCACATTCACCTTTAACTGTGTTTCTATGTGAAATTCAAATGTTCAGGAACACAAAACGTTACATTCTCTGCACAACAAAAATATTCTCAGCTTTCTTTTCCAGAAAAGGAAACAGAACCTGCCTGTGCACAGCATTCACACTTGCATGCGTGCTGCTGTCACGCTCAGGTAAAGCTGAGTGCTGCACCTGCATATCCTACTCCACCCTGGTGAGGGTTAAAGCACACAGGGCTGAGGCATCTTACAAACCCTTATCTGCCCAGATTAGGGCCTCAGCAGGGGAACGTCGCTGCCAAAACCTAAGACACAAAAGCATTAAGGCCCAAATGGCCACATTCTGATGGCTGACATCCAATGCCACACTTTATATTGGATCATTTCAAAAACACTGGTTTTCGGGCTGCTGAATCCAGCCAAACCTCACCGACTTCACAGGAATGGCATGCCTGGCATGCCTGCTCAGTCAGGGTGGTTATGAAGGCTCCTAAATCTGGACAGTTAAGGGCAAATGGTTTGTGGCTTTTCCACCAAACTGATTCAGTCACCAGCTGTAAACCCTCAAATCCAGAGAGATGTGACTGCTCACAGTGTGTGCAGGGAGTGGCTGCAGTCACCACCAGGAGAAGGCTGCCAGCCCTGTTACCCTGGCAAACAGATGAGCTTGGGCAGGGAGATTAATCACACCTTTGGTGCCTACCAGGGAGGAGGAGATCAAGTTAAAAGACTAAAGCAAGACTAAAGCACTCCAAAAATTCAGCACATTGAAAGCAGAGAAAACAACACTATGGAAGGACAAAGCTTTGGTTTGTCCAGCTTTGGGAGTGCAAGAAGTGCTGGCAAGCAACACCTGCTCATCAGCTGCCACCAAGTATTTGAAAACATTCATTCTTTCTACTTCAAGTGTGCAAATACAAGCATTACCCAAGGCAAAAATCTGTACAGCAGGCCTTAGAGGTGTGAAGATGTATGTAACCATGCCACAACCATCACAACAAAGGTTCTCCATTCCAACACATTTTAAAGGCTCCCATGATCTGCAGTCTACTATTTAGTATAAAACATATCACTGCTACAAATCATCACCCTCATGGGAATCTTCCAAGAAAAACGACCTCCTAAAGATATTATATGCTTCATTTTAGTGTAACAATTGTATCAAAATTGTCCTTCTTTGTCATTTCACTCATTTATGAAAAATTCCCATGAGGAAAGAGGCCTCTGGTTCCACACCAACTGCAGCCCAGGGTGGGAAGGAAGGCAATGGAGAACATGCACAGCCTCAGAGTCCCTGGGTACAATATTCTGGTAAGGTTATGCTCAAAGATGTAATCACCAATACAAAATAATGTGGCCTAGATTGCAAGGCATACTGGGCTTTTAAATATCATCATTTCTTGTAACAGCCACATTTGAGAGTTCTCTTTTTTTAACACGAGTTATTTTTGCCTATGATTCCTAGCCTCATATTAAATAAAGAAAATCTGTAACTTCCTCTCAGTTAGGCAATTTTCAGAACACAGAGACAGCCAGAAGGCTGGCAAAAAGTCTACACTCCTGTAACTTATTTCTGCTTCTTAGGAAGTCAACATCGGTCAGATTGGCCTGTACTGGAGTGCAGAAACTTTATTATTTCATATTATTATGAGGAAGCTGAGGGTGAAGAACTCCTCAGATCGGGAGATGCAGGGGTTGGTTAATGGGAACCTGACTACTCTTGAATTGTGCTGCTCTCCCACACTCCCTTTACCCCAACTCATTCCTCTACCAGGAACTTTCAGACATATCCAAAAGAAACACAGCAATCAGCTCTCCATGTCCTCCTCCTCCGTGCAGGGCTACAGAGGGCTGAGCACTGAGTAGCTCCAAGAGTGCAGGCACGACGCTGGTGAGAGGGTCCCATGTCTAGGAGGGGTCCCTTGGCGTGTCAGGGACTTTGTGCGGTCCTTACTGCTGCAGAGCCGATACAATGGAGGAATTACACTCCTGCAAGTGCCGCAAACCAGCCACAGAGCACGCTGTCCCTGCCGAAGCGTGCCAGCTGGTACGGGCTGCACAAAGCGAGCCGAGCACGGAGCTGCCGGTCCCGTCCTCGCACAGACTGTAACGCTGGGGAACGACGCCTCCCCCCAATGTCCCGCAGGTCAGCAGATGCATACCTCTGCCATGAGGCTGTAGGCATGTGGGAAGTTACTGCATTTTTTCCCCCTCTAAACGCGGAATGCCACAGACCATTCCAGGTTGTAAAATTCCCCCCTTCCCACTGTCATCACCCACCCCGGCGAGAGGCTCGATAAAGCACCAGCCCCGACACACGCCACAGCGATGAGCACTCCTTTCCTTCCCCCGGTTTTTGTGGAATATCTTAACAGAATTTACGCACCTAACCCCACCGCACCTAACTCAAACTGGGATGGTAACTTTAACTTGCGTTTAATTGGTTTAAAGGCTTCAGATGTGGCATTACAAAGGGGGAAAAAATGCAGATAGGCAATGAAAGCGCAATCACCAAGGACAACAAGCAAAGGTTTGCTGTGCCACTGGCTTCACATGCCAGCACATGGGACACCTGACAAAGCCAAACGAGGGAAGTTTCAGAAATTTCCAAAAGAGGCAAAAAAAAAAAAAGTTTTACAATGCTCCCTTAATTAACTCCCTCACAACGGGGGAGCAAAGAAGAACGAAGTAATTAACAAAGTCGGAGCATCAGAAAAGCATATATATAAAAGAACGTTGTTAATTATATTATAAACGTGGGCGGGCTGGGAAGGAAGGGGGAACTCAGGAAAAATAAGCAACAGGAAAGGGAGTATGTGGCTGCAGCAAGGAAAAAAAAATGGTTATGCACAGAAAACGCGTTACGCGCCTGGAAACCTCCAAAACCTCAACCAAGCCGCAGCCAGTGGAGCTCGGAACTTCCTTGCGGGCAGCTCGCTAGAGCGAGGACCGGCGGGACCGTGCCCTTCCCGGGCGGGGACGGGGCCGATCTCCGCTCAGGAAAGCGGCTGTTCCGGTCCCGTCGGAAGGAGCCCGACGGCGGCTCCATTTCCGAGCGGGAGCCGAGGCCCCGGCGGGCGCCTCAGGGCCGGGTCTCCCGCGGGGGGTCCCCGCCGCCGCCAACACCGCGGGCAACCCGGCCTTGAGGCAGCCGCTCGCCCGCACGGGAAGGGACGGGAAAGGCGGCGGCGGCGGTCAAAGACAAAGCGGATGCCTCAAATTCCTCCCCGCCCCGCCGGTCTGCGGCACCCCCCGCCCTCCGCCCCTTCATCGCGCACCTCTGCCTACCTGGGCAGCAGGAGCGGCCAGGCTTCGCTCCCTCCCAGCCCGGGCTTGGGCAGCCGCAGCCCGCGAGGGGCTCCGGGGCTCGGGCGGCGGGTGCGGGCGCTGACAATGAGGGGAGGGACGCGGTACCGGGCGGTGCTTGACGTCACGGTGAGCGGGCGGGGGCTGGCGGCCCGGCCCGGCCGCCGTGCGGCTCCGCGGCGCCCGCCCCCCGACCCTGAGAGGGCGGGCAGGCCCCGGCCGCCATTTTGGGGGGGCTGAGGGCGCTCGGGGCAGGGAGGGGAAAAAAAAGTTTCCGCAAGGCCCCGGCGCGGAGCTGGGCGCGGTTGGTGTCGGGGATGGGCGCAGCGGAGGAGTTACCGTGGCTGATCTCACGGTGGGTTCGTGCTCCGGAGCCTGCCGGACAACCCCTTCTCCGGACCCGGCCCGGGGCTGCCGCTGCATCGGGGATTTGGTGTCGGGACAGGCGGTGCCGGTCCCGGCTCGTTAAAAGCCCGTGCCAGGTGACACAGCGAGGTTTTGTCCTCATCTCCCGCCGCATCCCCCCTTTAGTGCCATCTCTTGGAGAGTTTGGGACTTGGTGGTCCATCCAGCTGTGGTTGGTTCCACCTCTGGTATTGCAGCCCAGGGATGCCGAGATGGGATCTGAGACAGGAGACGTCCCTCAACACCAACTGGGAAAAGTTGAAAAGTTGCTCGCGGTGTGGCTGAGCGGTGAGCAGAGCCCCGGCACTGCGGGGACACGGTGAAGAACACCGGGGACTGCCCGGTGCTCTGTGATCATCGCGCTGCCCTTGCCCGGCTGAGTCCCCGGCAGACGCGGTCAGAGGCCGGTGAGCAATTCCAGCCTCCCGGGCGGGCAGCGAGACGTGACAGGCTGGGAACCCACTGGGCATTGAGGGGACATGTGGGGAAAAGGGGAGCTGCCTCCTCACCTTGTAACATCCCTCATTCCACTTTGTCTGCACCTCCCACTGACTGCACTAAGTCCCCATCATTAAAAATATTAAATAAAAATATGCTTTATCTTAGAGCAGCCAGAGCTTCCTTAGTTTTCCTCTACATCATTTCCTTTCCCTGGACAGAAATTTCCAAGTGTCTAACCTCACACCACTAAGCTTTTTTTCTTTGAAATACCAGCCTGGTTTGAAATACAACCCTTGTTGCCACGGGCACTGTGCCACCAGCTGCAGCGTGACACGGAGCAGGCAGCTTGTCTCTCACTTGGATCCAGAGATTTGACATTTATCATTTCCTGGGTTTCCATTCACTCTCTTCCCTACCCAGCAGCTGGTTCAGTTGCCACCTTGGTGAGGGGCTTCTTTCTCCTCCTTTATCAGCTCAGCTCAGTTTGTTTTCTGTCACCTCCCTCCATCACTCATGCTGGTGGGTCAGGACTTCACCTCACACCTTGTGCTTTCCCTCCAGCAGCAGTTCAGCTCACTGTGCCAGTGCTGCTGGCAGCTGGTGGCACAGGAGGCTGAGGAGTGTCTCCCACTCCTTAGTGAGCATTTCCTCTTGTTTACACTACTGCTCAATGAGGACTCACCAAAGCCTGAGGCATGGTTGCAATGCTTATCTCTTGGATTGGAAGCGTGGGTGCTGGCTTTCCAAAACCCAAAACAGGATGCCAGCACCACTGGTAGAAAGCTTTTCCCCCAGATGTCCCCACAATGACTGATAGAAAGGCTGCATAGTTCCAGGGGAGTGTGGTGTAAGTAATGTGGGCAGGTGTGACCAGAGATGATGAGCAAGGAGAGATGACAAACACAATAAAATCACAAATGATATGGGGAAGCAGCAGAAGCTCTCAGTGTGTCTGACAACAGAGGATCCATATGGGTGTAGTAGCTTTAAACAAATAAAAGTATCTCGTGCATCTTATGCACAGCTTGATAACGTGAGAAGTGGATGGCTCTAGGATGCCATGAACACCAGAGGTATGAGATTCAAAAAGGATTAGCCAAACTTACAGTGAGCAGATTTCTCAGTGGTTATTAAAAATGCCTATCTGAGCCATCTTCCAGTTCATGGTCCCTGAACTGACTCTTCAGGTATTCCTGCTATTCTGTACTCCCTCTGCTTGTATGGTGAATTTAAGTGAGGTGTCTGAGTTGATCTTGCTGCTGCTGATACATCCATGTCCCTACTAAAATCATTTCTGGGGATGCTGCTTCTTCTGCACCAGTTCTGGCATTTGTTCAGTTTATCAAACTGGCAGACAACTAACTCAGAGTCAATACTTCTCTGCCTCTAGTGAGTTGAATTAGCCCACTGTTTTCTAAGCCAGTGGTTCTTGCTTCTCTCTGCAAACTAGAAATGAAGATTCTCCTGTTACTACCTGATTCCAGGTGTTCAGATTTTAAGCATTTAGAAGATCAGGGTGATTATAAGATCCTAATATTTGTTTAATTAATTTCTAACAGCTCCTGACAGAGCTGGAGCCTTGGTTGTGCTAGAAGCCACACAGAGTTTAGGAACAGTATTAAATTCACAGCAAGCAGGGAAAAAGAAACAGAATCATGCTTGTGTGGACAGAAGGGCTGCATGGCTTGCTAGTCTCATATTATTATCAGCAGTCTATATGGCAATGTAAGTTTTGTTGGGTTTGGGGGTTTGTGTGTCAGGCTGTTTCTTGTTCCCAGAATCAGCTGGGTGTCACCATGAGCCCCCACAGAAGCCTGCAGCCATGTCAAGGCATGGTAACAAAGGCACTGAGAAGCCTGCAGCACATAAGAAACGGGTCGGTGTCTTGTTATTTTGTACTGCTGCCATCTTCCTCCCAGTCAGAAAGCTAAAATATTCAGTCCAGTGAGAGCACCATCTCCTCAAACCAAGAGTTTTCATATCAACCTTCACCAGCTGCAAAAGAAGCCAGAACCTGAGACACCTGCAGAACACCAGGATGGGGAGTGGCAATTGCTGGAAATAATAAACAGGATTGACACACACTGTGAGTAGGGTTGGTCTGAATACATCAGACATCTCCACTACTGATTCTTGCAACCTAGGTAATTAAATAGTGTCATTAAAGTCAGTTGGTTTGAGAGGATGTTTCACCTCTTCCTGGAGCAGACATCTTAAAAATGTCAGCTAAATTAGGTCTACACATGGAGCCAGAAGGAGTGCATTTAAGGATGCCAAGGGTGCTTGCCAATATAATTTCAAGATTGGCACCATAGCTACAGCTGTCTCTTCTAACATTTGTTCAAGGACTGGCAAGTTTACTGCAGAGGGAGTTGTGAACTCAAAAAAGAAAAGCAGGGTACAGAGTAGTTTCCATGGTAGTTTAAAATTTGAAATTGTCTATCCATCATTAACTGCTATGGAATTAACAGGAAAATACAAAGCATCATATCTTCACAGTACCAAAGTACCTTTTCCATTAGAATATCAGAGTGGTAAAAAATCATAATTGTCAATGTAAGAATTGTGATATTATGTTATAAAGTGTGTTCTGCAAAAACATTTCCATCATTTCATAAACTGATTACATATACCAAACAGGAAGAGGACTTTTGGGCATGTTTGTTTGTGAAGATGTGATCTGTTCCTCAATAGGGCTTCATATACTTAAATAGTCTTACATATTGTTATTTTGTTCCTTTGTGCATTTTGTTCCTTTGTGCATTTGTTCCTTTGTACTCTCCTGTTTTTAGATTGGTGAGCGTGGTGGGATTGCTTCAACCCATTCAATGGCCATAGTTCTGTCACACAGCAAGGTTCAGGTTTGTCCTGGATCATGTTCCACATTCATTGTCCTGCCAGTTTCTGTCATGGTGACTTCTCCTTGCTGACACTCATCCTCTTCCCTGGTTGTAGGAATAACCTGCACTGGAATTTAAATGCAGGATGCTGCAGTGAACACACATGCTTTGACATTTATTTAGCTATTTCTTCTGTTTTCAATAAATATGATATTAAATTATATTATAATATCATTGAAATAACTGATTATAATATTATCAAAATAATTGATAATATTGATATTATAATATCATTGAAATAACTATCTTCTTGGACATATCAATATGTATTTCTATACAATCATAACATGTTTTAACTTATCTTTGTGCTCAATATTGCAAGAGCTTCACTGGAGAGGCACTGAGATATCACTCAGCCCTCATGTACCTCCTGTGAAATAAATTTGTGTGCTCTGGACTGCAATTCACAGAGCATTGTAAAACAAGGTAAATATGGACATTGATCTCTGTGACACAAGAGCCTCCTCCTTTCAACTCAGAGGCTGTGGGTGCTATTTAATTTATGATCATCTCCAGCAAGAGTTTTCATCTGCCAGTTCCATATCACTGTTTTTTCCAATATAATTTACTGAGGCATGCTATGAAATATTTACTAACAATAAGAATGGTGTAATATTAGACCATGTGCCTTTTAAAATTAACCTATAATCTAACCAAAGAAAGGCTCTACTTTGTTTGCTCTTGAATTAAAGTGTCAAAGAAGAGTGGTGGATCATGTTCCTGTGCTGTATCTTGCCATTCTGTTCATAATTGGAAATCTTCAAGGGTAGGAAATGAAGGAAGAGAACAAAAGCACAGTTGATACAGGCAGGGAATTCACTAGCCAGCCTCTCAAAAGCCCTTCCAGGACCACGATCTGTAATTTTATGTTTGACACTGAGCAGGTGAATCACCCAGGGATCTTGGAAGTCATCACAAACTGGCCCAAAGGTGAACATTTCAGACTGTCATCATCAGATGAGGATGAGAAAGAAGTTGATTGCTGCTATAACAGCACATGGAACAGTACCAGGGACTGCCTCGTGTGAGAGTTCAGTTTTCCACCCTGGTTTATGGTTCCAGCCTTCCCCTGGGGGCTGTGCCAGCTCAGATGTGCCCAGGCAATGCAGCAGCACAGCTCAGGATGTGGCAGTGCCACTCTGGACACACTGGGTGGGCATGGCCATGTAGTGGCACCATCCCAATCTCTTGGCAGAGCCAGATCAGTGAGTGCCCTTTAGGGAGGGTGGAGGAGCCAAGTCCCAAACAGAGCAGCTTTAAATGCTCCAGTGGGAGAGAGGACTGCCCTTCTGTGGGCACACAGCTCTCTCTCTGAGTCCTGGGCCATCCCTTCATGGTCCATCCTCAGCACAGGCACCATGAGTGGGAGAAGCTGTGCCACAAATGCAGAGGAGAGTCTGAAAGCTGGGTGGACATGCACTGTGCTGGTGTGTTGGGATGGCCACAGCACTGGGGGTGGAGATGAATTGCAGGCTGAGGGATGGAAGAGTGGTCAGAGGGGTGATGGGGTGATTTTCAAAGAAATGTGAGGCTCTCATATTCAGTGTAGACATGACACTTTGATGTAAATGCCCAGAGACTAAAACATTGCATGACATTTGGGCTGCACCACTCTGTGTGCTGACTTCATCCAAGACCTCCTTGTGCCAGCTTCCACCTGGCAATCAGGGAATCATCCCAGAGGCAGAGAAGGGCAGGTTAGAAGGGACCTGCTCTGAGACCCCAGTGGAGCATCCTGACAGTGATTCCTGAGCACAGTTTGTTTGACCAGTGTTTAAAGAATTCCAGAGACAGGGATGCCACATCCACCCCAACAACCTAAATTACTAAAAAAATTTTCCTTGGTGTGTCACTTCATTCTCCCCTCTCTAACTTCCCATATCTTGTCACCAAAGAATGAACCTTCTGCCTATTTTATTTATTCCACACTGGCACTAACCATATTCTCCTGCTTCAGTTTATGCATGCAAAAAACTTAAATGACAGAAATATAAGATCAATCATTTTCATGCTATTTATTTTGTAGCATTTCTTCACTGGTTATTCTATTCATGATAAAATGTGTAATAATTAATTCAACTAAATTGTCTCCTTTCTGCACTTCACCAAAAGCATAGCTTCAAATGCAACATTTGTGAAATATGCACATAACTTACATCTGTGCTATGCTGCTCTGCCCTGCTGCTGATTATAGTCAGGCTGTGTCACACATCTTCTGAAAGAATTACAGGTTTTATCAGCTTCACATGGGTAAGATACATGCCATAGAAAATATAAATATCAGATCCTGCTCTCCAGAAACTCTCTCAGCTGACATAAATGGTTAATAATATACAGCAGAAATATAAGGTCTTGTAAATACACACACAATTTCCTCCCATCAGGGTAATGTGTCACCTCATCCCACAGAAACTCCCTGGTTCACACACCTTGCCTCATTGCAAAGCTTATTTCATGTGTCATTGATCTTATATACACACATGATCACTGCAGAGACCATGGACAAATTCTGTTATGGCATGTACAATCCCAAACAGAAAGTATCAAATTGGCAAGAAATTCCCAGAAATTGGCATGCACAGAACAGGGTAGTAGCAGAGATGGCAATTACCACTCAGTTCCTTGGGAATAAAAGCATGGAAATTCTCAGGTAGGCTGTGAGATTGCACAAGGGTCAGGTACACAGGAGGAGAGTCTCAGGATGAACACTTTTTGAAAAGTATTAGTTTTTGGAAAGCCTGTTTAAATTCTTCATTAAAAGCTGTATAAATGACTGGATTGATTAATGAGTTTAGGTAACCCAACCAGGTGAAAAAGTCCAGGAGGATGGGATGAAACCAACAGGCATCTTGGCAGATTGGTAGGACTAGGGATATGACAAAAAAAGGCAGCCAGCAGAAAATGAAAGCTCCCAGAATAATGCCTAAAGTTTTGGTAGCTTTCCTTTCTCTCGCAGCAGAAATTCTTTTCCTTTCCAGCACACTATCTGCAAGTTTTATTTTAACAGGACCCAGAAATATTGGGGATGCACCTGAATGGGAATGCCCTTCGTGGAGGCTGGCATTGATGGAGCAGAGGGAGGAGCCTGCAGAGCCAGTGATCAGGTGTGCAGTAGTAAAACGCTTCCCATACAACGAGGGTGGCTTCAGAATCCTATCTCGAGCTGCTACATAAATTCTCCCATACAATATCAGCAGGAGCACGGTCGGGATGTAGAAAGCTCCACAAGTGGAATAAATGGTGTAGGAAATTTGCTCTGTGTTGACAGCGCACTTTGCAATCTCTTCATGAGCTTGCACTTGCCTCCAGAAAAACGGCGGCACGGAGATGCTGATGGATATCATCCAGACCACGGCAATCATGAGGGCTGCTCGGCCAGCAGTGCGGCGCTTGGAATATTCCAGAGCGTCTGTGATAGCCCAGTACCTGTCCAGGGCAATGACACACAGGTGCAGGATGGAGGCTGTGCAGCACGTGATGTCCGAGGACAGCCAGATGTCACACAGCAGCTGGCCAAAGGCCCACGTGTGGGTGACAGTGTAGGCAATGCTGACAGGCATCACCAGCACTGACACCAGGAGATCAGTCACTGCCAGGGAGCCGATGAGGTAATTTGCAGGTGTGTGGAGCTTTCTAGTCAGGAGAATTGTAATAACAACAAAAACATTGGCGAGGATCGTTGCCAAAGTTATAACAGCCAGAAGGATTGACAGTGAAATCTTCAGCCCCAAGAGTGTCCTTTCATCCCAAGGCAGAGGTGTCTCAGTGACGTTTAATGATTTATTAGCTGAGCTCTGGAGAGAGAACTGTGCTGAATGGTTGTACTGAGTCATCCTCTGCTCTGATTTCACCTTCCAGCGGAATATTTCTGGGATAATGAAGAAAGATGCTCACTTCTGTTGATAAAATAGAATTTTTCATACTTTGGTCGAACACTGAAGAATTATTAACTTGTTGAAAACTTCAGCTGATGCAGTAGGTGAGGTACTCTCCTATGGAATATTTTCCATCACATCACATCACATCACATCACATCACATCACATCACATCACATCAACTACATAATTCCTAAAGCAAAATGTCATCCAGACACAAGTCTGGCGTACAACAATGAAATCAGTACTATAAGTGGTGGGAATTCAGGTGGCTTTCATCTTGAAAAAAGCTAAATAATTCTTTATTATCTTTTTTTCACACCTCCTTTCTGATCTAATCTTCTGCAAAGTTGCATAAATCAATACTGAAGGGTAAGAGATGGAAAAGAAACACCTGGGCATGCAGTTGATGTCCCTTTGTTTGAGACAAAGCTACCCTCAAGATTATTTTTCTTTACTCTCTAATAGCTGAGTTTCGTGGTTTTGGTATTTACAAGGGACACTTTGTTAGTAGAGTACCTAACATATAAAACAATACTTCTGAATTCCTTCTGTAAACATAATTTCTCCCAGATTTGCAAATCAAGACTTCTTCAAGCACAGATCTCCATTTTCATTTATTTCTCCAGACTATTCAGGTTTTCCTTTCAACAATTAGTCTTCAAATGCAGAAGTCAGGTGCTGGGTGCCAGACCCCAATGCACTGGTGCACATTATATAAGCACAATATGCAATCTAAAGGCTTTGCATACTTTTCCTTGTATTCACCAGGAGTGGATTTCCTGAAGTCTTCACAAACCTGAAGGAAACATCCTGAGACAGATTTCACTCACTTCCATGAGTACCAGAATGTCAGTTCTATTATGCCAGCCCAACATTTCTTGAAATAGATCCTGAATGTGGGTTGGGAATGGCTTTGGAGAGTGCTGTGAGGGCTACAGGGAGGAACAGCCAACTTCTGCAAGCAGACAATCCCCAGGCCAGCCTTCTCCCAGCCCTGGAGGAGAGGAGCCTCTCTCAGTCATCGCTGGTACCAACTCATGCCATCCATCCAGGCACTCAGCTGGGAATCTGTGGAAAAGAGGAGCAAAATATTCTGCATGAAACATCAGCACTTGGAACTCAAACAGCTTCTCTTAAGCTCCTAAATCCTAATATAAGAAACAACACTTTTCAGTTTGGTGTATTTGATTTTTTTATATACAACCACCTTCTGTGTGTCAAACATTTTTCAGACCTGCTTTTTCTTTTGAGGTGTACCTTTCCAATAAAGAGACATAGAAAAGTTTTGTATTTCACACTAGATTATTGCTTTCTTGGTTATTTTTTCTCTCAAGGAAGAGAAAATCCCTTCCTCATGACCATTTTGTGATACTGAGCAAAGCCAGTGCATGATGATTTATCATGTACTCGGGAAGAGTTACCATCTAGACAAAATGAACATATTCCCAATAATTTAGTATTTCAATGATGTTACCTTTTACTCAACGAAAGAATGATGAATACAGGTAAATTATTTTCCTGTTAGAAAGAAAAAGAAATTAAATTTGTGTAAACTACAGATACTGAAGGAAAATAAATGGCGAACAGTCATTAAATTATCTCAAGTACAAGGTCATACACATAACTGCCTGTTAAGCAAAGCAGAAAACAAATATATAGATATTACAAATCCTGAAAGAGCAGAGCCCAGGGGTGGGAAGTGGCCACCCAGCATGTTTCCTGAGAGCAGAGGGATGTGCTGCCTGGGCAGGATGCACACACATCTGGGTGGAGCATGAGGAGCACTGGGCAGAACCTGGATGTTGAGGAGCACATTTAGTGCCAGCTGCAGGTTGGGCTCCTGTAGATGGCAGCTCCTAAAAGACATCTGAGACTGCCACAGGAAACTTTGTGTTGGAAACACAAGCACTGCTATTGGAAACCTGGCGAGGAACCCAGGGGTGCTGTGAGAGTGTGACAGTGGCTGACAGGGGGCTTCGGTGGTGCCGCTGTGGCTGCCAGAGTGGCTCCGGGACGGTCACACGGGGACGTTTCCCTGCTGCTGGCGCTGTTATCACCTCTAGATGAGATAACATCACCTCCAGATAAGACAGCACCGTGTGTGCCTCTCTGGGCCGGCTCGGTGTGTGGGGTGGCAGTGCAGCCTGCAGGCAGCTGAGAGCACGGCCCGACAGCCCCAGCCCGCGGGGCATGGCAGGGCTGTCATCCTGGCGTGTCACCAGCCTTGTCACACTCCACGGCACGGGAATCCTCTCAGCTGCCCTGGCTGCATCACCCCTGTGCTTGGTCATCTTTCCTTGGGCTTCCCCTGCTGCTCTTGGCCATGAGCTCTGGGTATTGTTTTCACTTCAAAGCACCTGAAATAAATTTAAAGTGATGCCACAGCCACCAGAGTGAGATTGGCACAGCACAGCATGCTGACATACAGTGCCAGGCTGCAGCAAGCCAGTTTAACTCTCTGCAGTAAGAAAGCAAGGACAAGGAAGGGTCTCTGAGGAAAAACAGAGCACCAGGTGTGCCAGGGCAGGTACAGGGACAGGCAGGAGAAAGCTGGGTGGCACCAGGAGCTCCTCAGGACCAAGTGTCATCATGTGCTGCATCACCTCTGTGCTTGGTCCATCTTTCCTTGGGCTTCACCTCATGCTCTTGGCCATGGACTGTGGGCATTTTTCTCACTTCAAAGCACCTGAAATAAATTGAAGGTGATGCCACAGCCAGCCAGAGTGAGATTGGCACAGCACAGCACTCTGACATACAGTGCCAGGCTGGAGCAAGCCAGTTTAACTCTCTGCAGTTAGAAAGCAAGGGCAAGGTGGCAGGGAAGGGTCTATTTGAGGAAAAACCAAGCACCAGGTGTGCCAGGACAGGTACAGGGCTGGGTGGCACCAGGAGCTCCTCAGGACCAAGTGTCATCATGTGCTGTCACCTCTGTTCTTGGTCCATCTTTCCTTGGGCTTCACCTGGTGTGCTTGGCCATGGACTGTGGGCAGGTTTTTTTCACTTAAAAGCACCTGAAATAAGTTGAAGATGATGTCACAGTGTCAGGGTTTGACGCTGGCACAATGCCAGTGCCTCCATGAAAATACATTTTCCCTGATGTCTACTGTGAGATGTGACCAGGAATAGAGCAAAGCAGGCTCCTGTTTAGGAATAAAAGGAAGAAAAACTGACCACAGCATCCCAAAAACCTCACTTTCTCTCAAACCAGGACACACAGCCACCAGAGTGAGATTGGCACAGCACAGCACTCTGACATACAGTGCCAGGCTGCAGCAAGCCAGTTTAACTCTCTGCAGTTAGAGAGCAAGGGCAAGGTGGCAGGGAAGGGTCTATTTGAGGAAAAACCAAGCACCAGGTGTGCCAGGACAGGTACAGGGCTGGGTGGCACCAGGAGCTCCTCAGGACCAAGTGTCATCATGTGGGCTCTGGGCATGGAGCTGCAGAGATTGCCCAGATAGCCAGAGGTGCTCAGTCCCAAGGGTAAATAAACAAAGTCCCAACACATTTCTGTTCCTTCTGGAGCACAGCCATTACTGGAGAGTGGGGCAATTCCTGCAGATTGATTTCATGGTGCAGCTGACAATGCTGTCTGAGGATGCTGGGCTGCAAGGAGAAGGTTTCAATGCACCTCTGCAATGCTGGGGTGGGATAAACAATGTGTACAAAATAGGTATGTGTAAATAAAAATACAGAATTTACTCTTCCTCTAAATAGAACAGAAAAAAAAAGGAAAACGAGACAAAATGTCCTTTAGTAAGCTGCACATTTCCTTTAAGTTCACACTAAAGTTAGAGGAATTAGGGAATTAATTTTCTTCTCTTGAAGCTGGAGAATTGCAAAGGGATGGCTGAGGAGAGAACTAAAGTTCAGCAAACTACTGAAAGTTCATTTTGTAGCTTATTTTTGCTGTTCATTTAAATGTAGAATCCACGAAATAGAGCAGGTCTATTCTGTCATGCTGAAAGTGTGATCCGCAGTGAAGCTGCTTCCAGTGAGAGCCAGCTGCAGGTGGGCACAAGGCAGGACAGGAGGTGGCACCTGGCCAAGAGGAACCCTCTGAAGGCCCTTTTCTTAAAAGAGGGAGCAAGTTTTGAGTAAGATTTGGCATATTTGGGACAATTGCCTCAAGCATGCACCATAGAGTAGGTATGGAGCCCAACCTGAAGACAAAAGCACTGTCAAACAACATGAAATCCATTTAGAATTAGCTTAGGAATGTGCCCATCCAGAAATCATAACCAAACCTGGATGCAGCTCCTGGGAGAAAACCAGGCAATGCTGCAGTGTTTGGACTGAAAAATCAAAGGTACACCCTGTGTAAATTCTGTTTGCATCTGAATTTCTGGTCAAGCCCAGCAGCAGCTGAGCTCTTTAGGGCTGAGCATCTCTCCTCACTGCCAGTGAGGGGAGCTGGCAGAGAAGAGTTCTGTTTCTGGAGAAGTGTGCCTGGCTCTGTGAGTGTTCACAGAGCATGGCTGGGTGTCTGATCTGCCAGGATCATTGTGACTGTTTCCAAGTAAATCAGGTCCCTATTTTGTTCATTTGATACAGAAAACAGCAATCTATATGAGAAACTATATGCAAAACATTTCTTATTTTAAATGAGCAACTACAGTAATTGGCAAGTAAATGTTAGCAATGTTTAACACCTTCACTGTCTCCTCTCCACCTTCTATTTTTACTCAGCTTGTAAGAAATTATTGTTATTTTCCCTCTCTTGCCTTTATTTACACACCACCAATATGTATTAGCTATCCAACTATAATTACCAAGTTACAATTGCTGACACACATTGTAAATAAATATTACTTATCAAAGAGAAAATCTGGGCTTTAGTGGGCAGTGATTCTGGTAAATGCCACATTGCAAAACCAGCCTTTACAATGTGTTACAAAGTTCTTTGGAGGGAGCAGGGGCTGGGAAGTTCTCAACCATAAAGTTGAATTTAAGGACAAGTGCAAGGTAGGTATTTCAGGTAGAAATGTGCAGTTCCCCTGGTGTGTGATGGAGAGTGACCAGCTCAGCAAAAACTGCTCAGTGTGAGATCAATGTGCACTGTCAGCAGAAACTCTGACATTGTACCAGGGCAAAACAGCAACACCTTGGCAAGTGTGTACCTGGGAACAAGGCCTTGAACAGATCTTGTTCTGCTCACTTTGGACAAGGCCAAATGGCAGCCTGGCATCCAGCTCTGGGCACTGCTCCCAGGAAGATGCAGATCACACAGCAAGAAATCAGAAGGAAGCAGCAGGAACCATCAGAACAGAAAATGGGAATAAACTGCATGGGAACAGGAATGCTGGGGTTTAAAGAGCACAGCTGAGAGAGATGCTCAACAGCCTTTCTGTGCATGAAAGCCTGCAGAACAGGAAGGAATAGTCTGTTCCCTGTGGCTGTGACTAATATCACTGAAAGGAGAGAGACAACTGCAGCAAGGAAGACTGAGCCCTCAGGAAATCTTTGGAGAGAGTAAGAGTAGTGAAACAAAAGTGTTGCTCAGGGACACTGGCATCTCCATCTCAGAGAGTCACAAGGACAGGTCAAATAACCTTTTTGGAGTGTGATTTCCTATAACCAATGAAGCAGCAGGAAGGTAAAGTGGATTAGTTTACCCCATGTAAAATGGTGAAAACCAGATTTTTTTTTGACAGCATAAACTTAATGAACTCCAATTTTGAACTCCAAAATGAACAAAAAACCAAGAAAGGGAAAGATTTTTGCAGAACATCACAGTTCAAGTCTGGAACTAGCTCACAACTCAGCATTGTGGTGCTGTGGATTTCCACATGGGCAGAGGAACACAGAGAGTTTTTATTGCTTTTTGGAAGGGACTGGTGAGGAATGGCACAGCTGCCTGTGCCAGCTGTCAGTGGATGTGCTTGGGGCAGCAGAGCCCCCAGACTCATTTCAGAGCAGGAACACAAGGAACAAACTCCCCACGACTGAGGCATCAGCCCATGAGCATTTCCCCCATGCCTCTGGATTTCTGAGCATTGCTCCCCAATGGTTCTCTGCCTTGCTCCACTCTGATCTTTGGTGCTCTCTTCTCCTTCAGCTTCACTTTCTAGCACGCACACACAGGGTTTCCAGACATACAATCCTTGTTCCTTTGCTCCCTGAGCATTTGGAGCAGCATTCCCCTTCAGCTCTAGCAGCCCTGGCAAAGAAGCTGAGCAGGTGTTGCTCTGACCCCAGTTTTTATGGCCATGATGCTGGTTTGGTTTTTTTGGGGTTTTTTTTCCTCTGGCTTAGAATCAGCTCCTCTACCCATCCCAATTTCACAGAGCTCAGAGATGGGAGAACATCCAAATTCCTTCTGCACGATTCTCTGTGCCCACCCAGGGTCAGGAATGGGCAGGCTGGGAGCAGGCAGGAATATCTTGGCTGAGCTCTGCACTGCACCTGTGGGGATCACAAGGGTGGATTATGGCTTGTGTGCACACTGAGGGATGCCTTCCTTTACATGTGTGCATCACCAAGGGACAGAAAGGAATCTTTACTCAAAAGACAGAGGAAAATCCAGTCAATTTTTATGCTGACTTTTGATATCTGGATGGTTTCCTTCAGAGCTCTGTGTAGGACAGTTCTATCCAGGCAAACAAGTATTGCCCTGCTGTGGACATGCCAGAAGTGACTGACACTTGTCACTTAGTTCAGTTCTGCATTTAGGTGAGCACAGTACACTGCCATCATTCCTACTCTGTGTTAAACACTGAAAGTAGCCAGGCCCCTCACATCTTCCTGAATTTTGACACCTCTCAACTCAAGAAATACATTTCCCAGATTTCTAAACAAGCTGCAAACCAGCAGACTTCACACCATGGGTTTGATTTTTTTTTTTTAATTTCATTATTCTCTGCACATGCTTGATTCCCAGCCCATCAGAAGTGTGATACATCAGAAGAAAATAAGTGACTGATGGCTGGTGAGAATGCTTCTCTGAGATCAACCAGATCTGGGGGTAAATGTGAAAACCAGAAAATGTTACCAGCAACATGGAAAACAAAAAATTGACTGTTTGTTTGGTATTTGCTAATTTTAATATTTGAGAAGCATGTAAGATATAGATCATAAACCCTTTGTTATGATGCTGCTTTAACTTTTAAGACAATATGAAAAGGAAAAGCAAATTTGCCTTGAGAAACCTCACAGATCCCAGCCATTGCTTTCTGGAATAATCTATTTGGCAGCAGTTCCTAGAAGGAGGAACTTACAATTACTGGCAAAGGAATCCCACCTCTCTAAAGTCAGTTAATTTTTGTACCGTTAATTATGCAAAGGAAGTTGTTGTTTTGTTTTTTTTTTTTTTTTTTTTCCCCTGGGGTTTACATCAGGCTCACAACTGGGGAAGGGTCTGTTTCTCTGGGGAAGAATTATTCTCCTTGCAGTCCATGTTCCAGTTTCATGCACTGCTGCCCATTGGAAACTCCAGACTGCAACGCTGGCAATCCTTGTGCTTGGCTGGCTCCTGCCCTTTGCTGCAGGACCAGAGCCCACCCCAAAAGTGGCTCATGTTCATCACTGAATCAACAGGTGACAGGTGTCCCTCTGGCTCCATGTGAGAAACAGAGCATTTTGTCCTGAAACCTGGTTTGCATCCAAGCACGGATAGGTGAGGATTCCAAGGGTTCAGTGTCACGCTGGCAGCTCCTGGCTTTGCTCTAGCCCCTAATCAGAGGTGATCTTTGGCCACCATCCTACCCAAAACAGGAGGGAAGGAGAAACCAGACAGCTCTGTCACTCGTGGAATACAAACCAGGATGGTGTGGGATAATAATGGAACAACCTTAAAGCAACCCAAAGCTTTCCCCAGGGCAATCCACATAAAATTACACTTCTGCAGTGGTCACTTCATTTATCCAGTACTACCTGGTGGAAGAGCCCTGCAAGAAGCATTTAAAGCTCTAAATCGCCTGTGAGCTCCCTCCCAGACACGCACGCAGGGTCAGTGCAGGCTGCCCAGACAGGCTGCGCCTCCGAACATTCAAGGTCAGGCTGGACGTGGCTCTGAGCAGCCTGACTTGATTGAAGATGCATCTGGCGGCTGGGAGGACGGACTCGGTGACCTCTAAAGGTCCCTGTCCGCCCAAACCCTCCCGTAATTCCGCGATGCCCGCGGGGTCCCCGCTCTCCGCAGGGCGATGCCGCCACCGAGCTCTGCCCGCCCCATCCACCGGCACCTGCAGAGCCGGGGCGATACCGGGGAGATACGGCTGATCCCGGGGCGATACCGGCTGATCTTGGGATGATGCCGGCTAATCCCGGGGCTGATCCCGGGGCTATGCCGCCGCAGCCCCCGGCCTCCCGACCCCCTCCTCCTCCTGGGCTTTTCCCGGGGCCGCCGTGGCGGAGCCCCCGTGTTCTGTCCCCGGCCACCAACTTCAGCCGGGGCCGAGCGCCCGCCCCGTCGGCATCGCCCCGTCGGCATCGCCGCGGCCGCCAGCACTCACCGCTGTCCCCGCTGTCCCGTTCTCGCCCGGTTCCTGCAGCCTTCCCCCGGAACACCGGCGGCCCCGGCCGGGCTCGTCGCGCCCGCGCTGCGCGTCCCGGTGCGCTCCGCTGCTCCGTTCCCCTCCCCTCGCTCCGCTCCCCTCGGCTGCGGCTCGCTCGGAACCGGGGGCTCGCTCAGAGCTCGGTGTTCCCGAGGATCCCACCGGCCCAGCGGGGCCAGCACTGCCCGGGGCTGCGGCTCCTTCCGGGGGGTTCCGTGCGCCGGACCCCGCTGGTCAGCCCGGGCCGTGCCCCGGTGCCGTGCCCCGTTCCGTGTCCCGGTGCCGTGTCACTGTGCCAGCCCCGGTGTCTTGCCCCGGTGCCGTGCCCGCTCCGTATCCCTGTTCCGTTTCCCGGAGTCCTGCCCCGTTCCGTGCCCCGGTGCTCCAGTGCCGTGCCCCGGTGCCGTGCCCCGGTGCCAGCCCCGGGGCCGTGTCCCTATGCCGTGCCCTGGTGCCGTATCCCAGTTCCGTTTCCCGGAGCCCTGCGCCGTTCCGTGTCCCGGTGCTCCAGGGCCGTGTCCCTGTGCCAGCCCCGGTGCCGTGCCCCGGTGCCAGCCCCTGATGTGTCCCGGTGCTGTGCCCGTTCCGTATCCCGGTTCCGTTTCCCCGAGCCCTGCCCCGTTCCGTGTCCCTGTGCGTGTCCGTTCCGTGCCCCGGTTCGGCGTTCCGGGGTCGGGCAGCCTGGTGCCGTTGCGGTGGATGCGAGGATCGATCGCTCAGGGCAGCGGGGATGCCGAGGACAGAGAGCGGCTCCGAGCTCCTCCGGATGGGCTTGACCCAACTGCTGCTTCAGCTTGGCTCCCACCTGGGCTTGCACTCCCTCTCAGCACAGCCCTCCTGCTTTCAGTGCTAATTCCAGCATTTTTCAGCTACGCACTTAGTGGATTTTACCAGTTTCAGTTGCCAACTAGAAATTAATGTTATTTTTTCCTTTTTTTTTTTTTTTTTCAGAAGAAGCAGTAACTATGTTCACACTAGACAAAACTTTTACATAAAAGTAATTCGGATTCCAAGGTCTTGGAACAGAAATGTTTAAGCCACAGCCCCTTTGCAGCATCATTTGGCCTTAAATAGATTCTAAATTAGCCATTGCCAGCTGTCTCCATTTTCCTCTGGCAGCTAATTTACATATTGGATTACTTTCAAAATACAGATAATCTCATGATTTTTGCACACTTAATATGGTGGATAGCCAGGCTCTGCCCTCTCCACCACAGTGCCTCAGTAAATGATTTTTAATCCTGAACCCAAGCCTGCTGTATCTCCCCTCAACATGGTCTCAAAAAATTCACATTCCCTCCAAATATTTTGGAGGGTTTTGCCCCAACTTCAACACCCCAAATAGCTGGCTGCTCCCAGAACAGCAGCATTTTACCTATTCCACTGCAATGGAGAAGGGTTTTGAACCTGGAATGGCTGAGTATGGCATAAATCACAAAGCCTCACTTGGGACTGAGAGGAAAATATGAGCTTTTTAAACTGCAGCCACATGGTGTGAATCTTACACAAAAAATAATAATTCCTTGCGGCATCACTTCCCTCCCAGGCTGGGAGAGGACACATGGCGAATCTTTTGAGCCTCCAGAATTTCCCACTGAGACGAGAGCAGCTACAATAGATTTCCTCTGAAAGCCTGAAGATGCCTCTCCATTTATTTTCCTCCCAAACAATGTGGGTGTTGTTCTGTGGGTGGGAATGTGTTTGATGTGATACAATGTGAAAGGAAAGAGGTTGGCTCTTTTATATCTCCAACTGAGGAATAAATCCTGCCCTTGGGCTAGAGATACTCCCTGGAAGCTTTGCAGCAGAGTGCAGGCTGCTCTGGGGTCTGTGCCCACCCCGAGACCCCTGCAGTGCTTTATCAGGAGAAGAGAGCTGGTGTGCCACAGATTCCTCCTAGAACGGGAAAAAAAGGAGTAAAGTTGCTGTAAGGTTGTTGTTCTCCCATGCCAGGACTTCACAGATATCAATTATTTTCACAAACAATAATTCCATGCAGAAAAAGGAGCTGTCTGGTGCCCTTCCTTAGGCTGACTGGGAAAATCAGAGAAAATTTCAGGGTCCAGACTGGTCTTCAGATATTAAAAAAATAATTCTTCTCCCTCTGACTTTGATCCTCCAGACACTCTCTAATAAGAGCTAGAGCACCTTTCTCTCATGCTTCACAAGGTCAAGATCAGTATTGTGTTTAATATCCTGTGTTGAAAGTCCTGCTTAGAAAAAAATAATACTCTTTTTTTGAGATATATTATCTTCACTTTTGATGGAGCAGGTGCACGGGGAGAATTTGTGCACAGGCCCAGAGCTGGTACAAATGTGCAACAGTGAGACAGACACATCTACAGATAAAGGAATCCTTGAAACAAGACTAACACTAGGGGGGGAAAAACCAAACCTACAGCTGGACTGGCAAGGTTGGCAGAGTCACAGCAATCTGTTGGTGCTGCTCAGTCTGTAAATCCCTGTGAGGGATTGGAGATGTTGTGCTCTCCATCACTGGAGCTCAGGCACATCTGCACCCACCTGGTGCTGCCTGAGGCAGGGCCTTGGGTGAAAATCAGCATTTCACACACAGCTTTTAGTAAATTTCTTCCTTTAATCCACTTATTAAACTTTCACAAGGCTGATTTCATTTTTCCTGGTTAAACTGAGCCCATCTATGCAGTCCTACCTCTAATTTTGTTCCCTATCATCTCTGACTCCCAGAATTTCTCACTGCTGCTTCTCCCAGCTTAAACATTTCCCCAGCAACCTGAGCCAAAGTTAAGATGCAGCTGAGCCTCGACTGGGGAGTGGTGCACTGAGGGTTACAGGCACATCCAAGGGGAATTAAAGCTCATCCAAGGCTCCTGTCTCAGAATCCTGAGTGAAAGCCTCACCACATCGACCAGACCTGGCTGCCCTCAGGTGGTGAGGAGCATTTCCTGGGTGTCTGATTTCACAGGGCTCAGGTTTTTATTCCCTTGCTGCAGAAGAAAGGCTGAAAAGTTGCTGTTTTCACACCTGGGGAACAGTTTCCTTCCCTGGTGTAGCTGGAAGGCCACCAAAGGCAGAGCTGATGCTTTTCCTCTCAAGGGTTTTGGTGTCCAGGCTGTCCCAGAGTGAGCCCACAATCTGATCTGATCTAATTCAAACCCCAAACACATTGGGGTGATGTTGCTGTGACTCCCCAGGGAATTAAGATGGTGATTAATTATTTCACTTAATAATTTCACTTATTTCACTCCTCCCTGAAATGCTGGAGGAATGTTTTCACTTGTTTGAGCTGGCAGGAGGGGTGACAATCAGTAGTGGAAGCCTCTGCAGGACTGAGCACAGGCACAAATTCATCTGGTGCTGGTAAACACTGCTGTGCTCCACTGAGAACCAGCACAAGTAGAGACAGAACCTCTGAGATCAGAATTATTTTGCTGCCCTGGTTGTTGCTTTTTCAAGAGCTGGAAAGCATCCTGTGATGGTGTTCACAGGGGTCTTGTGTGGAAGGAAAAGGATTTGACTCCATGTTTCAGAAGGCTGATTTATTATTTTATGATATATATTACATTAAAACTATACTAAAAGAATAGAAGAAAAGGTTTCATCTCAGAAGGCTGGCTAAGCTAAGAATAGAAAAGAATGATAACAAAGGTTTGTGGCTGGGACAGAGAGTCTGAGCCAGCTGATTGTGATTGGCCATTAATTAGAAACAACCACATGAGACCAATCACAGATGCACCTGTTGCATTCCACAGCAGCAGATAATCAATGTTTACATTTTGTTCCTGAGGCCTTTCAGCTTCTCAGGAAGAAAAATCCTAGGGAAAGGATTTTTCATAAAAAGATGTCTGTGACAGCATCCCAGTCTCCTTGTGCAGCACAAGGGAGGGCAGTGAATTCTCATGAAAACCATACCTGGACACATCCTCCCTCCTCAGACACAGAAAATGACAATAAAATGGCTGCACCTCGATGGTGTTCATGTAAAAATCCCTCCTTCCTCACCAGCCTGGCTCCTGTGGGTGCAGCACAGTCAGATCCATGGCTCATGTGAACAGACATTTGGTTTTTCTCTTTGTAGGCCTTGCCAAGCCCAGGCTAGAGAAGTGGAGAAGGCTGATATCATCCTGAGTACTACAGCAAATACTTCAAAACTGCTTTTGCTCACCATTAAACTGTGGTGAGAACACTAATACAAAAGACCCTCCTGGTTTTCGGTCTAATTTTGCCCGTTGCTAATTTACATCTATTTCTCCTGCTTCCAGCAGGACCTTCCTTGAGGTTTGCCCTCATGATTTACCCACCAACTCTTTTTTGAAGCAACAAAATGTAATGGTTCCTTGTCACAGAAATTTACCTTGGCTGAGGAAGACAGATGGATCACGTGAGGTCCCTCCTTTTGCTTCAGGAATTCTTTTTTCTTTATGATATTTGTGGTTACCTTAATTTATCATTGAAAACTTAATTAAAGACCCAGACATTCCAAAAAAAAAGGAGGAAACTCACAGTACTTTTTTCCTAGATGAGTCATTTTCCTCTGAATTCCACGTTTTTGTCACATTCCAAACCTCACACTTCGATGCTGACATATGGAGAATTCTTCAGGCACTGCTTCTCTGCAGAAGGTGTATTTTGGCTTTAGAGCTTTATTCTCAGTCTTACAAAGGAGCAGAACCAAGAGCCCAGCCAATGCTTCCTTAATCTGAGGCTCCTCTCTTTCCTTTCTCTCTATCAAATAGAAAAATGCTCAGAAATTGGTAGATAATCAAAACACAGAACCTCTGTTATGATTGCTGAGGTAACTTTTAGCAGTGCTTGGCATTTTTTTCCCCAGAGTTCCTCAAGCCTGTTTTAACCATCTGATTTATGCAGAACAAGGCTGAGAAAGGCACTCAGCCCCCAAGAAGTTGTGTGTGCTCACTGAACTCCATGAGGTCTTATTCACACATTAAACAAAACAATATTGTTATACACAAACATGAATTTTCTTCCACAGAAGAGAGGAATTCTCTCTCAGCACTGCTCTCCCAGTGACTCAGTGAAGCATTTTTCTGCACACAGTGACACCAGGTCTGGAGAAATCTCGGGGTCTCAGCTGCTCACAGTGACCCCAAGATGTGTTAGAAAGTCTCTTTTCCCAGCCTGGTGCTTGAAGAAGGAGTCAGAGCTCTTAATTTCTCATTCTCAAGGCTGTTCATTGCTCCTTATCTATAAAATTCTTTCTCCTGTCCAGCCGAGGTCTGTTCAGCAGGACAGTTCCAGGCACTCTGCCTGCCCATGGGGCAGTGTTATGTTTTTATGCTAAAAACTACCTGTACAATATTTACAATTACTTCCCAATACCTATCACCTATGTTAGACAGTGAGCTTCTACTCTAAACCAATCCCAAAGTGCCAACATCACAGCAGAAGATGGAGGCCAAGAAGAAGAAGGAGAAAGGCTGGACAGGCCCAGTTCCCTCCACCTTGTCTCATGAACCCCCATTCTAAAACCCCAAAAAATCTATTTTTCACCCTGCGATAGATTCACTACCATTCTACTTAAACTTTTGTGGTTTGTAATCCTTCATAAAAAGTTGGTAATTGTTTTTTCCAAGGGCTAAAGGAAAGGCACAGGGGTCTGGGGCTCTGTGCCAGGGTCTCTGAGCCCCCTGGGCTGGGTTTCCAATCCTCCAGGGCATTCAGAGGAATTTCCTGGGTTCCCACAGAGAAACCCACCAGACTTTGTGTGAGGGAAGGCTGAAGGACCTGGCATGTTCATTTTGGAAAAGTCCAGGGGGATCCAAGTGCCATCTTCAGTTAACTGATGGGGTTATGGAAGATGCCAGGGCCTGTGTGACATCTCCATGCACACCCTGGGTGTTTTGTCATCTCCAGCACTGGCTGGGTCTCATATAGAAATCATCAGTGAGGTAAGAAAAGGGCTGTAAACAGGCTGAGTCAGCATTTATTTCTTTTGACTGTGATCCCTGCATGCAACCACTGAGAACCCTGGATTTTAGGCTGACATTCAGCTCTGATGCTGTGGCAAATCCTCTGTGGAGGAAATGTCTGTATTCTCCAGGTGGTCATTAATGGGAAGGCTACTGAATAAATATTATATATATATATTATTTATTTTATATATAAAATAATTTTTATATATAGAAATTATATATATTTTATATATTTATATAAAAATATATATAATTATTTGTTTCTATATAAATATATATAATTATATACACTTTATATATAAAAATTATATATATATACATATATATATATATATATATATATACACACACACATAATTTCTATATTAGAAATCATAGATCTGCACCTGTTCTTTGCCATCCTTCTCTTGCCTTACAGGCTATTATGAATTTAATGTATGTGAAGAGAAAAATAAGGGAAAGCACTGAAGCACAACACACTTTGATTTTATTTTAAAAAAACACTTTTTCATGTCAACTCCCATTCTTTTCCTAACAGCATATTTTGCTGTGAGGAGTTCCCAAAGATGTGAGAAGAAGCAGCCCATGGTGCTCTGCAGTGAGGAGCTGCATTGTGCAGGATGGTGCCAGCAACCTAAGGCACATGGGCAGCCAGGTGTCCTCTCACAAATGTCAGAGATTGGAATATTCCCAGTATGGAAACACAGGAAAATCACAGGAGAACTGGAAGGGATCCCTGGAGGTCTCCAGTCCAATCTCCTGCTGAAAGATGGGAAGTCTGGAAGCTACAGCCCAGTAAAGCCCCAACCAGCTGAGAGCTGAAAATTGATGAGGGTGGAGGTTCATAAAGAATTAAATAATGGGGTACCAGGGGTGAAAATGAAATTACCTCCCTGTGGAAGCAGCTCCTGTGAAGGTAAAACCACCAGTGGTCCCATTGACACATCCCCAAAAAACACAACTGGAAAGCAGCCAGCAAGGTGTAATAGAAAATAGGATTATAGCACATAGAAGAGGAAGGAGATAAAGCATACAAAACCAGAGCAAATGGAATGTTCATGTCTTTAATGCATATTTCAAAATTATGCGTTCGATTTTTCTCAGTGGCAAAAAAAAATATTGGAGTAGAAAAAGGGAAGGATCAGCCTGGGAATGGAGGATCTTCTGTTCATGATTCACCTACAGGAATTAGTCTTGTATCTAGCCAGGAGAAAAACAGAATGTACAGACATAATAAATAATTCCTGAGATTTTGTGGATTTATAGGTAATTACACATCAGAAGCCATATGGGGAAAACAACACTGAGGGGAAAAAAAATCTTAAAATAATTTCCAATTTATACATTTCGGAAAAATAAATTTTTGACATTTTGTCGAAAATCTCATTCGATTTTTCAAAATTTGTGTTCCCTAACTTATTATTGGCTATTATTTTTTGGTTTCTGTCTTGGTCCAAACTTTTGAATGGATTTTTTTGTTACTTTTGCTCCATCTTCTTTTCCTTGCATTTGACATTGTCTCACTGGGGGGTTTTTTGTGAACAAACTGAACATTGAATAAAATAAACTATTTGTGCTCATCCAAAACCACACTGGAAAAAGAAAATGAAAGAAAGGAGAGGATAAAACCCATCTGATCAGATGAAATAAGGACAGCACACTGCTTATTGACCTTTGTGTTATATTTGTATCAAATCTCAGCATCAGTCTGAGCTGCTTGTTCATGTTTGTGAGAGGCTTTTACTATTATTATCTCCCTTTTTATAACAATGGAGCTACTTTCACTTTAATCTCATATTTAGATTCCGTGCTTTCAAAATAATTGCTTCAGTATCTGTCATTGTCATTAGAGGAAGGTATTTTGGATGCTTCCCCTGGGTCTGATCCAATTTTTTCCTGAGAATTGCAGCAAGCACCCCCATCCTTACTGAGGCAGCTCACAATGGAGCTTTGGTGCCTAAGGAATTTGGTAATTTACTTTTTAAAATTTTAGCAGACAGCTAGAGTAGATAAATGCATTGCTTGTGCAGCTCAACACATAAAGACATTGTTCATTTTCATAGCACTGGATAAAAATACCTCAGAAACCTCTGAGCCTGGCAGAAAAGAAAGAGCTGAGCATTATAATAACATTTAAATGCCAAATAAAGAAGCAGATACTGTGTAGTTTGGCTTTGGAATAGAGCAGTTTGGCCCACAGCTCTCAGAGAATTGCAATTTCTGAGCTGAACCTGGCCCAGCAGTTCTGTGATCTCTTACAGAAGAGCTGATTTCATCTGGACATTGCACAAAGGGTGAAATGCACAAAGCAGAGCAGAGCTGGTGGCCCATCACCAGGTAAATGTCTAAACGATATTTTTGTATTATTTAGCTTCCTTCTTGTATCTGCTGCGCCTGCCCCAACCCTTGCATGCACAGCAGTCACCTTGACAGCAAAATCTGAGAAATGGGTGAGTTGAAATGGCAGAAATGGGTTTGGGTTTGTTAAAATGGCAGAAATGGGTGAGTTAAAATGGCAGAAATGGGTGAGTTAAAATGGCAGAAATGGGCGATCTGAAATGGCAGAAATGGGTGAGTTGAAATGGCAGAAATGGGTGAGTTGAAATGGCAGAAATGGGTGAGGTAAAATGGCAGAAATGGGTGAGTTAAAATGGCAGAAATGGGTGAGTTAAAATGGCAGAAATGGGCGAGTTAAAATGGCAGAAATGGGCGATCTGAAATGGCAGAAATGGGTGAGTTGAAATGGCAGAAATGGGCGAGTTAAAATGGCAGAAATGGGTGCTCTGCAATGGCAGAAATGGGTGCTCTGCAATGGCACTGCAGCTCCCTGGGGGTTTGGGTGCCTTCCCTCCCTCCCTGTGGGAATCCTGGGCCTGCAGTCATAGAAATTCAGTGTCAGTGGAGCTACATTGCTAGAAAATGTTCACTTTGAAAACTTTTTGGATCTTCTGTGCTGCAGGAAATCTCCTCAGGGAACACCCAGCTCCTGCTCTCACTCACAATGGAAGGATCCTCTAAGAAGTTCTTTCTCCCACAGCAAGTTTCCTTACAAGCTGCACAAAGTGGAGAAAATTGGAGTGATGCTTCATTTCTCTCTTTTGGTTTCTGCTTCTAGCTAGGAACAGGGCTTACCAATAATCTTTCCTTTAAAATGAGCGCTGGCATGTTGGGAATTACTGCTCTGCACAGAGCACCTTTCCTGCTGGGATTGTAATTCATGGTCCATGCTGTGGGTGAAGTCACACCCTCCTTGCTTCCTTTTTTTGTCTTGTTCTGCCATCTTTTCTCTTTTTTTTTTTAACTTTTTTTTAGCTTTCCTCATGAAGCAGAATTTGCATCACTTGCTTTAAGCCTCCACATTGCAGCTGCCTGAATGAGTCACCCTGGAAAGGCAGAAAAAAGCCAGAAAAAAGCCAGAAAAAAGCAAAGTCTCCCAGGAAGGGACTGATCTGATTCTCCTGGGGGTGACCGTGTTCACAGGGGTCTGAGAATGAGGGAAGAGATGAGGATCTGACTCCATGTTTCAGAAGGCTGATTTATTATTTTATGATATATATTATATTAAGACTATGCTAAAATAATAGAAGAAAGGATTTCATCAGAAGGCTGGCTAAGAATAGAAAAAGAAAGAATGATAACAAAGGTTTGTGGCTGGGACAGAGAGTCCAAACCAGCTGATGGTGATTGGCCATTAATTAGAAACAACCAACATGGGCCAATCACAGATGCACCTGTTGCATTCCACAGCAGCAGATAATCATTGTTTACATTTTGTTCCTGAGGCCTCCCAGCTTCTCAGGAGGAAAAATCCTAAGGAAAGGATTTTTCAGGAGATATCATGGCTGCACCTGGGGTCTGGCTCACTGCACTCCAGTGGGTTTGCTGCTAAAGGAGCACTGAGCTGGACAAAACTCACCAGTTTCAGCCACCACTTCCACAGTGCAACTGGGGCATCCTCCAAAATGCCCCTGACCCCAGCACATCCCCTGCAGGAGAGGAAAACCAACAGCCACCTTCCTGTCACTACAGGACGTGAAATAATACAAGTTCACACTGCTGCTCTCAAGGTAAAGAAAAAGGAAATTTATTTTCTGACTCCAACATTTTTAGATTTCTAAAAGTGGCAGTGGATTGGAGGGTGAAAGTGCCACCTCTCCAATGACACTGGACAAACCAACAGTTTCTTTTCTTCTATAAAGGAATGCAAAACAATAAGTTATGTACAGAAAGTGTGTGAGAAAGTTTGCCACAAGAACGTAAACATCAGAAGGCCACAAGAATGTAAACATCATTTTCCTTTTGGGGCAGAGAGTGCTCCCCCTGCTCCTGCTGGTGACCCTGAGAAGGTCTGAGCACACCATCCATGGTTGTCTCTGTCTGAGATTGATCTGGTCATGTTTGTTATTTATTTTATCTTATTGTCTTGTTTACTGTTTATTTTTTTAAACCTGAAAAAAATGGATCTGAAGGTGTCACCTGGACATTAAAAGAAATCAGGGGAGCAGCCCTCAGGAGGACAGGGTTAAAGTAACCTGGTTACTATGAGATTAACCCCACCTGCTTTACAAGGTGTGAGAGATGGATCCAGTAAAGAATCATGTATCTGTGATAAATTTCTATCAAAGTGATGCCTTACATCAAGTGTTTGTGATAAACCTCTATCAAAGTGATGCCTTGTATCAAGTGTTTGTGATAAACCTCTATCAAAGTGATGCCTTATATCAAGAGTTTGTGATAAACCTCTATCAAAGTGATGCCTTGTATCAAGACCTCTGCTCTGCCTGGCTTTGGAGTGCCAAACCACAAAGGATTGAGCATTTAGTGGGGTTTTACCTGTTTCACTTACATGAAGCTCATTTTTCTAAGCAAACCTCTACCAGTTTGTCTTCTTCTGGTCTTAGAAGTTAGCCCGCATATTAAATGAAATTGATGAGATATTGTGTAAAATATAAAATTTCATCACCCTAATGATAATTAGGGTGATTAAAAGTAGGAAATACAATTTCTAAAAATAGGGTGATTAAAAGTAGGAAAAACAATGTCTGCATCTCAGTTGTTTGTGGATAGAAGCATTCAAAATATCTCCTGCACATACTCTCAAGACTTAGGGTGCACCAGAGCCTCACTAATAAAATCTTTGTGACTCACTCTGCTGCCAATGGGGAACATTTCCTGTGCATTTTGTCCTCTTTGTGAACCACAAAACACAGAAAAGTGCAGCTTGTGGATGTGGAATGGTCCTTGCTCTATCCTGAGAGTTGTCATGACTTGGCAGGGACTTTGAGATGCTGTAATGCACGGGAATTCTGAAACATCCAATTCACTGAACGTTAATGAAAACCCATTTATTTTCTTCTTGTAGTTGTGTGGCCTTTTTCCTACTGTTAAATACAAAGGTGGAGATAACAGCATCTGTTACTTTAAAAATACTTTGACTTTAAACTTCCAATTATACAATGACCAATTTACAGAAATGTCGTATTTTAATCACTCTTCAGTATGCCAGAAAAAATCACTTTTAAAAGGCAGCTCTAGCTGCATTTTCATGTCAGTGGGAGAGGTGCAAGCCAACATTTTGTCAAATATGCTAAATTACATGAGGGTGGGGCCACATATATCTTTGAGTGAGGATGCTGTGTGAGGAAGGACCTGTGTGGAGAAGGCTCTGGCAGAGAGCAGTGGGTGATGGCTTTGGGCAAGAACTACTGGGGAAAAAAGTTACAAAATTTACAAAGCAACATCCACCACAGCTTTGTCCAAATGCAACCCCTTGAGACTTCATTTTGAACCTGAATGACCAATTCGTAAGGGTTTTCTTTATTTGTTTATAAATTGCAGAATTATGGAGACTTCTAGGGACCACTTGGTCCAAACAAGCATGGCCAGCTTTAAAGGTGAATTAGTTTTCAAATTAATTCAGGTTGTTGAGGGGTTTTCATATTTAATATCTTCAAGAATGGAGCCTCCACGCTCTCACTGGCTTCCTCTTCCAGTGTTTCATTCCCCTCTTCATTTGGAACCATTTGGCATTTAGAAATCTGGAGGCAGTAACTCACATTCTTCCAACAGGCAAGTTCCGGACTGTTTCACAGAACTGGAGAGTCAGCAAGGCTCATGAAATAGTTAATGAGATCAAAGCCTCCTGCTCCTGAAAACCCCAAGCGAGCAGGCTGTTTTTCTCATGTTTTGGAGCGGTTTCAGCGCCGAGCAGGTGGCAGCATCCCCACGAGCAGATTCCTGGGCAGAGCGCGCTGGGCTGCGCTCGCTGCGTTCCCTGGGATCGGTCTGAGCCCAGGAGCTCTGACTCACGGCTGGATCAGCCTGGGCAGCTCAGAGCCAGCTGATCTGCAAGCTGCTCCTCTCCTCTCATTGATCCTCTCTGCCTGGGATGTGTTTGTACTCAAGGCATCTTGGAGATGAGGTGCAGCTCCACCATGGCAGAGAGCACCCCATGACCAAACAGAGTGAGATTTCCTGGGCTCCCCTCAGTGGCACTGAGTGCTTTGCATCTGCCTGGCAGTTTGGAGCTCAGGCACGCTGCAATAACGTTGGCAGGCTCTGGCGTGTGTAGGTCTGTCGTGTGCAAGGAGGGAAAGTCTGTGGCTCCCACATGATGTGGTTTCATGGGAGCAAAACAGTGAGCTAGCAGTGGAATCAGGCTCTGCACCAGCTTTTCCTGGAGCTGGGGGTGCCAGTTCAGCTCCTGGGATAATATTTCCTTATTTGAGAGAGCCATGTCTATGCCACATCCATGTTGTTCCAGCTGCATTTAAATTTCAAATTTAAATTAAATAAAATAAATACATTTAAAATAGAAATAAAAAATAAAATTAAATAAAAATAAATAAATTTTAAATACATTAATTAATTAAATTTTAAAAATTAAAATTTAATAATTAATTTTCATTAATAAATTTAAATTAATTAAAATTTTAAAATTAAAATTAATTAAAATTTTAAAAATTAAAATTAATTAGAATTTTAAAAATTAAAAAAAATTAAAAGTTAAAATGAAAAAATGAAAATTAATTTTAAAATTAAATTTAAATTAAAAATCTGTGTGAGGTGAAGGCAAATTGTCACCAAAAACAAATATGCTTCCTTGTATATCCCTCCCACCCCACCACTCCTACAAGAGACAAATACTCTATTTCAAACAAACCAGAGTATTTTCTGCCAGTCCCAAAAGAAAACATTTATGTTTTCCAAATTAAATTAAATCCAGTATTAAATGCAACGAATGCTGAAACCACAATGTCTGCATTCCCTCCTGTGCACAAGCAGATGTTCCAGAGAAAAGTGCAGGAATCTCTTTATAGCAGGGCTGTCCCAGCCCTCCCAGACCAAACCTTCTGCTTCTGGGCTGGATTTTAAAAGGGAGAGACTCTCTAAAGAGCAATTTGCAGCTTCTCCCCATGAGATCCACACGGCTGCATTTAGAATTCCCAGCAGCGTTTTGCTGCCCCAGAACTTCTGTTTCTCCAGACTGCTCTGAGGTGAATTATTCTTTATCCACAGATTAAAGAGGGCACAACATACAGCTGGTTGCATTTGTATGTCTCAATTCCACCTGGCCCTGCCCTCCTGTGTGATGGTGTTCTCAGGGGTCTGAGGATGAGGGAAGAGACAAGGATCTGACTCCATGTTTCAGAAGGCTGATTTATTATTTTATGATATATATTACATTAAAACTGTACTAAAATAATAGAAGAAAGGATTTCATCAGAAGGCTGGCTAAGAATAGAATAGGCAAGAATGAATAACAAAGGTTTGTGTCTTAGACAGAATCTGAGCCAGCTGACTGTGATTGGCCATTAATTAGAAACAACCACATGAGACCAATCACAGATGTACCTGTTGCATTCCACAGCAGCAGATAATCAATGTTTACATTTTGTTCCTGACCCCTCTCAGCTTCTCAGGAGGAAAAATCCTAAGGAAAGGATTTTCCATAGAATGTGTCTGTGACACCCCAGTGCCCCCATTGCCCCCCAAGAGAAGAGCTGGGCTGGGTGGGGGAAGCTGAATCCCCACAGCCCCGTTCACTCTGCCAGGATAAGTCCCAAAATATCCAAAATTCTCCAAGCAAGACCTTAACCAGTGAAAATCTTGCACTGCTGAAGTCAGTGTCAGCTGAGCCTTGCAGAGAAGGCTCCTAGCAGAGGCGAGTCCTGTGATGCAGAATCGAGTCTATATTTGTGCAGAGACAGGAAAGTTCACCCACTCCCTGCGAGGAAACCTCAATGTGTCGTGTGTGCTTTTTCTGTGTGTGCTCACACCCCTCTGGCACTAATTTAGGCTGCTCCACAGAGCCATCCCTGCTCCTGCTGATGTCTGGATCCCACAGAGGATTACACAAGAGAGGAGAACCAACAGAGCCATTCCCCAGACTGTGTCTACAACTAACCCCACATCACCCTCTGTGAGTCACCATCACCCAGATCTCGTCACACAAAACAACATTTTTGACTGTGGGGTCAATCCAAGCATCAAACTGGAAATTCACTGCAATGAAAGCGCAGCAGAACTTTAAAGGAGATTTTAAACTTTTGAGTAAACGTGGAGTATTTTTCTCAAGGCTTAATAAAAGTTCAGCTTTATATTCTGGAGTTATTTAGCTCTTTCACTTACATGAAGCTCATTTTTCTAAGCAAATATTGAGTACTTCTTAGTATTACTTATTGTTTCCCTTAGAAAATTTTTGCACCAAAAACCTTACCAGTTTTACTTCTTCTGGTCTTAGGATTTACCCTTCATATTAAATGCAATTAATGAGGTATTGTGTGAAGTATCAAATGTAATCACCCTAATGATAATTTAAACAAGAAGCATATTTAATAAACAATATTTCTTGAAGCCTAATTTCACAAGTACTCCAGTGTAGAAACAACTGTTTAAGTAGCTTTTCCCTTTCAGCCATTCACACAATCTCTTTTCTCTGTGCTTCTTCATTTTAGATGGAAAGGAATGAGAAGGAGGTGTTTTTACAAACAAACTGTGGGGCTGCTGGTAGATAAAGCCAAATGCTGATAGGTGAAAGAAGCAATGGGGAGGAACCAGAAATGCCACAGGAATTCCATAAATTGACACAGACCGTTACTCAAGACTGTGGTAAATCCCTGGACTTAGACAAAAAGGAGATACAAGGAAAAGAAAAAGGGGGGTATACATTAGAAGGGGATCTGTATTAGGCATTTGGGAAGTTTGTACCTCTCAAGTACCTCAGACAGTGGCGAAGAGACAGGGAAATGTGGCCAGGAAATTGGGAAAAAAATGAGGCTGCATCCTCTAACAACCTGAGAGACCCCATATGGGAAATGCCCCATGGCCTCTCCCCTTATTCAAATAAAGTTCCAGGACCCCTCGGTCTCCTTTTGTGGATTAATTCTCCTAACAGGATCTTCTGAGCAGCAATCTGTCTCCCAGTCAGCACAACAGGAGGATAAAATGTGTGTTTGATGTGTGGTCCCTTGTTGTCAGGCTGCTGTAGGGGTGCACTGCTGAACTCACCTGCATCCTGTCTTGATGTAAATGACATTTTCCCCAGTGTTAACCAATTTGATGGCATGGTCCTTACCCTGGTTTTTTTCCTGATGCTTCCACACACAAGACATGTGAAAAATCCAATCAAAGTCATGGAATGATTTTCTCTGCACAGCCTGGGCTGTGTGTGAATGAAATTATTTCTGTTGCACATCCTGGCCAGAACAACATCCTGGCCAGAATAAAGTAATGCCTCCATTCTCTAACACTGAGAATTTTGTTGGGAGAGCTTTTGTTTTTCTTACCATTTCAGCGACAACCTGAACCTGGGTGAAACTTTTTGGTGGTTACTCAGATTGACATCCAAGCTGTCACAGAGGTGGGGATTGCTGCTCCCTTTCCCTGCAAAGCACTGTTTAACTGCTGCTCTGTTTGAGCACTCACCACCTCCACAGCCACATTCCTTCCTGGTACAGACACCTCCTACTCCTCTCTGCACACAAACCTTCCTATTCACATACTCAGTCAATTTTCTGCACTTGATGCTCAGAAAATAGGATGGTTGGAGTACTAATGGTGCCCTTGGTGGTTCTGTTATTTTCTTTCAACAACCATGCTCAAAGAAATTCTCAAACGGGCTACAGAGGTGGGATCATGAATTTCCTAGGGAAAGATTTATCATCCAGAGCATTTTGATAATAGCACTTGCAGTTAAGTATATATTTTAAATTTAGTCTGAAGACTGTAAAGTCAAAACTCACTGATTTTGGCTTGGATATGTAAAAGACTTAAATTGTCATTTGAGTGAGTTTGCCACATGGTTGAATTAGCCTGTCAAGAGGTCCCAACTGGAAAAAGTCCCAAGCAAGTTGTTACAACTGGTTCCTTCCAGGTCCTTTCATTCTGTTATCTATTAAACAGTCCTTTAGGGTTTGTGGAATAAAGTGCCACACATTTTTGTTAGCATTTCAAATGCAATCCTGAATTTCCAGCAGCTCATTAAAGTGCTCATTAAAGCCAGCTCAATGAGTGCTTTGAGTGGGTATTTGCATCAGTGAAACAGGAACACTGAAACCTTGCAAGGAGAAAATGGGAAATGACACAGAATACAAAACACAAGTGTTCTTTTCAGCTAAAGCAGCACTCAGAACCAGTCTCACTGAGCATTTCCCACCCAAACTGAGCTATTGGCACTAAGTCAGCTTTCCTGGAGCTCTTAGGACTGTTCTTGGAGCACTCTTTGAGATCCCTTGGACTAAGGCTGGGATGTATTTGTGTTGTATTTGGGGTCCAAGTCAGCACTGAACACTGGGGCCATGACAAAACCCTGTTATTGATCCTGAGCAATTCAGACTTACTGGCTGCCATTGCACTTTCTAGCAGGAGTAATGTTACCTTCATCAATAATTTAACTCCATGACTGTTGCCTCCAAAGAAACCAATACATTATGTTGAAAAATTACACAATCATCTTATTTTTAATGCAGGAAGAAATCAACAGCGATTATCTATAGGAAAAAAACACATTAAAGTACCAATAACTCTTAGAAATTCTCATGAAACAACAGCATCTGAGTAAAGTGGAGAGGAAGAGGGTCAGAGAATATGCCACAGATGAGAAAGCAATCAGGAACTAGTGCAGACAAAACCCTTTAAAAATTAACTTCCATGCTGTCCATATGCTGCATTATTTAACATAGTGTGGTTACAATACACTTCCATTTATCCAAGCTGTCATCTTAGAACCAACTTCCTATAGCTCTGGAGATGTCTGGGACAGAGGAACATTGTGGAAAACATCCAGTTAGAGCTGCTGTTTGAGGAGTGGGACATGAGGGTTGGGTGTCCTCGAGGTAAGAAGTAGATTCACAGAAAGGCACCATCCCTGCAGCAATAACACAGCTCAGGTACCAGCTGCAGGCACAGGTCTGATGCTGCAGGAAGAGTTCAGGGCTGGTTCTAACCATGAAAATATCCTTGTAGACCTGCACCTATGGTGTCTGAGCTAACCTGGGCTGGCTGAGCCTCCATTCTCCCTCTCACCCAGCCCTCCTGAGCCTGTCTTACCCAAAAGGGAGAGTCACAGAATTACAGCAGTGCTGTGGCAGGAACCCTGCAGGTCACCAGGCCACCCTCCCTCATGGAGCAGGGCTGTCCCCCACACCAGCTCAGGTTGTCTAACCCAGCTCTTGTTGGCCCATGGTTTCATTCCCTGGGGGGAGTTTTTCTTCTCCAAGCTCTTCCTGCACATTTAGACACTGTGCCCTGCCACATGTTGGGCTGTGGCCCCCAGGTCACAGAGAGGAGTGTGAGTGACCCACTTCCCTGCAGGACAACCTTCCCCTGGCATGCAGGATGCTTGGGAGATTCCCTCTCTGATGCTGCCCTGACCTCCTCCATCAGCTAGAACAGGAGGCAGCTAGAGGAGCTTCAGCTCTCTCATCAGCTCTGGGCTGCACAGGTTCCTTCTTCCCCCACCACTGGCAGCTTTGGAGTTACATCCCACTTTGTCTTGGTTTGGAAAGCCAGGAGTCTGCTAAGGAAGGCTGGAGCTCCCCTGAAATGGAGAATGTAAACCCTCCCCACCCCTCTGAATTGCTATAAGTTTTAAATTAAGGGGCTCTCAGGCAAAAATATGGGAGCAGGAAATGACAGTTCTTTAATAGGGAAGAAAATAAAAAGATAAAATAAACAATGCAGTGAACCAAACCAACACTGGCAGAGTCAGAACCCAACCTGACACCCTGTGGGTCAGGCTGTTGGCAGCAGTCCCATTGGAATTGTGGCTCAGCCCTCCTGCAGTGTCAGGGCTGGTTCTGCTGGAGCAGGGATCCTGGAGAAAGGTGCAGTCTCTGCCTCTGAAGATCCAGGGCCAGAGGCAGCTGCTGTTCCTCTGGGCAATCCAGTGCAGAAGCCGTGCTGGTGTTCCAGAATCTCCAGATTCTATCCGGGTAGGAATGCTTGGCTCCTCCCTCTGGGCTCCCATCTCCCAATGGGATGCTGTAGTTCTTATCAGCCATGCAGGGACATTCAATAGCTGTTATCAGCAGGTGTCCCCTCCCGAGGGAGGTGTGATTGTGATCACTCAGAGAGAGAGATAAGGCAAACTGCCCACTTGACAAAGGTAATCTGCCATGCAGATGGTAATGGAAAACATCTTGCCTTGCAATCTGGAACACGTGTTCTCATGGCATGACCTGTGGGTCTCAGCACCCTCTGCCTCAGCTGACCAGTACCACGAAGGCAGCACTTTGTGGTGCTTCCCCAAAGGACCCTTCTCTGCACCCATGCAGGGTTCAGGGGCTCCTGGACTGGAGATGATGGCTGTGTTCTTCTCAGATCATTTTCCAATAACATGTGAAGCCTCACCCTCTGTTTCACAGGGAAAAGCAAGGCACAATTCTTCCCAAGAATATTTTATATTGTCTGAACCTCAGAGAAAGGAAAAACAATTCCTATCTCATTTACTGCCCCTGTGTTGTTCACAACTGGAATGCATTGAGCAAGATTGTTTATCTGAAGGGAATTGATAATTGGATTCTGGTATTAGTGTTTTCACTGACCAATTAAATCCAGGTGTGTGTGTCAGGACAGTCACAAGAGAAGTGCTGTGGAGTGCTTGGCAGATTCAGTTTAGATGTAATATATTATATAACAATATAGTATAATAAAGTAATTAAAGCAATTCATTAGCTTTCTGATAAGATAGAGTCCTCCTCACCATTCCTCTCCTTCATTGAGGGTAAAAATATCCAGGATACCTCTGTACTTACCCAACCAAGCACGTCCACATGTTCCACTGTGTGCCAAGAGGAGGGACCAGCTGTGGTTTGGCTCACATCCACCAGCTGCCTCTGACATCCCCAGCTCTTGTTCTGAAAGAGGTAAATGGGAGATTTGAGCCCTTCAATCTAAATGGGATAATCCTGAACACACTCCTGAGGCATCTTCTGTGCAGTTTGAGCTGTCCTGGTGTATTCAGCCACTTCTCTCACAAAAGTTATTCCCTAATTTCTGTTTATGTTTTCTGCTCCTTTCTGAACTCCTCCCTGCAAGTTTACCTTCTTCAAACTGCATCACTATATGGATAGGCCAGGGATTTAAAGAGCGTTGCAAACATGTCTTGTATTCTTTTAAAGCACTTTTCTTAGTTTCTGAGTCAAATTTAGAGCCCCTGCTGTCTGGGCAAAATCAGAATCACTTTTCTTACGCTGATCTCACTTGCAGTAGCTTTCCCAGCCTTGCTGAGTAGTCATCAGGGCTTTAATAAAAAAAGGCAGAAGACTCCACTATGTTATTTTCAAACCTTCTGTAAGTACTGTACCCTTTGGTCTGTTCTTTTGTTACATCTTTAACAAGATTTTTGTTTTCATTTTTCATCAAACTCTGCCCCTGCACAAGGCAAATCAAACCCTCTGCCAAACCAGGCCATGTCAAAAGTCACTTCTCTTGTGGGTTCCCTATTCTCTGCTGCACAAAGCAGTCACTGTCACCCTGCTCTTCTAAGTTCTTCTAAGCCTTCTGATGTTTATATTTTTGTAATAGAGTTTCTCATGCAGTTTTCATGTAAATAATGATTGTTTTGCATTCTTTTCTGGAGGAGGAGAGAACTGATGGACTGTTGGTTTGACCAGTGTAGCTGAAGACGTGGCAATTTCACTTCCAATCCATGGTCACTTTTGAAAGTCTATAAATATTGGAGTTCAGAAATAAACTACCCTCTTTTTACCTTGGACCGTTCATTTTTGTGTCCTATTGTGACAAGTCACCTTTCTTGCTTTCTGCCCTTCCAATGTCCCTCTGTTTCCTGAGCCAGCTCTCAATGCTCCTTTAGCTTTAATTCACTCCAAAAGGGCCTTGTGTTTTTGTTGAACCATTTATTTGACTAAGGTGACCTCAATGTTCCCTCAGTCCGTGGCACCACATGGCAGTGACACTGGGGGTGTGTGACACACCCCAGCCTCAGTGCCTTCCTCACACCAGCTGGTGGAATGTGCTTGCTGGTGTCCTCATTTAAAACTAGGATTTCAGCTCTTCTCTCCTGGCATCTGTGAAGAAGAATGAGACACTTCAGGGGCTAATGGGCCTTGACTGTGATACATCACAGCTCCTACAGCTCAGATTCTGCTATCCAAGAGCCTCACATGACTGTCCACATTCCACTGGCCATCCTGCAGTGCTACTCCTAAATCAAACAAGATTTTTAAATCCCAGTGGCTGACTTTGAGCTACAATCACATAAGCTTGTCCTCAGCATTGATCCCTCACACTTGCTCTGCCTAAATCAGACCTGACAATTTCTGCAGCATAAGCAGCAAGAGATTTCCTCCCTGCAGCCATCCTTTCATTCCTCAGTGCAGGAGATCACAGCCACTCCTTTATCATCTCCAGCATTCCACCACAGCACAGCAACACCAACATCAACATCAACATCAACACCCCGGGGTGGCTGACAAGGGATAAATCACCTGCCTGGGATAAACATAAGGAGTGAAAATGCCTTGGGAATAGAAGATAAAACCCTCCCACTGACCACCAAGGCTGGAATAAAAGGTGAAGAACAGATTGGTACAAAAGGTGAAGAATGTGTGCCCTGAGAGAGAGAGAATGTGTGCCATGAGAGAGGGAGAATGTGTGCCCTGTGGAGGGCACTGCACTGGTGGCCCAGCACGGGTTAGAGGGTTCTGGAAGGCTCCACCTGCCGTGTTTGCCCACCCCATCCTGGCCCCTCCTGTCTCCTGACTCTGCTTGTAGGTCAGCCTGATCCAAGTGCAGCTTCCTGGTGGGTTTGAGAGTTCCTCTCCCATACAGAATCCTCCTCCTCTGGATGCAGCATAACCCTGGGCTATTGATGCCTGACTTGTGGACAGCTCCCAGCCCAGGAGCTGCTGGAAGGTCTCTACAAGCTGGTTATTGTCTTCTGTCACACCCCTGCATTCACCAGAGCCAGGTTTCCCCCAGCCCTTGTTGAAGCAGGTAGCAGAGCACTCCATGCCTGACCCAGGGGACACAGACATGGGGACAGCTCTCTGCACATGTCCCTGTCCTGGCAAGAGACAGACCCTTGCTCACAGCACAAAGCCAGGCTGAAGTCCTGAGGCCCAGAGCAGTGACTGAGAGCCAGCTGGCCTGGCACAGGGCCAGCAGAGGTGACAGCAACACCTGAGTGTCCAGGACAGTGATAGCAAAGCTCTCCTTTGCCCAAGGGCACCCAGCAGCTTCTCCCTGAGGCACACAGCAGCTACAAGGAATGGCTTCTTCATGCTTCATTCTGCTGATTCCTGCTTTCCACATCAATCCCTACACCTTTTCCATGGTTTGCCAAGCTGTCATCTCAGGAGCAGCCCGTGGGAGGGCACAGCTCCATGGGACAGGATCTGTGCAGCTCCTGCACCCCCTGGCCACAGTCCCAGTTTGCTCCCACTGCTCAGGCAGAGCCTTCCTCATTGCTGCTCAACATTGACCCCCCAAACCTTCCCAGGAGCTCCTCAGGATGCTCCCAAGGGTTTCTGTAAAGCTGAGATCAGGCAGCTGTGGCGGCACAAAGATGGCTGGAGCAGGAGCCTTGTGGGCAAATGCATTTCATGATTGTTTTCAGAAGTGTCTTTTTGGAAGGTGTCACATTCCAGACCCGGGATGGTGCAAAATCACTCTGTGAAGGGACCATCCCTTCACTCAGCACATTTGCATTTGTCCTACTTCTATTCTTGTAGACTTAAAAATCATCAAATTCCTCCTCTCTGATACGCAGCACCACCCTTCCCAGGATGCTATACCACAGCATTTCAGCAGAATATGTCAGGACTACACAGAAAATATTTTAAGATCCTACCCTGCGTCAGGAACTCCCCCAAACTCACGTCTGTTCTGATTTCACTTCACCCCAGATCACCTGGACAGTCAAAACAAGAGACAAAATATGAACACGAACACTTATTTGATTTTACAGCTTCTCTGTACAATTTTTTTTTTAAGTAAGAAAAATTATACCAGAAACCAAAACTTCAGGCTGCAAATTACACCAGAAACCAAAACTTCAGGCTGCAAATTATACCACAAACCAAAACTTCAGGCTGTTATGCCTGCAATGAGCACTGACCTATAGCTGGCACAGCCCAGCAGCCAGGCTGAGCTCTCACCCCTGATATTTATTTACCATGAGAATTCAAAAACCAGTAACTGAGAGCAAAAAGCTGCAGCCAAGCAGTGGCTTGTTGTGCTGAATTCCACAACCTTGGAGCAGCCGAACAGGTGGGTTGGTGATTGCCACAAGCTGTGAGCACCCAGGGACTCTTGCAGGAGGTGTTGCACACCCTGACAGCCACCAAGGACACCAAGATGGGCAGGGGTGCCCTGTCCCCAAGCTCCAGGACAGCAGCAGGACAGTTCATGCTCTCTCCAGGACTCTTGTCACTGCTCTAGCCAGTGCAAGCTGATATTAGGTGGCTTCCTGGTGGCTCCTCACTCAGCCACCCTGCAGTGCCAGCAGCTGCAGGCTGCAGAGGTTTTTCTCTATGTGCATCTTAGGGAGTTTGTAAAGTCTGCTCCCCTCACTAGGAGCAATGATTGAAGATTTCTAACCAGCCAGGATTGGTGGATTTCTCCAGCCCCACTGTCTTGGGTAAATGAATTTGTCCCAGCAGGACAACACCTATGACATGTGATGGCTGTGACAGTGCTGCACAGTTCTGACAGGGATAACCAACGTGGGACTCAGGCTGTTGTCCGGCCTGCTCCACTCCTCTCCTCCCCACAGAAGTGTTCAGTGGCAATGCCTGGGAGAGCAGCAGCAGCCCCAGGAATGGGACCACCAGGACGTGTCTCTGTCTCACACAAACCTCCCGAAGCAGGAGTGTGACTTCCTCCAAGCCTGTACCCAAAAGGCCCAGAACAGCACAGGGCTGGGGCTCCTCTGCCCTGGAGAACCAGGAGAGCAAGAGCAGGGCTCTTACACCAGGGAGAGGCCAAGGCCATGCTCCAATGAAACATCTCTGAGGGGACACACAGATCCTGCCTTGACCTCTTTGTGGTGCTCTGGTGTTCACTGGGGTCCCAGGACGAGGGAAGAGATGAGACTCTTGACTCCATGTTTCAGAAGGCTGATTTATTATTTTATTTTATATATTATATTAAAAGAAAATGATATATTAAAACTATACTAAAAGAATAGAAGAAAGGATTTCATCAGAAGGCTTGCAAGGAAAGGAATGGAATAGTAATAAAATATTGTGACTGACCAGAGAGTCTGAGCCAGCTGACTGTGATTGGCCATTAATTAGAAACAAGCACATGAGACCAATCACAGATGCACCTGTTGCATTCCACAGCAGCAGATAATCAATGTTTACATTTCGTTTCTGAGGCCTCTCAGCTTCTCAGGAGAAAAGATCCTAAGGAAAGGATTTTTCACAAAATATGTCTGTGACATCTCTTGTCCTATTCAGAGGTTTCTGAATGTGCCAAGCAGCCAGATCCCAGGTGAAATGGGATCTCTTCAGCAGCTCTCAGCCTGGCTGTGGAACACACAGCCGTGTCCTGCCTCCAGCCATGCACTGGGGTTGTGTGTTCAGGTCACAGCATCTCCACTGCACAAATCTCCCCAGAAAGGGCATTGGTACTGCTCACATTATCCCATCAGTGATTCCCTGCTGCTCAGGAGGAACCAGCAGCCCAGAGCCATTCCTGCAGTGCCAAGCCCTGCCACAGCCATGTGCAAAGGGATTCACCTCCACCAGGAGAGGGAAAGAGAATCCTCCAAAAGCTGCAGGAGGGAACAGCTGTCCCCAGCCCAGCCTCTGAGGAAAGCTGCTCTGCCAGGGTCATCACTGGCTGCATTTGGACCAGTACCTGTAGGGATACCCTGCTGAGGAGGTGATGGTTGGGTCCTGTGTTCATCCTGTAGGAGCACAGTATGTCCCATGCTTCTGCAAATAAAAGCACATTAGAGCATCCAGCCCAGTGAGCCACAGAAAACCCCTATATATAAATTTTATACAGCCCAGCTCAAAGGGAGCACACTGGGAGAGAAGGTCCCTGCCTGCAGGGCCTGGCTTGGGCAGCTCTCCAGGCACAGCCTCCAGCTGGGCTTTGCCTGGAGCAGGGGCCTCCCTGCCTTTAGCAATCAAATCCACATATGAATATATTCATTTCTGGCTGGGCAGGTCCCACAGAAGCCACTCTGCCTGGAGCAGGGGCCTCCCTGCCTTTAGCAATCAAATCTATTTATGAATATATTCATTTCTGGCTGGGCAGATCCCACAGCAGCCACTCTGCCTGCTGCAGCCAGAGGCCATACTTTCCACCCACTGGGAAAACACTTATTTCTGCTAATAAGCAATTAATAAAGGGAAAAAGCAGAGCAGTAGCCCCAGCAGGAATTTCCTCTGGGGCTGGAGTGGGTCTCTCCAGGGCTGCTTTCAAGGGATGAGGGGCTGGGAAGCAGCTCCCCTGCCCAGGCACAGGTACACAAGGGGCATGAAACCATTCCCACACTGCACAAGGAAGATGAGGGCAATTGCATACTTAAATCATGAATCCCCAAGCATTTTAATGCACTCAAGGGGCCTCAGGACCTCAAATCTGATCAGGCTCACTTGCTGCCCCACAGGGGTGCAAGGAGCCAGGAATTCCCCAGACTGGAGGTTCCCAAAGCAAGAGGCAGGCAGAGCTGTAGGTTCCCAGCCAGGGCACAGATTTCACAGAATTTCAGAGTGAAGACCTCCCTTGAAGGCTCTGCAAGGTTTGATGTAGGAGGGAGCTCAGTGATAGGACTCAGATGTGGGAGGCAATGACAGCAGCCCTGGCAGACAGATACCGAGGCAGATCCTCAGAGCAGACAATGCTCAGGTGGCAGAGCTGTCCCGTGGATGTGGGTGGTTTCACAGAGGGGATGATGGGAGTTCTCAAGGTTTATTATTGTTTCTTATCTATAAAATTCTTTCTCTGACCTGCTGGGGTCTGTCTGGCAGGTCAGGTTAAGGCACACTGGTGTTATTTTTTTATAATAAAAACTACGTGTAGATTATTTACAATAACTTCTCAATACTTATCACCTATGTTAGACAGTGAGCTTCTACTCTAAAATAATCTAAAAATGCCACCATCACTTAGAACATGGAGGCCAAGAGGAAGGAAAAGGGACAAGGCATGCCCAAATTCTTCAGTCTTGGGACCCTGAGCCCTCATTCTAAAAACTAAAAAAATCTATTCTTCACCCTGTGACAAACCAACTATTATTCTACTTAAAATCTCTTGACTTGTAATCCTTCACATAAAGGTGGTAATTTGCTCCATGGGTCATAATCAAACCCACAGGTGTTTTGGGCTCTGTGCCAGGGGCTGGAGCCATCCAGGACAGCCAGAGGGATGTCCTGGTTCTGACACCTGAGCAGGGCCAGTGACCCCCAGCTCCAAAAGCCTTTTCCAGCAAAGGGAGGCCGTGGAGGAAGGGTACAGGCTGTGCCAAGGCAGGGCAAGCCCTGAAAAACAGATGTGGTCCCATTCCCACCCTGCATCACAGCTTGTGCCCTAGAATGTCATGGCCTTGTTTTTGCTGCTTAATGCATTGGTTCTAAAAATGCACAGCACACTCCAGATGTGCAAAAGCCTTCCTCATCCAGGAGAGCCCCAGAGCTCCTGTGCCCCATACAGTCACAGAATGGTTTGGGTTGGAAAGGACCTTAAAGCTCATCTCATTGCACCCTGTTCCATGGGCAGGGACACCTTCCACTGTCCCAGGTGCTCCCAGCCCTGTCCAGCCTGGCCTTGGGCACTTCCAGGGATCCAGGGGCAGCCTCAGCTGCTCTGGGCACCCTGTGCCAGGGCCTGCCCACCCTCACTGAGAACATTTTCTCTCCATTATCCCATCAAGCCACTCCCCCTTGTCCAAAGTCCCTCTCAGCTCTCCTGGAAGGGCTCTGAGGTCTCCCTGGAGCCTTCTCCAGGCTGAACAGCCCCAGCTCTCCCAGCCCATCTCCAGAGCAGAGATGCTCCAGCCCTCAGAGCATCTCTGTGGCCTCCTCTGTGCTCCCTCCTCATCCAAACCAACCCAGTCCCTGAGGGATGTGTGTTTACTAACTCCTGCTACAACCTGAGGTGTGTAAAGCTCTGGGAAGGTCATGACCAAAGAGATTTTATTCCTTTTCATGTTTTGCAAGACTCTGTAGGAAATCCAGTTCATCATAAAGCAAAAAGAAGCTGCACAGAGAGAAAATACAGGAAAAAACCATCAGAAGTCAGAAGTGGAAACAGTGAAGTCCAAGGCAGAAATATTTGGAGCACGGGGAGTGATCACAGGGCACATGTTTAAATTAGATCACAACTGACAGTTCATGACATTATCAACACAAAATAATCATTGTGACCTGCTGTCCTTTAGTTTAATTTAATATTTACATCAGTTGCAGGTGGGTCAGGTTCCTCCAACCCCCCATGGCAAAGGAAACTTTGCACTCATTTTCCTGGTACACCCCAGGTCACAATGGGACAAGGAGCTAATTTGCAGTGATCCTGGCTAGAGTGTGCTTTGCAGGCACCCAAAAATCATCAGCACTGACACAACCAACTCGCAGTGAGCCAGGCTGCCAGCAGTGCTGCCTCCTGCACAGTCTGGCCAGAGGAGTTCAGAGCAGCAGAGCTCAGGAGAAAGGATCAGTAACAAATTTATACTGCAGAGTTGTCCAGTTCCATTCCAAAGCTCCTCTTGGATGAAAGGCAGGCCCAGGAATGCAAAAATCCCCAAATTGTCACCAAGGCTGCTGCAGCTGTGTGGAAACATTTGTTTCTGGAGCTGGAGGTCCCAGTTTCCCAGCACTGTCCTGGCTCTGTGATGTCCCCACTCCTACATCTGCCACCTCAGCTGACAGCACCAACATTTGCAAGCTGTTTTCCAATTCTGTCTCCTGCCAAATTTTTCTGATTTCCTTATAAAGATAAAATTCAAATACTGGCCTTCAGTTGTTTTCTCAGTTGATCTTTACAAACAAAATGAGTCAATGAGTGCTTTGCTAAGGGATAGGTTAGCCTGCATTTCTTCAAGTACATCTCTAATGCACCTGCCCTTATCCAAGGGCATTTCAGGCAGCCAAAATATATATTAAAAAATCTGACTTTTTAATTTGAACTCCAGCAGGTGGCAATAAAATCACCTGTAAAGAGCTGCTTGTTAATTTTTAAAACATGAGAACTGCACACCATAAATAATTTTGTCTACAACTGATCAAGTTAAATTGTTGGCGGCAAAATAAAAGTAAAATACTGAGAATGTAACTCAGCTCTAGCTCTCCTGGAGCCCCCTTAGGCACTGGAAAGGGCTCTGAGGTGTCCCCCAAGCCTTCTCATGGCCCCAGAGCAGAGCTCCAGCCTTTAGAGCATCTCTGTCCAGCAGCTCCTTGTCCTCCTTGTGCTGGGACCTCCCAGAGGGGATGCAGCACTGCAGGAGGGGCTCACACAAATACAAATTACACACCAGATTCATTTCCAGTTCACAGGTGCCTTTGGAAAAAGCAGGAATTCACACAATCAAACACAACATAAAGAAGTTTATTCCTGTTCTGGTGGACTTGCAGGGCTGGGGATGGCTCCTCAGCTGCAGCCAGTGATTCCTTCAGGCCAGTCCCAGTTGAAAATTGTCTCTTCTCTCCCCATGAAAGCCATTTGCTTGGTTGTTCACAGGATAAACTTTTTCCATAATAGGAGAAATTCACTGAATTTTGATGGAATGCAGCATCACACCACCCTGTTCCCAGGGAGCAAGCTGCCTGCCAGCAGGCACACCAGGGCCTGTGCCCAGGGACTGCACACACAGCACTGACACCACAATGGGCCAAAAGAACACATTTGAGAAGGTTTTGTTTGTCTGAGGAGGGTTAGAGCTGAATCAAACATAATTTTGGATTTTAAGTTGCCAAACATGTTTGGTTTTGGATGTTTTTTTTGAAGTTGCCAAACATATTTGTTATAGGATTAACTCTAATTCTGTTTTCATGGCCAAGTCTCCAAAATAACCTCATGCCAGCTTCTTAATTTACACTTCTGCAGTAGCTGTTGTCAGGAACCTACATTCCTGCTATTCAGCAAGATTACTACAATGCTGCATGTAAAAAGGATTAAGCATAGGAAAACCCAGTGTATTTCTGAGGGATTCTGGTAATATCTGCCCAGCTGAACTGATAAACAAAACCAAACTGATCTCCATGACATGCCATAGGAAAAAAAAAAAAGGGATTTTGAAGTCAATACACACATGCACACAAATTTTCACCTCTTGAAACCAGATCTGCATGGGCACACAGGCTAGCTTTCATCCTCTTGGAAAGAACCAAATGGAGGAATATTGAAAAACACCATTGGGTGCATTTTTCTCTCTTCTCAGTCCTCCTTTGAATCAAAAACCAGCAAGCCAGGATGAAGCCAAACTCTTGGTATTCATGTAAGCACAAGGTAGTTCACCTTCATGTGGCTGAAGTTTCCCCACAGGACTTGGCACTTCACAGGAACAAAAGCCCAAGATCACAATTTCCCATTTGTTTCACCATCATCTCCCAAACCAACATTCAGAATTGACTTTTCTTCATGAGAAATTTCTTTGATTTTGCTTACAATGTTTTTCTGTCTGATCTTAAGCATCAGGACACTCCAAGAAAATACTCAAAACAGAGAAACTACCAGTGAAGGTCTTGTGTGGACACAGCAGCTTCAAATAAAGTTTTTTTTTTATTCAAAAGAAGCAGTTATGAGTTTTTCTTCTCCTCCCTGCATGATCCAAAGAATACATCAGAAGGATGTACCTAACACATGGGAAACTTGGACCCCTGGAAATCAGCCACAAAGCAAAGACTTCAAAAGATGTTTATTAGGAAAACCAGACATTACAAGAGGGCCAAACAGATTGTACAAGACACGTGCAGTTTCTGGTACAGTGCAGAGAACAAGGAAAGTCTGCAAACACAGGTAACACACCCACCTGAAGTGCCACCATGGGCACAGCCATGCTCAGGTCACTTGCCATCACAGGCAGGTACTGGGTCCTTCAGGCAGGCAGCCAGTCCCTGGGATATTTCACATTTCCTGCAGAAGTACAGATTGCACACAGAGCTTTAATGGCACTTAAAACAAAATTACTGCTCAGGAATTCCTACATCCAAGGGCATTAATATAGTGTATCTCATAAAATTTTATTTCTTTGTTTTCAGTCAAGGTCATCTAGATTTCATCTTCTTATAGTGCACTTTTCCTGATAATAAAACCTTGCTGTCTACACATGATTCTGCCTAGCAAAGCATATCTGAGACTGTTTGCTTTGTTAGCTAAGGAAGAGATCCAGATTTAATTAAATAATTCAGATGTATTGACAGGCAAGTCCCTTATAACCCACATCACAGAAATGAGATATACATTAGTTAATGCTTTTATTAGGCTTTAGAACAAACACGTCCTAAACTTGATCAAACCCAGGAATTCTTGTCTTTAAAGCACAGCTAACAGCAACCAGCAATCCTCCATCACAGAGTGGAGAGCAAAACTCACTGAGCTCAGCAGAGAAAAATGAGCATGACCAGCTCAATAGCTTCTAGCAACAAGTGTGACATTAACAGTAATTCTCAATCAGGAAAATGAATAGGAAAAATATCTCACTGAACAGACTGGTGAATTTGCTGTGACTGTATCTTAAAGGACAAATAAATACTGCAAGAATGGTAAAAAATCTAATTTTCAAATTAATCTCTTCTCCTCCCCATATAATATATAATATATAATATATAATATATAATATATAATATATAATATATAATATATAATATATAATATATAATATATAATATATAATATATAATATATAATATATGCTCTGTTTCTTGCCATTTTGTACTGGCTTTGGCAGCTGTCTAACGTCCAAGATCACAACTTCCCATTTGTTTCACCATCAGCTCCCAAACCAACATTCAGAATTAATTTTTCTTCATGAGAAATTTCTTTGATTTTGCTGACAACGGTTTTCTGTCTGATCTTAAGCATCAGGACACTCCAAGAAAATCCTCAAAACATCCAACATCTGTCTATAAACTTTAAGGATTGTATTTAAAAAAAAAAAAACAAACACATTAACTACCCAGAGCTTGTCAACCCCTTCAGCCCCAGCTCTAAACTTACCTTCTCTGTTGCAACACAGCTGTTGGATATGCTATAAATAAAGACAAACATTTCAATCAACACTGAAATTAATAAATGGAGAAAACCACAGCTAAGACACACAGCACCTAAACCCTCAGACACACCAGACCAGGGGATCAGATAGGAGTACCTGCCACCAGAGTGCACACTCCAAGTCCATGCTTTAGTGCCCATCACAGTGTCTATCCTTCATCATCTACAAACAGACCAGAAATAATGGCATTTCAAAGAGCAGAAAGTTATTGAAACAAAGAGCACAGATCCTGCAATCCTACCCCATGGAAAAGAGGGAGCTGGCATTCAGCAGATACAAAAGCAGCAAACATGAATAAAATAGAATTCACAATCTCAGGGAAGGCTTTTTGTGGTGAATAATTTGAGAGTGCCAGGTAGTAATATCAATATGCAAATAATGAATCAACCCTTACACACAGAGTTTACAGAACTGCAGAGAGCATGAGCAGGTGTTACACCATCCTCCTGCCTCTCCATAAAGCCAAAGGTAAATGCAGCAAAATCACCTATTTCACATGTCACCAAATATCCCAAGTTGCTAAGGTAGACTTGGAAAGATCCTTACTGGGTTTTCTTTCAAAATAAGCTGCAACTCTTTGCATCAATTATCTGTAGCCAAAACTTAGGACTGACTCTGGAAACAAGAATGCAGGTGATGTTCACCTGAGCCTCTGCTTCAGCTCACTACAGGGAATGTGACACACTGCCAGAGCTGATTTCAGCTGTTTCTACACTTCAGTTTCTGAATACCAGTTTGGAGGTTTGGTCCATGGTAAGTAATGAATATCCATGTTTCCTGACTTTAGCTGTAAGGCTTTCTTCTTTTTAATTCTGTTCATCCTGCTATATTTTAGATACTTCTCTTAAGCATGCAGAATAAAAAGAAATCCCAGCTATTGTGGAACAGATCATCATCTTTTCCAAACTGGCCATTAAGGAGAGAGAAGCTGTTCAGAGATGGATCAACCTGAACATCCTGCAGATGAAATAAAACCCAACAGTCATTTCACTAACATCTGCTCAGGCAATTCATAACATTGTGCAGCAGTGACATTAACTGGTGTTTGCTGACTCTTTTTTTGGATTTAAAGTCCTAAATGACTTTGATGTGCTCACATGAATGATGAACAAGCAGGCTGCAAGGTTTTGTGTTGTTTATGCAAGTGTAAGAGATGATAGCTGCCAAGTGTCACCAGCAAGGTGCTACTGCAGGAGTACACAAGTGTGCACAACCACACTTCCCAAAAGCATTTCCTAAGACTAACAGCCAAAAGCCATGAATACAAAACAGCCAAGTCCAGAGAAACTAGAGATTTTAAGATTCAAGAAATGTGATCACAACATCCTATTTCTCATAAAATGAATGAAGTCTGAAGAGAGCAAGAGGTATAAGCTAAGCCAGGCTGATGATCCAGGCCAGAGACCAGAGATGAAAGAACCCAGAGGAAAATCACTCCCCTCAAATGAATGCAAGCAACAAATGACTGTTCCAAGGAGCTGTGAAGGTTGATGGGGTCCTGCCATCAGTGTGTGGATATAAAGCCCTAAAGCTCACTCAAACCAAGCTGATTTCTGCACCTAAAACTCTTGGGTCACAAGATGTACAATTTGTATCAGAAAGGGCTCAGACAACAGAGCAAAACCACAAAGCCAAAAAGGGCTTGATCTCATCCCTCCTCTTACCTCTGGAAGATGGAAACTTCAACTCAGCAGTGTTAGGAAGGCAGCACTGCAGAGATGGGAACACCTCAATGGAATGGGAAGGTTTTCAGAGTCAGTGAAGCAGAATCCCCTCTAACACCACCTCAAACATCACCTACACCTCAGACATTACCCTGCACTCTGAGTGATGGACAAAACCTACCAAAATCAACAAAAGCACTGAAAATATTTTACTTATTGTAAATGTAAGCCAAGTAGGAGGATGGAAGACCAAGCCTTGAAAAGCCACCATGAAAAGGGGAAAAGGTCCAAGCCCAAAGAGAAAGGGTCACACATGGAGTGGAAACACAGACAAGCACAGACCTCCATGGCAAAGCATATAAAAGCTGAAAAGCTGCTGGCAAAGCTTCACTTTTTGCTTGGATTTTGGCAAGATCAGCAACTTCCCTATGAGAAACTGGAAAGGATGCAGGTGTGTGGGGCTGACACCTTTGTGAGCAAAGAGAAAAGCTGCAGACAAAGGTAAAGCACAAAGACAGCAAGGGCTGGACAAGGAAAAGCTGCACCAAGCCTTACCTGCCTCCAGCTCCCAAGGGCTGCCCTCCTTCAGCCAGGCCATGCAGCTCTGTGCTGCTCCTCACCAGGTATCAATGGATAAAACACCACAACTGTTTGGTTCAACCCAAATCACACGTGGAAAAAGCAGGCACTGAGCTCCACTTCTGAGAACACAATTGATTTTTATCTCCTCTGCCTCTCTGGTTGTGTCAGGCTCACAAATATTCCACCTGAGCCTTGCAAAGCAGCAGGGACCTGAGAAGGCACTGAGTCAGGTGACACCCAAAAAGATGTTTTCAGACAAATATAATGAGCAGTTACATACACACGTCTCTGTCTCACCTCTACTAAAAGCTCATTAAAACCCAGCTTCCTAATCACTTCAATTTAAAGTACAGAAAACCAGGAAGATGTGAATATGTGTTTCTTTTTTTTTCCTTTTAAATGTTTGCAATGAGTCCTAAACTGTGAGGTAAATATGAGCCAAACCTTCTGACCATGCTGACTACTGGTGCATGATGAACCATAAGAGACTGAGAGGGACAAAGCCTAAGCCCAGGAGATGTAGAAAACACCTAGAAAAGGAAAAATATTCAAAAAATGTAACAATAAATATTGAAAAGAAACTAGGGAGTCATATAATTTTCTGTCTAACTTCTCTACTTGCCAGTTTTTTTTGTTTGTTTTTTTAATTTTTTCCCCCAGTGTAGTGTTGCAAAGGGCACTGAGAAGCCATCTACTGGTATGCCCAAATTCCTTCAGTCCACATTCAGCTGAAATTTCTAAGAAGCAATTATAAATACTTCAAAAACAAGTTTTGCCTGAGCAGTTTCAATTAAAAACCCACTGGGCTAAAAATAAACTTGATTTAAGTAGTGGAGCATATATTGATTATTGCAGGTATTATTCTAACAAGTTTAAGAGCATGGTTTCCAGCCCAAAAACCCAGAATGTGATTGATACTTGTGCTCTAATAATTCCTTTCCACATTCCCTGTTCTGCCAGACATCAGTCAGGCAGTGAAGAGCAGCTTTGCCCTGCAGGCTACAACCCAGAGCACTGCCACAGGCCAAGAGTCACCTACAGGAAAATTGCAATTTTGCTAGATTTTTGTAAATTTAAAAGAATATCCAGGCTCCAACTGATTTCAAACTGTGCCACAGCTTTAGAATCCTAGTGTGTGTGCAGAGGCTACAATGGCAGGCGGCATAAATGAAGTCCTGAAATCCTTTCAGGAAAGCCAGCAAACAAACTTCTCCACACAGACAAGGAGAGGTAACTTATCAACTCAATTCATTTGGCATCATGAATGTTCTTCAGGGATTATGAGATGAGAATGGAAGTTAAACATTATTAGTAGATAAAGGAGTCCAGGCACTCGTGTACTAAGATATAAAAATGAGTTTTAACTTCTTCAGAGCCTGATTTCTGATTGCTGTTAATAACTAAAGTTTCTAAAATAGCTTATTTAGACAACTAATAGAGAGAAAAAACCCTGTGCATTTACACAGCCATAGGCTTTTTCTTCTCTTTTCATTCTGCCATCTTCTCACAGCAGCACTGAGACACCTGCACTGGCTGAACTGTTTTTATGACAGGACTGAACTCAAGAGTGTAACACGCAAATGAACATCTAATCATGCTTACATCTCAATTTTCATCAAGCAATCCTATCTCTGTAAGTAACTGCAATCATTCTCAGGCTCTTGGTATTAAAGTCTGATTGTGGGGTTTTTTCTCACTAAAGGTTTTGTGGTCTCAGTTTGGAACAGAGAAGAATGTTTTGCTAACACAAGCAGAGGCTCTGTGCATCAAAAATGAGTCTGGCTTTGCTTGAGATCCACCTGGCTCTGCCAATCCCACACTTCCTCCTGGAAGTCTTCTTACATATTTATACACTGCACTTCCTCCATGCCCAGGGGATTAATCAATTCAGGCATCATTATTTAATTTTCACCTACCAACACAGTACATGACAATGGAGAATCAATGTGAATTATGTACCCCATGTTTCTGTTACATCAAGAGCAAAGTTCACAGTCTCTATGGCCAGATCCAGCTCAGTATCTGAAAAACATGCATTTTTAAATTAAAAAAAAAAAAGTTACACCAAGCATCCTTGTGGTCTGTCCTGGATTATTTAACTTATTACTAGAGGCTTTGTAAGAAATACACAATGGTTAAAGAGATGCACAACACACAACTTCTTTGCATTTCAAGCTCAAACTGAAACAGCCACAGAAGACAGCAGAGATGTTATTTACTGTTAGCACTTCCTGCTCCTCTCCTGGTTACCCAGCCTACAAGCCAGTTGTTACTTTGGATTTGGATTTTATTCATTAGCCTCTACTGACTGCTTTCCTAAATGTCTGATGTCCCCTCTTTTTCCCAAGGTCAATCATTCTGTAGAAATATTGAGTAGAAAACTTTCTGAGCTAATTCACTTGCACCCTTTGTTCACATAAAAGCAACACTAAAATAGCCTGTGTCAGTAGGAACTGCTCAGATCCTGTCTGCAGACTCAGGCTTTCAGTTGCACTTGACAGCTCAAACAAGACAATTCTAACAGAAAATAGGCCAATTTTCTTCAGAATGCCAAAAAGTTCTACCCTGCAGAAATAATCCTCATGGAAAGTCAGGATATCCCAGCTGAACCCCAAGAACTCAAATATATGGTCCTTGAATAATCAGAGAACAGAAAACAGAGAATCAGTATAAAAAGTTCAATTGAGTGAAAAATCAAGGAAAGTGAAGTTAAAGGAAAAAACATCCCAAGTGCTGCCTCTGAGAAGAAGGATGATTATTCCCACCACAAAATTGGACTCTAAACCTTTATGCTAGAGTCTAGACTTTGCTGGAACAGAAGAGTTGCTTTTCATGTATTCCTGAAATGCAAATTTCCATTACTACTTATTCCTTGGTGAAAGAAGGGGTGGAGCTGATCACAGCAATTACCAGTGAGAACCACAGGAGTGCTCTCCCAGATGTGTAAACAAACACTGCCCATCCCACACTGCACACATCTCATACCAGAAATATCACAGCTACTCAAATAGCTGCACATCTGTATTTCATTTCAGCAACTTCTACTGATACACCCACACATTTGATGTTCTTTAGCTGCTTCTATTTTAAACCCCAGCCTAGCTGCTAAAAGGATTTTTCAAGCTATTTCTAAGATAACCTCCATTGGTGGAGATACCTCTCTGGCCACACAGCCTCCCTCAGTGGGGAAGGTGCAGCCTTCACTGCACAGATCCCACTTTGGCCAGTGAAATAGATTTAATTTGTGACCTTTCGATTTTACATGCTACACTGCAAACCCTTCTGAACCCACTCCTAAGGCACATAAAAGAAAACATCAATTTGACATGAGAGAAAAAGCTAAAACTTTACAACCAAGAGTCAGTCAAGCAAAAAAGGAGAGGGGGAAAAAGCGTATTTATTTTCTGTGAACTGCCATGAAAGAAACATAGAGAAGATTTAATGTTTACCAGAACATTAAAGAAAATACATGTTCTAATGCTTCACAAACATGATGAATGATGAATGTTTTTTTGTATAAAATGATTTTATGAGCAAATTAGATCCTAAGTCCATGCCTACAGTTCTCTGCAAGATCTATCATCTAAAAATGCTGATGAAATTACTAACTCAAGTTCTCATACTTCTGGTAGGTAAGGAATAATATCAAAGAAATTTGAAGAATCCTTCAGTATTTTTACCTTTACATACCACATCAAAAAAATCATTTGAAAAACAGCAAGGTCCACTCAAAAAAAATCTCAAACCTTGCAATAGAGCTTTGCATCTGCACCAGCAGCTTGTTGGCTCAACACATCCAAGACACTGCAGGAAATGCTTTTTTCTTCTTTCTCTCTACATGAGGAGACAAGTACAGGTGAACATCCAACCAACAATGGGAGAGGAAAGGAAGAGCAGAAGTGAGAAGCTACAATGCTACCATTAGGGATTTAAGTATCCTCATTTCTATGGAACCTTAAATTCAATGTCTCTACTGTAATCATTGGTTTGTCCAGCATGAGAGCAGCAAGAACTGCTTGATGGTCAAGTATCACTTAGGATCTGAATGAGAAGCAGCTGAGAAATCCTGCTGGCAAGTTCACCAGAACTGCTACAGACTCACTCTTCAACCTGAAACTGAATTTTGTCTCTGACCTGTGTGTTCAGCTCAGCACTGCTCTATCAAAAAGCCTACAGACTGCTTATTAGATGTAATGCAATGTATTGGCATCCTGCAAATGTACAGCAGTTTGAAAATCAAAGCTACAGAAATCAAAAATAACATGAACGGCATAAAGATTGACTAGGTATTCATTAATAGGGTTTTTGTAGTGAACCCCTAAATAATAGCTGAAGGAAAATTGGTGGGGCAGAAAACCAAATTTGACGGAAATGGTTATGATTAAGAGTCATCTTTAAAGCTGTGTCCACCAAAAATTTTAAATTTAATCCAGAACTGTTTGGAAACAGGAGAATAAAGGTGGCTGCTCAAATTTCTGGAGTAAGCACAATGGGATAAGCATGACTGTACTTATTTATGAGCTACTGCTCAGCTCTCTGGCTATTAAAGGACCTTTGTATGATCTACACCCCTCCAGTTTTTGACCCTGTTCAACTTGACTCTGAATGCTAGGGCAATATTCTCCTGGCCTAATTTTCAGCACTGTGCAAGATCTCTGCATTCCCAGAAGAGCCCTATGAACCCCTCAGCACAGCCCTTTCAACTCTGACCTTCCTGATACTGCACCAAGGACACTGCCAAGGTGGGAAGAGAACACCAACTGCAGCACAAGCAGATTTATAAAATACCTGAAAATTGCCCATTCCAGCAAAAAGAGAAAGCAATAAGAATTCCCAGTTCTTTTCCTGGAGTGGCACACAGAAACTTTGGTGAGAGGCCCCAGAGATCTGATGTCAGATCTGAACCACTCCTGCCAATAATTCATGTTTACTGAAAAATGATCCAGCTGAGCTGCTGCATTATTGGGTGTTTCCCAAACAGGACCAGCTACCACCTACCTGCAAGGACTCTACTGCAACTCCTCTGCCCTTCCCAGGGAGAGCAGCAAAAGGTGCCCAGTCCCCAGGGTGCTGTGGGCACAGCCAGGCTGTCTTTCCTTGTTTGGGACTTTGGGTTTTTTGTAAAGGTTGTTGGGTTGGTTTGGGCTTTTCTTAAGAACTGTAAGTATTTTTAATCACAGGACTTTTAGCCCATGCAGCATTTCACTTCTCTTTTCCTGCAGCACTTAAAGCAGCACAGCAGGGAATTCCAGAACAGAAAGAAGCATCCATTGCTAAGACAGCTGCAGGCTCTCCAGAATCAGATTCCTCTCCTATCATGAAATTAATGCTTACACCACATTTCCTCTGAAATTCCAGCTGGGTATGCACCTTCTGCACACCAAATGTGAAATGTCTGAAGGTATGTCAGAAAGAATAATGTCCTGTGAACAGGTGCTGATACAATGGATGCTCATTCCTCGAAATTAAAATGTAAATACAATCACCTCTCACAGGTTGCTGTGAAGATTTAAAAACAGAACCTGTGTATCCTACACTTACACAAGCTCTACAGAAGTTCAACAGGAGAATCCAATGAGAACACTGTACACTCACTGGTGCTAAAGAAGGAAAAAAGAGAAGCTTGTGTCTGAAGCAAGGAGGGCAGAACTGGAATTTGGTCTGCTTTTCATTCTTTTTTCCCTTTTATTTTTTTGCCTTTAATGCAATCTGGCAGCTTAATGACATAAATACATACTGACATTGTGTTTTAAACTCATGAACTTCACTGATAAGAGACTGATGTTTTATGAAAGGAGCATGTCCCATTCCCATCATTTCCAGCTATCTCCAAATTCCACATGTGCAAAAGCCAATTCCATTCAGTTGCTTTTTCTCCTGTAAGGACCTTGCCCTCTGCTTCCTTTCCCAGAGACCACCTGAGCATGTGCAACACATCCTACTGCACTCACTACCAGCAGCTCTATGGGACATGCAGACTGGAAACTCCAGAATTAAGAGATCATCTTTTTTCTGTTTATGATTTTCCAAGTGAAACAACACTGATGACTTTGTGTGATCATAATGTTCTCAAGTCGTGCTATGCCGAGTAAGGTTTATCTGGAACGAAACAAATACTTCATTTCTGAAAATTCCTTACAAAATACCTGTACTCACCAGGCACATTTCTTCTGCAGGTGTTGTCACAACTGGCATGCTATTCAGTCCCACAATGACTGCACCTGGAATGCTCCTCTAGCCTAGAAAGCTTTTCCAACTTCTCTGCTCCTTTCCAAGTACTGCATGAACAAGCAGGAAAAGACAAGTCTGCTGGCTGAGGAAAGGTGCAAGATGAGCAGGTGCCATGAAGAATTCAACATGTCCAAGTATTTGATTTGCAAACCTGTTCTTCAGCTTTTGCTATTTGTTTGTCTAGAATCAACATATGCCTTCCACAAAAAGAGATGAATATCAAAATCCAGTGGGATTTTATAATGGGATCAACTACAGCTGTCCTTGGTACAAAAGCCATTCTCTCTTGATTAATGACTTCTAAACATTATCATGTTCAATACATAAATGATTCAAACTCATGATATGCCAGTTTTGTTATTTTCAAGGCAAAATTTTATTATTTTCCAGAGATCTACTTGGACACTTTTCTTAACAGCATTCTTAAGCTTTGAAGAAGTGTGCTGCAAATTCTGCTTTTCCACAGGTGGGGAAAGAAATCCAACCCATACCTGGATTTAATTAGAGATGAAAAATTTAAATGTTCAAAATGTTTTATGCTTCCAGCACTCTTAAAAGAGCATCCACCTTTCTTCTGAAGTGCAAGTCATCTTTATTTTCAAATTAATTTCAAGAACCTATACCATATGCCTCTCTTGAACATGGACAGATTTAACCTCAACTTTTACCTTCCACATTTGCAATCTCTCCATGGTAATGGCAGATTTTGAAAGCTATTCCAGTGCTCAGGTCTGTGGAGCTCATATCCTCCCTCCTCCCACACCAACCCTTCCATCTTACTGAAGGAAATGAGAAAGAAAGTTTTCTTACCTAGAACTCCAAGGTTAATGTCCCCTGCGAACCCCACCTAGCAAGTCGACATCATGACATGTCAGGTCAGCCTCAAGCACGCTTCCCTGATAGTCAGGTAAAAGGAAGGAGTTAAAATACAAAATTGACACTTGCAGATTTCTGGACATCAGAAAATATATTCTGAACTGTCTTTCAGAGCTTCTGGTAACCTCCAAGTTGTTAAAACATTTCTTCAGAGGGATTCTCCTGTTCTAAAATTTCAGAAGTTCCTGATCAATAACCAAGTATTGCAGATCCACCTTGACTATTTTCATCATTTCTTATGTTTTCCCTTCAGTACAAATGATTTTTTTTTCCCTACTCTACACATTTTATCAACTAATACATGCTCAACCAAACTGCTCTGGGTTTCAAAGGACAATTTAAGCCAATAGACTACAACAGCTTCATTCAAGTTCTAAGTTAACAGAAGCTCTAACTTCTTTTTGTTGTTGTTTTAGAAAAAACAGGAACACAACGTGGTACACTCTTTCTATAAGGCTCTGAGCTACTCACAGAGGTCAACAAATGACAGAATTCCACTGACAGCCTCCACCTCACTAGCAATCCTTCATCACACACATACTCCTCCTCAAGTCATGCATGATCAAAGATTGCTGATGACAGATTTCTAGGAGAGCTCCTTGCTGTTCTATGGAAGGGCCACCAGCACTTTTAGATAACAATTAATCCTTGCTGAAAATACATTCATTCAGTAGGGTCTTTGGGTCTTGGTACTAAATGTTTTTGAGAGGTTTAAGACTTTTTGCTCAGCACTTCACATTGGTTTCTCTCCTAGCCTTATAATAAGAGTGCCCTCTGTATTTTTTTTTTTTTTTGTGGAGTTCAAATTATAGAAATGGGTTTAATGTCCAAACAGAGAAGGGACAAAAAGTGGTCAGGTTTTTATACAGAGTCACCAAAATCATGCGGTGATCTTCTACTTCGAGTTTATTTTGGAAAGCTTTAAGCAATGCAGTTGTCATTCTTTAATAATCAGACTACAGAAGCTGAGATTTAAAAATAAACAATTGCTAGAAAACACTTTGAAAAAATGCAAACTCTGTTGAATGAGATAGTAAAATTTTCAGTTTAGTTTAGTAAAGTTGTTAATAAAGTGAAATTAATTATATAATAACACAGTAGCTGTAAAGTATTTTGCTCGAGTTTTGGAACTGCTAGGAGTCTGGTAACTTGCTTCTTATGTCAAACACCTTATCAATACAGACATTTAAGCAACTGCTATAAATGAGTGATCAAATGATTATTAAAACTCCATTTCATGGCTCCTCCTCCAATGCCAGCAGGACACCCATAAAAGCTGAATATTGGTGTGCAAGTTGAAATCCATTTTCAACATATTATAGAGGATTTTTGCTCAGTTATATTGAAGAAACAATCAAAAGAAATGCACGAGAGTAAATTTAAATTTATTTTTTAACTAGATGTCCAAATTGTGCTGAGAAATTCTTCCTTTGAGTCAGGCATGGTAGTTTTCCACTGTACTACAGTATCTTTGTTGATAATTTTTTCCATCATTTCATTAAGTTCTTCAAGTTCAGCACACACCACTATTCAAGTAAGCTGTAGCACACCTTATCTATGGATTAAATAAAAGTACTGCTGCAAATTTAAAAGGTGAATTTGAGTAGCCATAAACCATGTAAATCAAAGAACTTGGTATATCTTGCAAATATAAACTTCTGAGTTTAACTGTCAACTGTTATGATTTTCAATTATAAAAATTAATAGCTAACTCCACATATTTACTAAAACTACTAGTAGAAATGATGATTTGGGGAGAAGTAAATACAAGATGCAACCTTACAGTTCTTGAGGAAGACAATTTTAACATTTTTGTTTCTCAGCTCTTTTGTAACCACTATAACTGAGGTGTTCAACTTCCCCCCAGTCCCCCCACAGCCCTCACTAGCACCTCACCTCTCCTGGCCAAAGTGCAATATGGGAACACTGCCTTCTGCCAAGATGGAGAGCACTTGAAATACGATTCCAATTAAGCTCCTTGTACTAGATCCCCTTTACAATGAATACTGAAAAGTCAATATTATTGGGACTACAGGGTTCTGCTCAGCACTGTAAGAGCTGTAGAACTACCAGAAAGTCATTCAGATAGGGCAGCAAAAATTTGTGTTAGAACAGAATTACAAACCACATCCTTACCACGAGCAAAAGCCTGAAGTGTATAATCAGGCAAAGCCCTCTGAGTTCACTGCTCAGGTAAGAAACAGAGAGGACATGGTTTGGCTCCATAACTGGAGAAAAAAAAACCCCAAACCCCAACATAATAGATATTGATTTTTTTAAAAGCACTTTTAAGCTATTTATGACCAATTCTATTAATTGGAAGAGGCTGACATGGGCAAACCCATTTCTGAGAAGCAGACAGACATCTTCGATTCAGGTCCCAACTCAAACCCTGCAATCCCATTCCAGATCCACAGCAGTGTGGGGAGCCTCATCTTACTGGGAATATTCTGACATTACACACTTGAGACACCAGACAGGAATAGAAGACAAAGGGAGGAGTATGACCACTGAAGTTTAACTTCCTCAATAGTCTGTGTTTGGAATGCTGTAAATCAAGTATGAGCAATGTATTGGATTTGGATATTTAGAGGTCCAGCAATAGTTTTCTTTAGAGAAAGTATAAATCCGTTTGTTTCTCTCTTTTCTTGAGAAGCAAATGTTCTTCATTGTGGTACAGAATGGCTTAGATGCAACACAAGAGTAATGTCATGATTTGCCAGTTAAAATTGACATCTGGGAATGTCCAAGACAAGGGTCAAAGCAACACATAATATAATGTAGCTAGCAATGCCCTCAAAAGATAAAAGTCTTAAACTTTTGAACAGCCTTTATTTTAAGGCAGGAGAATTCTAAGGCAAATTGTTCATCATGGCAGAACATCAAATTAAAATGTCAAGATAGAAATAAGCAGAATCTGGAGAGTATGTTCGTGTTATCCGTAGCAAGAAATTAATTTAGCGTGCCATAGCACCCAAGCTGTAATTCTCATTCCTAGTCAAATATTATTTGAGATTAGATTAAGATGCTTGAGATCAAAATAATTTCCCTGTGTGTCTGTAGGCTCAATTATACAGTAAGGCTGGATCCTACCAGAACAGCCTCCACAGGACATCACCAAAGGAACAAAATTAACACCATTGTAGGATCTGCTTCCTTCTCCACATTACATTAGAGGACTAGATTTTAATCAGATCTCTGTGAATGCTTGGATACAATTCAACACTTTTAAATAGGAAAAAAAAGTTTCAAAATTAGATGCTGATAAATTATTGAACAGCAATTAAACAGTGAGTGCCTTTTGGGCTGTCCGTAATTTCTCCTAGTTTTCAGTCTGATGTCCACAGTGCTACATGTTGGAAAGCACAGGAAATTTTGCACGAATTTGATCACTCACATAGGCAGTTATACTTTGAAAACAATATTTTTCACAAGAATTACCAATGAAATAATGTTTTAGGACACAATTGAATTTGAAATAGGTAATGTTTTGAATAGATTTTTGAGTTTTATTGAAATCTTACATGAACAAGAAATTGGAAATACAATCACATCAAGGAACAAATTGCCACGGCTTTGACGTTTTAAGCCAAACAAATTTTGTAGGGCAGATTTTCAAAAAGGTGTGAAGTTATAACAATTTAAAAACACAGTTATCCTACTTCTAGGAATGCAAAACATACAATCATGTTATTTTCAATACAAGAAAACTTAATTTGTTGTAATTTCTTAAAACTACTAAGACAAAGCACTAGCTTTTACTTTTATGTACAGCATACTCCTATGTAGTCTATCCCAAATCCAAAAAAAAAAAAAAAAAAAAAGAAGAAACTGTCCAAAACCAGAGGTTCTGCAAAATCATGATTGAACAGTGTGCCATTCCTGCTTTTAAACTGCTAAAGTGAAGCCTAAAATGATAAAAGCACTGAGACCCCATAAGGAGTTCAGGAATTCTGCAAGCCCAGTAATGTCCAAGTGCGTTTATGAAAAAAGAAAACTAAGAGACTCGAGTATATACACAATAGAGTGATTCTTCAGCCCAATACAAATGGCAGCCAATCGCTACTGAAGGATGAAACATTAAGCCAATTTTTTTCTTTTTTTTTTTTTTTTTTTGAAAGATGTAGAGCTATAGCCAATTCTATGTTTTCCAATATTCTCAATCCCTCCTCACTTGTCTACTTCCACTGTTGCCCATAAGTATCCTGATAAAATTCCTGGTTGTCATTATTGTAACCATAGTTACCGGCATAGTCACCACCTTGCTGGAGCGGCTGCTGAGCGATGGGTTGGGAGCCCCAGTTCTGCTGGTTGTTGGTCTGCCGGCGCTTGGAATCAGGCTGGTTGTACCCATCTGCCTTTCTCTTGCCTCCTACGTTGCCCCCACGGTTGCCCCTGGCTCCACGAGCACCACGTCCTCTCTGCTGCTGTGCAGGGCCCCCTCTCCCCCCCCTGGCTCCTCTCGGCGGTCCCATGGGTGCCCCCCTCTGTGAGTAGCCAGCTCTACCTCTTGGTGGTGGTGCTCCCCGCCCCCTAGGTGGTGGAGGGGCACCTCTCCCACCCCTTCCTCCTCCTCCTCTTCCTCTTATAGCATAGCCATCATCATAGCCGTAATAGGGATCTTCATAGCCACCACGGTAGTCATGATAGTCATAGCCATAGTAATCATCATAATAATCTTCATAGCCATAGTAATCTGGGGGATAGCCATATCCACCTCTTCCTCCACGGCCTCGGCCTCTCATAGGAGGTGGCATGCGAGGCGGAGGGTAGTAATAATAATCTTCATACCTAGGAAAGAAAAAGAAGCACAGAATTATTTCTCTCCAAAAGCAACTCAAAATACAGTATGTTGTTGATTAGCAATATGAAACATGGAGAAAAGTCAAGTCAAGGCATTGAGGTGTTGCAGAGCAGCCCCTGTGTGGCAGGGTGCAGCGTTACCGCGGGGCGGGGTGACACTCACGCAGTGCTCCGGGAGGCCTGTCTGGCAGCCTGACGCTCTTTCCTTTTCTTATCCGGTGGCTTTGCTAATACTATTTCAATTTCTTCCCCTTCTATCTCTTTCCCATTCATTTCATTCATAGCCTGTATAAAAATTAAAAGAAAAATAACTAAAAATTTTTTTCCATTCAAAGGGAACTAAAACTTACTGCAAGAAACCAGACAGCTGGGCTGCTCCAGGCTGAGCTCTGCCATTTGCTTTGCTTTTGTGCTACATAAACAGAATGTTACACATCACTTTTCCAAGAGCCACTTCATTCACCAGTTATTTTTTTTTATATAATAAGATAAAAAAGAGGATTAAAACATATTAAGAATTATTTTATGAAATCAGACGTAGCACCATCAGTTTTTATGTTCCTGTATCTCCTAGAAACCTTTCAGAAATCAACAAGTTCTCACTACTCACACTGACATAAACACTCACTGCACTTACAAGCCTGGTAGAACACATAAGAGATAGAATTGTTATATTTGTAGTTCCCAGGTAGCTGAATGAGAGCCAAGTGACTGAGAAAATCAAGTAGTTCTGAGGACAGATACTTGAGGAGAAAAAACCACAGAAGATTACTGAAAGTTGGTGATGTCATCAAGTAAGCCCTGAATCCTCCAGAAAATTAATGTGCAATGTTTTACTATCAAATGTGCCTACAAAGAAAACTTAATACACAAAATACAGTTAGGACTAGACCCTCCCAATTCCTCACCTGGAGTTATCTGCATTGCATTAAACTTTTTTGGGTATTAATATTTGCATTAATGAAGACTTTGTGTCTGTACACCTACGTGCCTCAAAAGCATTAGAAATTGTGGCAATTTATTTTCACAAAATTACTGATAAAAATTAGTAAATGCTAGAATCAATGATCCAGTTCTATGCATTCCACACGTAAATACCATAACTTCATTGAAAGCCAAAACACATCCACACACAAAAATATCTCAAAGTTCATCAGCCAATTTAGTGGCCATGAAACAGACACATGGGCCACATGTGGTGGTTTCCAGCTTGAGATAAATGTTAGTGATGCATTTGATCTTTTTCTCAGCTGCTGCAAGTTTCCAGTTGCTGAAATCTAACAGAGCACTCAGCAGGTAACAGTACTTGGAAAGGGCCTGAGAGTGTTCACAAACACTACACAAAACCACATCCAGAGCTGTGCTGACTTACCCCTTGCTTGAACACCTTCTTGTCCTCCCTCAGACACGGCCTAAACCTACCCAAACCAACCTCAGCCTTGCTAAGTAAGACTGATATTCATCTTAAAGCCACAATCAAGAGTATTCTAAAACCTAATGTCTTGTGTAGTAAAATCCTAAGCAATTAAATGGCTATAAAATCATTAACAAGACCAAGTGCAGAGCCTTTGAACTGTCCATATAGCCACATACACCACATGCAATGTATCTGCTTCAAGACTCCCAAATTCAAAAAAACACTTCCTACTCTCCTATCAACTATGGATTTAAAAGACAGATGCAGTAATTTCTACAGAATTCAATGTACTGAATCACAGTCAGCAGATATTAATGACCTTCTCAACAGCTCATGGCCACAAAGGAGGAGAACTCTGAAGCTTACAATAATGATCTTCAATATTTAACAAGTCATTGAGAACAAACCTCAGGTGCATGCAGAGTGAAAAACTGGAAATGCTTAAAGAGTTGCCAACACCACTCTCCTCTCCTTCACAAAGTATTTTTTAATTACCTCCCAATTTCTATTTCATACTTCTGTCACTCCAAAACTACACACAGCCTTTAAATAGGGTCTTTGAGAGACAACTGATACCTTCTGCCACTGTTTCCTCAGTAAAACTGTCTAGGCTGATCTCTTATTTTCCTCTTCTCTAGACTCTCCTGCATTGCTCTACACCAATTTTCCAGCCTACTTGTTAACTTGCTACAGTTTTGTCCTTTCAAGTTTCACATCCTCCTAGCTAGCTACTGAAATCATAGGAACAAAATTATTAGCACTGAAATTCTTACAATGGGAACCTTATTAAATGGGCTCTGTGGTTTGTCTTACCGAGGTATTTACTGTAAAGAAATTTCTTAAAACCATTCATAAAAAATAAAGTGCTCTCACCAACTTAACCAAGAAAGAATAATTAACCTACCTTCACTGCTGCACCTCTGTCCTCAAAATGAACAAATGCATAATCCTTCAACTTCTTTACTCTTTCCAGCTTTCCAAATTCAGAAAAGGATTTCTCAAGAATTTCTTCTGTCACAGTAGTGGCCAAGTTTCTTACAAATAAAACTTTAACCTGGTGAAAAAATGAGAACAAAGCTGTAATCTTTAAAAGTCAAACCTTAAAAGAAACAACTAACTAGTAATTATTCTCTTTTTGGTTGCATTAAGAAATTTGGGTAACTTTATTAATTCTGAATCTGTTTAAAAAAAAACAAAGTGCCTTGTAGTTAGTTACCTGTATGAAGTTTCTACAACTTCTCTCCTTTCACAGTTCCCTTCCATAATCAGAAGAATATCCAGCTTTGATTTTCTGCTTCTGGGATGCCACAAATCCCAGCAAAATTTTAGTAACAGACCTCCAGGACAACAAGGAGTTACCCCAAAACACTGGGATAAAATGCACATCCATTCCCCATGCTGAACTTCACCTTTATCTCACTCTGGAAAACAGTTTCACACAACACCTACCTGGTATGGATTGCAGCTAAAGCAGAAAATGCACAGCCTGATGTGTCCATCCAGCAGGATAACCCTGCACAGGACTAGCTCAGATGTTAACAGCAGTCAGTAACAGCACATTTCCAACATCTTCCAATGGCAACTCACCCACAGTGCTCAGACCACGTGCACAGCTTAGGGTGAAATGCCCTCTAATTGCTTTTTGTGCCTCACAATTAGCCTGGCTCAGCTGCAACAAATCTTTGTCACTGTGGCATAAAGAAATTCCTCCCAAAGCACAAGAGCATCCAGTGAAGTCTCCACTGACCTTTGCCATGACTTCTGGATCAGGTTCCTCTACTGGATCAGCCCATTCCACTGTAACAACATTTCCCCAGACTTTTACTTTCCCACTCATCAGGCGTCGGCGAGCTTGTGCTGCTGACTTGTGATCCTCATACTCCAAGAAGCAGAATCCTCGATTCTTCTTTTTATCATCAGGTTGATGATACAAAATTACATCCACCAAACCCTCTGAAAAACACATCTTTAGTACTGAGCTTCAAAAGGAAAGTAAAAATCTAGTCTACCCTAATATGCCTTCACTCATGTTTTGTAGTGATTTAGAATTTTACACCTGAAAGGGAGTGGGAGCACAAGAAAAGCAAAACAAATAGATATTCATCCAATTTACCCAGAAACATGTCACCTAGCAATTAAAATTCCTCAGAATAGCTCTGCAAAACATCAACCTCAGCAACTCACACAATCTAAGTTTTCTATACTTTTTAAATCGCTTTTACATCTTTGAAAGGCAGCCAGCACTAACACATGACCTCTCCCCTGCCTCCTGCAGAACCTAGAAGGAACATCTTCCACATCTCTCCAAAAAGAGGAGAGAGAACTAAATGAATATTCACCTTCTGTTTTCACCACTTCCCTGAAGTACTTATAAATAGCAATCCTGAAAAAGAAGCAGGAGGTTAAAGCTCTCCTACAGGAACAAGAGCAAGTGACTCAATCTCTTATCTAAGGCAGAAGCACCCTTTCACTGATGAGCTGACTTCTCTTTTTCCTACTTGCTGCACATACTGGAGAATGCTGCAAAACTGGGACAAAAAAATTAGTCTGTTATTGACTATTTCTCTAGTAATACTCCCTCTAAACCAATTTAGTACTCCCTCCTCCCCTTCACTACTCAGGAATACATTTGCTTCAGGCTCCCCAAAAAACTTCTCCATGTTGACAGCAGAACCTCCTGTGGATCCAGTCACAAACACAGAACCTTCAACAGAAAGTTAGAACAGGTAACAGAATTGGAACCTTCATTTTCTTCAGAGTTCGTGTGTGCTGGTCTCTGAGTTCATCTGAGCTGTTTCCATCTCTAACTGTAAAGTTCCATCATCATTCATTGAACAATCACTAAAACAAACACAAGTCCCTTTACACTCCACCTTAAGATACAGCACATATATAAAATTTCTAACAAATTCAAACTTAGAATCCAACTTGAAAACAGTTTAAGTGATACCTGAACACATCTGTCAAACAACTAGATCTACAAAGCAGAGACTAAAGGTATTCTGGGACTCATTAAGTCTTACCTGTGACTTTACCAAACTCTTCCAGTATGTTTTCCTTAGTTTTGTTCTTTGGAATTGACCCAACAAATAACCTGTTGTTTGCCACGGAGATGCATACTCCCAGGTGCTTTCCAGGACGGATTTCATAGTTGTCACACTGAAAAAACAAATCCATTTATTTGTTTTATCCACAATACTATGCATAAAATATTCCCAAACCATAAACTCAGGTATTTTCTTCATCATCTACTACTTTTGTACATTGCATATTGAATTGGCATTGCAAGAGAGTTCTCAGAACAGCTGTTTTTGTGTCAGCATTCACTTGGAAGAACAGTGCCAAGCTTAGGATTTCCAGAGACTTCAGAAGTCTTGTTGAATGAAAAGCTACAAAAAACCCTGCAGTAACAGGAACAACATGGGACCATATACAAATTGCATTGCATAAATTTATTCACCTACTGTTTATCTCAGACTTGAAAGATCTTTCTAGAAACTTCCTCTGCTGTCAGTCAACTGCTGCTGCCCTTATCAGTAAGCAAATACACGGCATTAAAGATACTGGGAGTTTTTCCTCTTTCCCTGGATAGCTCTGAACACTGAGAGGGTTTGCCAAGACAATCAACAGTCTAAATCAGTCTGTGACCTGGCTTCTACCCCACCCACAACAGCAGGCATTTTTTTGACTTTGTCCATCAAAGAATTAAAAAATTTAAATGTCAAGATTTAAAAATTCCATTAATAAAAAATCTAGTCCACTGCTTCATGCTTGTACCCATAGCTGGACTGCTCTGAAAACAAAGACTCCAATAGGCCTTTAAAGGTACAAGAATTCAACCTTTAAAAACAAATTCCAGACAGACATGGTCTTTGTTTTAATCAGGATTAAAGCTGGAATTAAGTAGGCTCCTATCAATCACCTAAGTACTGTGATCAGCCACAGTAAGGTACAGCAGATAACAGACTTAGGAGTATCTGTATTTACTGATGGGAAGGAAAGGGGAAGGAAAGGGGAAGGAAAGGGGAAGGAAAGGGGAAGGAAAGGGGAAGGAAAGGGGAAGGAAAGGGGAAGGAAAGGGGAAGGAAAGGGGAAGGAAAGGGGAAGGAAAGGGGAAGGAAAGGGGAAGGAAAGGGGAAGGAAAGGGGAAGGAAAGGGGAAGGAAAGGGGAAGGAAAGGGGAAGGAAAGGGGAAGGAAAGGGGAAGGAAAGGGGAAGGAAAGGGGAAGGAAAGGGGAAGGAAAGGGGAAGGAAAGGGGAAGGAAAGGGGAAGGAAAGGGGAAGGAAAGGGGAAGGAAAGGGGAAGGAAAGGGGAAGGAAAGGGGAAGGAAAGGGGAAGGAAAGGGGAAGGAAAGGGGAAGGAAAGGGGAAGGAAAGGGGAAGGAAAGGGGAAGGAAAGGGGAAGGAAAGGGGAGGGGGCAATTTTTAAGAAAGTAAAATTTTGAGTCTGTCAATGGATGCTTTGAAGAAATCATTACTTAAGAAATTACCAACATTTGCTGTTTACTTTGTCTTGACCTGTCTGGAAGAAAGTTAACTCACCAGTTTGACTGCTTCTTGTGCTGCATCTTTACTACAAAAGGTAATGAAAGCATAACCTCTGTTCTGACCAGAAAGAGGATCCATCATGAGACGCAGATCCCAAATTGGACCAGCTTTCTCAAAGAGTGGTACCAACTCATCTTCATAAAGGTCTCGGGGAATTTTACCAACAAAAACCTAAAAAGGAAGAGGACACTTGAAACAAAGGTTTCTCAGAAATACAAGGTTCATTTTAACACTCGGAAATTCCTGGGAAAGGAAGAAAAATGCAGATAAAATAGCAGAGCAGAATCATTGCAGCCACCAGTGCAGCCTTCACAGCAGCTGATGTTATTGCATGTCCCAAGAGTTTTAATTCTCCTGCCATTTGGATGAGGTTTCACCCACAGAAAACCTGGGTTTGTTATTTACATTGAAGAGGCTGTGAATTTCCCCTGCTGAAGAGATAAATGGCTCTTACCTGGTTTAAATTTTGGCAGTTAAAACTAAAACCTTACTGACTATCTAGGTGGGTATCATATGTTAAAGCAGGCCAAGCACTTCCTTGCTCTTGCAGGATTTTCAAATCACACTGTAAATTACTCTTCCTTGGAAAGCTACAGAGATGGAAAAATTATTTAATAATAATAATAATTTCCTTTTAATTGTGTGATGCACGTTTTCCGCTTTTAATACACACTGTACTCTTGTTTCTTGTCTGCATTTGTTTCATCAACAGAATCTTTAATATTTACTTAAGCAAACCTGTGAGTTCTTGTGCTTTTGTTCCATACCATTAACTTGGGTTAAGTTTTATTAAGGTTAATATCTTTAGCTGAGGGCTCCCTAGAAAGATCCCCCCAGCTGTTCAATCACTGCAGCTCTCCTCTGAAGTCTCAAAAGTTCTTCCTTGTTAATACAAACAAAACATTCCAAACACCCATTAAGATAAAAATAAATTTATTTTAACTTCAAATATTTTTTGTAGAAAAAAAAGCCATGAGTCAACATTTTCCTTCTCAGTAAGGCCTTGTCATAATTCTATCTCACAATGAAGGCATAGCAAAATTTCAGAATTAAACATACTCAGCATGCCCTTAATAAGCACCAACATAACAAACTCATGAGGAGAATATGACTAATTGGAAAAACATGGAACAAGGTAGAACTTCTAGATACTTCATATTGCACAGATATTCCTGAAATTCAGTTTCCAGAACATTTCTTAAAAGCTCAGCCTCTCTCAGTTCAGTGTGAATGTTGACTGAACATTACTTATTGGGGAGAAAAGAAAGGAACTGATTCATCACACTAAGTGAGTATTTAATGGCAGAACTAAATGCTTTCCCCACCATCTCCTCCCTAGAAAGCTTAAGGTATTCCTCTAGATAGATATTTACACTGTCATTACTTCTAGAACACTTAATCCTAACTCATTTGCAGCTTTTAAAGACAAAACCTCCATTAGCACAGAGCACACAGACCTAAGCAGAGCTTGAGAAGTTACACACATCAGTTATTATCTTTCAGTGCAAGGACTCATTCTAATTATTTACCACCACCATTAAATTAATTTTCCTTCATGGAATATGAACGTTCCCTTCAGAAATAATCCTTCCTGTGATACTTCTTGACATTTTCTTGATAATAAACGCAAGAGCTTCAGCATCTCAAAGAATGGAAAACTTATCTATAAATTGAAAGACATTAAGGAAAGTGGTTGTTTTCTCATATCAGTCTGGTGGTTTATAGAAAAATCTCTGAAAGAACTCCTGTATCAGATATGCAGCAGTGTGATAGAGTATTTAAAGTGTTGAGGATGTATTACAAAACAACCTGCTAGGGACTAAAACCTTGAAGAACAGCTAAGTGAAGAAATACACAGTTCAAGCATTTTCATAACCAAACCTAAGCTTGCTCACAGCTTGCTAGGAAGATGCACAGCTTCAGTCACAACCTTAAATTTCCAAATAATTGCTTACAGACTAGACTTTGTCCTTTGGAAGAAAAAAAAATTGAAAGTCTCTGAAACTCTTCCAACTATCTTTTAACTTTAAAAAGAACAGTAGTATATTCCACTTCTTTTCTTCTCCACTTTACCCTGTCTTTTGCAGAATACTGAGGAGTAAGAAAGATTGATTAAAACACACACAGAAGATTATTTTCCTCTACAATACATTCACCTTGCAATATGGTTTATCTTCAAGCATTTCCTATTTATGAGTTTGCATAAGTACACAAAGCAATTACCAGATTAAATACCAACCTCTGTTCCAATGCCAGGCTGGACACCAGAATACACAGTATCTGGAGGAGGACCCCCATATTTCCTCTGCCCTGTAGTTACATCCAAAGTGTAACCAGTCCGCTCTAGCAAAGCCTGGAAAAGAAAAAAAGTCAGAGAGGGCAGTGGGTTAAAATATACAGAACAAAAAAACATTCCTACATAAGCAATTCTTTATCTGCTCCTTGCCACACTTGGTAAGGTAGATATGAAGAGATAAAAGTTATAAAAAACCCTGTTGTTTTGTGGGTTTAAAAAGCTATCATAAACAGCAGCATTTGTTTTGTATTACAAGGTTGCTGGAAAGAATTTGTTTGCCTGTTCCCTTATTTTCCATTTTATATATAGCACCCCAAGAAGTGCAGAGCACTGGACAACTGAGACAATTCTCAGACAGGTATCAATGTTTTTATAGAGCTTAAATTTTGGCAACTGTGTGAGCAGAAAGAGCTGCATTTCCAACAACCCTTCTCTACAGAATCTCTATCATGCATGCAGTTCTTAAAAGCCTAGTGTGAATCTTATATTGATGCTTTTTGAGTTCATATTCAGTGTATGTACAATTAATACATCAGCTAGTACAGAATAACCAGTATTTCTAAGTGTTACCTTAATCTTTGCTTCATCTGGTCCCTTCGTTGATTCCTGTACTTTGCTGCCTTGTTTCTCTCTTTGCCTGTAGGTCTTCATAACTCCACATAAAAATGCACTTTTGTTCTGTAGATACAATTTACAAAATGATTCAATTGTGTGTATGACAAGCCCTGGGAATCCACTGAATCTTACACTCCATACCATGAAGTCACTACTTCAAGTCAATGGAATAAATCAAATGTCAAAAGAATCCTTCAGGAAAATACAATAATTAATTGAACAAACTTGGCAGATTCCAAACAGCATTTTAACTTATTTTCTCAATTGCACATATATTTTTATTATCTGGGAGGTTTTGCTTTGTGCTCACAGACCTACACATTTAAGGCAATTTTTAACAGAGTTGTTATTTGGGTTTGAAATATAATACAGCAACATCAGAGAATTTTTAAGTGACAGCTGTCCTGCCAGTGGTGCCAGAACTATTTGTACTTATGTGCTCCCACTCCTGGGGCTCTCACCTTACCTGTACATGCGACAGGTCACTTTCTTTAAATTGCTGTAATACAGAGAGGGCTCCTTCTTCATTAAATTCCCTAAGAGCATCAATTGCTCTTTCATCAAGATCGACATAAGCTACCAAGCCTAAAAGTTAAAGATAAAGAAGTTACAGATTTCTATTGAATTTCATGCAATTTGCTTTTAAAGCCAAAAAGTTACATTCCATAGCAACAGAATTAGACATTTAATTATATATTCCTACACAAGTATATGAAAGAATATGAGTACAATGAAAAAGTTAAATTAAAATGTATATTCCTAAGCACTAACTGAGGTGCAGGATTATATCCCATGTGTAAGTTTTCTAGCATTCAGGAATGCAATCTGCTGCATAAAAGCAGTATTACACACCAGGGGCTGAAACAATGAACTCTGGCTCGCTTTTAATGATTGGAATTTTGTTTGTTTATCCCTCATTTTAAGTTTCACACTTCCTTCTCTTGAGTTGAGCTGTTTTAGAGTAAACTGACAGGTGAACATTGCAAGTATCCTGTTGGATGGGAAAAAGGAACTACCCAAAGGAAGCTCTACCCCACAAAATATTAGGAAGCAAAAATGATTTGTTCACTCTTTCCTCCAGCTTCAAAAAAGCAGGAGTCAGTGGACTTCATGTGAATCTTAAACAGTGTTTGGGGCTTTTGAAACTTGTTTTGTTGCTCTATGCAGTTCCAAGAGCCAGAATTTAAAAAGGTATTATTTTGAGCCCTGCTATGTACCCAGAAAAGCTCATGTTAATTTTACAGGTACAGACTCCCCCAAGAAACACTGGACCAGTTCTGAAGCATTTCTTTTTAAGGATCTTTACAGGGTTTGGTTTTTGGTTTTTTTTTTCCCTTTTGTAATGCACTTGCATCAGTTGTGGAGTCAGAAATATAGACTGAGATTTACACTTTTAAAATCATACATCCAAATTCAGGATAAATACTAACACTCCACACACTTTGCAACAGCTTGCTCTCCAAAATACACAGATTATTTCACTGCTACTTGTTTTGGAAGATGCACAGTAGTGCCAAGCCCAAGGACTACATTTCAGAAGTGATCCTGCATATTGGAAGGCACCTGTATCTTTCATAGAAGACTTCAGCAGATTAAAAAATCACTGAATTCAACCCCAAATTTGGCTCAAGTGTGTAAAGCAGCTTGCTTCACTGACAAACCCCTCCACAATGCAAACACCTGCAGTGGCATTAATGAAGTGTCAATAAATGTTTTCAGGTTACTCATGCAGTGGAATTATACTTGGTAGTCATGTTCTGGGCTAAAAAGCTTTTTAAACTCCTGAAGAACTCCTCACAACACAACCTGACTGCAACACATGTTAGAACCCCACGAGTTCCTCTGCCCAGGTGTTTATTTACACCTTCTCTCAGACAGCAAGTGCACATCATCATGACCCACAGGTGGAAAGTGCATCTCTATGGCCAATAAAAGCTGGCCAAGGCTTGAAGAAAGCTCCCTGTGAATGACTTCCAAAAGACATCACCCACATGAGCCAGTGTCACACTGAGGATTGATAGGTATTGGTTTTGAACTGCCTTCACTTGATCAGGGTAATTTTAACTCTTTTCAACAAAAACTGTCATTTTGCCAGCCAGGCATTCAAGAGAAGCACATAGAGCAGTTCTACTGCTTCTTGTAAATCTGTTCACAGAACACACTCTAAAAAGGAAAAGAAAGCCTCTGTCTGTAAGATAAAATAGGGTGGTTATAAAAACAAAATAGGAAAACCTCTGTATATGAAGAAACCTCTTTAGAAGTTGCAGAGACCACTTGCTACCAGCAAGGTATTACTGGAGTTGCTAGATAGCTCAGTCCTCAACTTTGTTAGTGTCAGGCTGAACATTTCAGTGTAATAACCAACATGGGTTCAACTGTCCACTCAGAACTAGAGAGAACAAAAATCCACAGGCAGACTCAATTCAAATGTAGTCCCAGGCAAGACAAGCTGGTTGCTTCCCTCACTAAGTCACCTAGCCAGCCTTTGAGTGTTTAGAATCACTGTGACAGTGACAGTAGAAACATAAAAGCAAAATGATGATTTGGACTGAAGAAAAATAAAAATGCACAGTTTAGTATGTGGAAACATACATCTTCATTTGTGGGCTAAGAAACTAGTGCTCTGTGCCCTAAAACAACTAAGATATCACATACAACTCCAAGGATGTGTCAAGTAATTAGTCAATGTCAAACCCAATTTGCCTTTAGGGAAATCAAAGTAGCAAAACATTCAGAGCTACACAGATCAAAAACAATGAATTTTTAAATCTTAATCTATAAAAATTTGAAAATGGTATGCCCTCACTTTCATAACCAATCAGAAACAAGAAATGCATATTATACCTGTCTGAAATATTTCATCAAGTCTCTCTGCCACCTTCTGTGGGAGGCCTGCCTCTATCAGTGTCTTGTAGTGTTCTGTGTGAGTTACACTGGAAGTATCCATTGGTTCTTCCTCTTCTTTTAACTGTACCGCATTACCATTCACCTGATTAGCCATTTTATTATGCTGCTGGAAAAAATTCAGGAGCTATATTACAATAAGCCAGAAATAACTAGTTTGTAGGACAATGCATGATTTATCTAAACTAATTTGTATACATGCTGCAAAATCACCTGTATCAAGTTTTATTTAATACTTTTTGGATGCAGCTGGTCTAAGATTCAAAAGAAAGTACAACCCTTAATGCTGTGGAAAATGTACATGGAAGAATTGACACAGCTTTTTAAAAATGTACTTCATGTACATAACAAAGTCTAAACTCCATCTACTGATTGTCATTAAGTGGTTACCATAGCAGCTAGAATGTATGGGGACACGGCAGTAACATCCTTCAGCAGAGACTCAGAAGATCTAGCGCTAGTTCCATTTCCCATTCCGCTACTTTTAAAACAATCCTTTAAAATGTAGTGAACACAGAACCCTGCAGGGTAGCTTAAGGTATAAAAATGTTAATACTTGTTTCTTTTCAATACTTTTTTTTTCCACTTGCTTGGCTTGTTGCCATGTCTTCCTTCAAACCCAACATGCTGCACAAGACTAGCCACACGCTGTCTCCCGACGCTGGCAGATCTCAGGGACAGAAAGAGAGAAATTGCACTTGGATGGACATTGTCATTTGAAGCTGCAATGCAACAGTTTCCATGCTTTCAGTTTCCCTCAAATAGGAGCTGCACAAATCACAGCTACTATTTCAATAATATACACTTATTGGTTTAAAAGGAAGGCATGACTGCAGCATCTCCATTTCTGTATATTATAAAAGTACTCGCTTTCAGAATGAACAAACTGATTCCACTGAAAAATGCACAACTATCTCAGACAATCCCAGGGGGCTTTGCCCAGTTCATTAAAGACTGTTTCAATTTCCCAATTAGCCAGCCAGCTGATATTCAGTGCTTTCCAATAAAAGGCTGAGAGAGACAATTCAGGTACCCGGCGGAGAACACGAGGATGATCAGGGTTAGGTCAGAAATGAACAAGCCCCAGGCTTTCAATGAGAGGGCAAAGTTGATGAGCAGCAGGAAATGATAACCAGGCAGACAATGCAGCATGGCTGGAGCAATGCAGGTAAGTGCTGGAATACAGGTATGGAGGTGATTCAAGAACAGTTTTTATAAAAATGCTGAGGCCTCAAGCTATTTCCTAAGCTGCAAAACAAGTCTCCAAGCATAAGCACACCTCTACCAGTCCCCTCAACACCCAACCCTTCCAGACTACAGCAACTGCTTGCAAGATATCCTATGAAGATTTGCAAGGGAAGAAAAAAACCAAATCATTTTTCTGCAGACAGTAATGATTTACTAAAGCTGTCTTATGCTGAAGGGCAATTTTAGAGACATGTAAAGCAGCCTCACACTGTTCCTGTCAGATGCCACTTCTTGAAGCCATTAGTGTGGAAAGAAAGGAAGTTTTCCATAGCTACATGGCATATATATATATACACACACACATTCTGCTACTTGACAAAGAGAAATTGCTTTCTAACCAATTCAGTTTACTTAAAAGCAGCTACAGCCTAATTACAGAAGAAAAAAAAATCCTACCTAAAGCTGCAACAAAGCTTACCATCCTTACAGGTATTAACTATCAAAACACCAATGAACACTGATTTTCTGTAGGTTATGAACATCACAGAAGGCAAAACTCTCAGCTACACGTCTGCTTGCTAGGCAGCCTTGGGAAGATCTCAAATTTGAAACAGGGCAGGGCAGAGGGGGTTTGATTACACTGAAATCTTTGGGTACAGAACCATTCTCAACTTCTCAAAAACCCACAAGCTGAGACAGACAATAAGGATATAAAGAGGAGGGCATTTTTGTGTTCACCTTCCTATTGCCTTATAAAATCATTTAATTACACATACACTGTCTTCTCTGTACACAGAAAATAAAACCCAAACCAAACCACAATAAACTGAGAGGCTACAGCAACACAAACACAGAAATTTGCTTGAAACATTTCAATGACTTTCTGAACTCCAAGGGCTTGTGGTGACACTCAATGACTATTTTTTGAGAATCCAGAGTAGCTTCCGAGTGTTACAAACCCAAAAGTTGAACACTTTTTTCAGTGTTGCCTATAAATGAACAAAAGGCTGACAGGCTATGCTGTGCCCAGGTAGAAACACCTCCTCTGGAGCAGGGATTCAAACTTCTGCCAGGCAAGATGTGCAGCACAAAGAGAGATCAGCCTTCACCACAAGCATGAGCAGGGCAGCAATACCCAACCCCTAAGAATCAGATTACTGCACAGCACCACAGCTCCAAGGCTTCTTAAAGTAGGCTTTTAGGCAATGGAAATTCATACTCAGCTTCATCATTTACTAGCTATATTGCTATAAAGAACTGAAGTCAATGTAATGTTCAGTTTGAGTTCAGATTTTAGCTATTTCCAGTTACACAAACTTTATTTAAAAGGTTTTCCTAAAGAAATACTGTAGAAAATTCTGAAGTGACACAGCTTCCAGAATATTCAGTATGTATTTCTTTTCACAGATATAGCAATAGATCCCTTAATGGCTTGGCAAGCTTGGCCTGAAATCTGAGATTAAATTGATTTTTCTCCCACAACAATCACCAACAAGCAAAACTGCATCTCTTATAACACTGAATCTTCCCTCTGAGCTCAGCAGAGATCCGTGGGTGAAAGTCATGGCTGAAAAAGACTCTTTAGCTCTCCCTCTAGGTAACACCAGTTAGTTGTAGTTAACAAGAATTAAATTTAAACTGGATTTTATCTAGTGAGTAAAACACACAATGATCACTTGAACATTTTTATTCTGCTCTAAAAGCTATAAAAAGCATGGGAAAGAGGAGTGCTAGCTCAGTGTGGCCGTGTGACTCAGCCTATGACAGACCAGCACTCAGGTTCTCATCTGCATTAAATATTAAAATATCGACAAAAGAGGGACACTGCTTCAACTGCAACTCAAGGGTGGATTAGAAGTAAAGAATTCTGTCTATAAGTACATGTGGGATATGTGTTTGTTTTTAAAACATGCAGGAATGGATGGATTCAGAACAGTGGACACAAAACCATGCTTACCAATGAGCAGCAGTCATAAATAACATCGGGGACAATTTGGCACAGCAAGGAGAATTCTCACTGGTGCCCAGGATGCTGCCTACCCTCACACCTCCTAACTGCATACCACAGGGGTCTTGCTTCAACTTCCACACTGTTGCAAACAATGCTTTGCTGAAGACTGTAAATACTTCATGAAAAAAGCATGTTTGTAGCTGATGAGCAATTCTTTATCTTTCACCCCAAATTCCTGCAGCTCCAGAGTGATTTGCAAAGTCCCTGGCCCCTTTTTTAAGCTCTGGTATGACAAGTAGAAGTTAAAATTACAGGTGCTTGCAGTGTTTCATAACTTAAATGGCTCAATTCGTTATTTTTCTGGAAAATAAAAAAATTAACAGAGGTGTGGTCCTCAAAAGTGTATGGCATCTTGAGAAGAGATACCTGATCCCAGCCTTAATCTGACAATCACTGGATAAACAGCCATGATGTTACTATTCCTTTATCTCATACCATGCCTCTAACAGAGGTTGCCACCTACAGACTATCTAAGTATAACTCCATCCAATTAATTATAAATTCAGTCTAGTTAACTCAAAACATGCTTAGGAACAGCTTAATTGAGAAGGAACAGAAGATTTCTGGCAAAAGAACAATATCTAAAACAACCATAAGGAACTTCAGTGGTTATACAGCAATGCTGGTTTTGCTGCTGAAAACTGTTTCATGCAGGAATGGAACTTGTTTTGCTCAGGTGCACAGAAGCCAACTAATGATAGATAAAAACTCTGCACACAAGTCATTCAGCTTGCTTATGCTGCTACTTCTAACCAATATATTGTCTGAGCCAAGCAGTTAAGTTAAATCATGTTAAAAATAACACTGAAGGAAGTTTGGGGGACATTTGTTTGGTTTTGTTGTTTTGACCACAAGAAAACAAATGCAGTCCCTACAGTTATGCCTCACACTTCAAGAAAGTTCTGGTCAAGCAAGGAAAATAAACATACAAGTGGGGGGAAAATAAGAATTCACATTTAAAGTCTGAACTGGGGTTTTATTAAAACCTCACTTGTTCAGAAACACTTCTGTACCTTTATTCTGTAGATGAAGGCATTACAGCCATTTCTATTATACCTTAGCTTATTCAATCACAGAAAACACACTTTAATACCTTAATTATGATATGCTAGGTGTTTGTTAGCATGAATTACATGAAACTTTATTTTGAAGTAATCACAGCCTGAAGACCACAGTAGCCAGGACACCTCACTAGCTGTAAGCCAAAATGCAGCAGCACCCTCACTTCTCCAGCTCAGCCCTGCTACTCCACAATCCCTTGGAAAAATCTGAGAACCTCCAGTGTGATGCTAAACAAGAGACCAGCACAGCCCAGAGAGAAACAAACTCTGCTTCAGTACCCACACAATGATTGGGAGATGATTTTAGCACAGCAGGTTAGAAATGTGCCCATCAGTGCCACTAAAAACACTGAGTGCACCAATAACTCCTAACCTGAACCATAAAGTCTGTCCATGCTCATTTCTCACTGCAGTTGGCTGTTCATAGCTCATCTGGTTGTCTGGGTTGTACTAAACACTCCTGGTACTCCAGTTCCAAGCAACACTTCAACAGAATGAGCTTTGTTCTAAAGAATTTAACCTGGAAGAATTTTGCAGATGTCTGTCTAACAAAGCAGGGAGTATTGGGATTTTTAACTGAACTAGGAAGTCGAGGAGACTCGAGTATTATTTTAACAGAGTTCACCCAGACAGAAAAACTGGGAGATAAGGACAATGCTTGTGGGAAATACAATTTCAAGGATGCAAAATTTTCAAGCAGACACTGCTCGTCTGCAAATACTACACTTTGCATAGGTTACAAAAACTTACACTGATAGATGCAAAATTTGTTAGATTACTTTTACAAGTGAAAAACAAAACCAAAAAACTCTGCTAAAGTGTAGTCTCAAAGGAAAAAAACAAAACAACCAATCAAAAAAAACTAAAGCAGCAGCTTCATGAGCATTCATGTCCTTTGCAGCACGAAGTGCCGGTGGGATCCTTTAGAGCCATAAACACGGGAAAGGGAAGCCAACACACTGTTTCAAAAAGAGTAGTCCAGCACAGATAATGTACTTAAGTAGCATGTTCAAATAAATACTGACAGGCAACAAGGCTGCTCAGACCGAGTAAATAAAGTCTTATTTTAAAGTACTTTCAACAACGATGCATCGAAGCAAAACTTTTCAAGATTTAACAAAAGTTAATTTAAGAAAAACAACGTCTAAGCAACAAAACTTTGGACAGTTTCCCCTTTAAGCAGCGGCCCAGCGCTATTCCCCGGCTGCGGGCAGGAAGCGCAGCCCCGGGCGCTGCGGGTGGGTGCAGCTGTCCCTGCCGGCTCCACCGTGCGCTGCCTCGGCTCTGAGGGCGCGCTGCGACAGCGCCGCATTCACCGCTCACAGCGCTCCGTGCCCGCGGGCAGAGCGGAGCGGCCACAACCGCGACGGGAGGGACCGAGCAGGGACCCGAGCAGACCCGCAGCCCCGGGAGAGGCGCGTCCCGGCCGCCCGTCACATGCAACCCTGATCCGCACGGCTGGGCGGAGCGGGCCGGCCGCCCCCCCACCCCCACCCGCCGGGCCCGCCCCCGGCCCCTCCCCGGCGCCGCTCCCGCGCCCGCGCCCGCCCGCTCTGCCCGCGGAGCGGCCCCGCCATGGCCCCCGCCCCCCTCCGCTCCGCCGCGCCAGCGCCCCGGGCCCGTCCCCGCCCGCGCCGGGCCTGCCCGCAGCCCGCGCTGCCCGTCCCCTCGCGGGGCCCACGCAGGAGGGCTCGGCGCGGCTGCGGAGCGCCCCTGCCCCGCGGGGCGGCCCCGGCACTCACCGGAGCGGGGCCGGCGCGGCGCAGCTCGGGCCCAAGCAGCGACGGCAAATGGCGCGCGCTCCTCCTTCTCCTCATGGACGGCGGCGCGACCCCGGCAGCACGCGGGGTTTCCCGGAACTGTTTCCAGGGACCGCTGCTTCGCCCACTCAGAAACCCGCGCTGCGGACGGGCAGCCGGCGGAGCCAATGAGATGCGAGAGGCGGGACGCGCCACTCCTCCGGGCGGCCAATGAGAGGGAAGCGCCGCAACCAATCGCGGGGCGCTTTCCACCCGGCGCGCCGGTAGGGCCGGACTGGGGGCATTTAAAGGGGCAGCGCCTCCCGCGGCCCGAACAAAGGGAGCGCGCGGGGCCGCTGCGCCCGGCTCCGCCCCCTGCGCCGGGGCGGGGCTTGGGCTGAGGGGGCGACACCGAGGCCGGAGCTGCTGCCCCCGGGCCTACTCCCCACGGTGCTCCCGAGACTCCGGGCCGGAGCAGCCCCCGGGACCCCAGCACGGCCCGGCCTCCCCGTGGGCCCTCCCGCGCTCTCCGAGCCCCCAGCCCCGGTTTGGCCGCGTTGCCCTCCAAGCCCGAGGCAAGGAGGAGAAGCCACGCGGGTCAGGCTCATCTCAGGGCAGTGGCGTGCGCGGCTCTGCAGCTGCTAATCTGTAATTAATGGTTGATTAAGCCTTACTTGCCTGCTCACCAGATTTTCTTGATGAGGCTCTCGATGGGTGCAGGCTGGACACAATAAATAGATGATAAGTCAGGGAGAAATCGGCCTGTTGGCAGCGATGGTGTTGGGCTGGCTTCACGTGCTTGTCATGCTGTTGCATAACGTGGAAGTCAATGTGTGCTGGCTTGGCTCAGGCTGAGTCCCAGAGTGCTGTGTCAAACTAAACCCAGGGAACCTGAGTGTGTTCCTATGGCCGTGCCAACTCTGCATCTGGAGTCTGGTGAACAAAGGCAGCAGCTCGTGGACTCTCAGAGAGAGTTCTTCCAGTGGCTTCACCCCAGAATTACTGTCCTGAAGATGGCATGTACCTGTGTGGTTAATCATGTGTGATATCCCACCACTGGTAATGTGGGAAAAGTGGAATGTGATGCCCAATGTTTCCAAGCCTGAAGCTGGAGAAGGTTGTGCAGATACTGGAGGTGTTCTGTCTGTCTTGTTGAACCAGTCTGGCAGTATGCACACTGCTTCTCTTGTAGAATTGGCACTGCCTCAGTGGCTTCCTGTGGTGGTGTTCACAGGGGCCCCAGGACAAGGGAAGAGATGAGAATCTTGACTCCATGTTTCAGAAGGCTGATTTATTATTTTATTATATATATTATATTAAAAGAAAGTGACATTCAAACTATACTAAAAGAATAGAAGAAGGGATTTCATCAGAAGGCTTGAAAAGACTCGAAAGGAATGATAATAAAATCTTGTGACTGACCAGAGAGTCCAAGCCAGCTCACTGTGATTGGTCATTAATTATAAACAACCACATAATACCAATCACAGATGCACCTGTTGCATTCCACAGCAGCAGATAACCGTTGTTTACATTTTGTTTCTGAAGTCTCTCAGCTTCTCAGGAGAAAAAATCCTAAGGAAAGGATTTTTCATAAAATATGTCTGTGACAATTTCCTTCTTGAGATTTGGCATTAGAGCCAGCTCTTCAGTGCTGGCTGTTGGGTCTGCTGTGGTGTAGAGATGGAAGGAGGGGAAATCATTCATTGCCTTGTCCATCCCAGTTCACTGCAGTGGTTTTTCTGGGAGTTTGGAATAATAGGTTAAAGGAATTCTTGCAATATTGAGAGGAATTGAGGGAGCTGAGCATCTTTAGTGGTGCTTAATAAATGTCCTGTAAAGCTCTTAAATTTTTTATAATATAGTATCTAGGAATGAATTATGAAGTATAATGACATATGTCCTGTCAGCTGGCAACTGAACATGATGAGGCTAATGAGCAAAATGTGTATTGAGAATAATTTCCAGAATATCTCCAGCAACTCCCACCCTAGGTTGTGTGTGCTTTGCAGTGCTTTGTTGTTTGGTCTCCTGTTACACACTTCAGCTCAGCCCAAAATGATCTGACACCTCTAGCCAGGAACAAGCTACAGCCTGCAGGTGTTTGGGTTAGTGCCAGAGCAGTGCCTGAGAGGACACCCTAGATGCCCTGAGATGATGAATTTTCAATTTTTGCTAGATTTCTCAATTATAATTTTTGCTAGAAAATCCCAGAACGAGACTAGCTACAGCTCTCTGAGATTGGAGCTGAACAGGTACATGTGAGATCTGATTTAGCCCTGGGCCAAGACAAAACAAAAATCATCTTGGAGCCAGGGAGAGGATTCATCTCAGCTGCTGGGAGGGCAGGAGGCTCCTTTGGCAAGGAGGGTGCCCTGCTCTGCTCCTTCAGCACCTGGGAGGGAACAGAGCAGAGGAAGTGAAGGGATCCAGCTTTTCCACAGCTCTGTACATTTACTCCTCAACCTACTGACATTTGCCTGTGTTCAGTGGCCAGAGGTTGCTGAGGCTCAGTGTGTTCCATCAGCCTGTCACTTCTCTTCCACACTGGGCTGAAATTCCTGTGTGTTCACATCAGCAGCAAGATGACAGAGTTGAATCTGCTGTAATTTGTAGGTGAGCTGATAACTTGTATAAGGAATTTGATATTTCCTGATGCTCCAGACTTCTTATCCTGACTAATCATTAGTTCAGCATATTATGGATAATATGTTACAGATGTGCCACCTCCAGTAAAATATCTTGTTCTGTGGAGCTCTGATGTGTTTGCTAAATCCCAGGCTTTCAGGGAGAGGTCTGTCTTAAAAATCTTCAAGCTTTATTTATCAGCAAAGACCTTTCTGAGCACCCCCAGTGTGTTCCACCACCTCTACAACAGGGAAATACTCAGGAAAATTTCTGCCTGCAGAGGCCATGCTACTGTCATTACCCTGTGCACATATATTTATTTTGCCTCACACAGTTTATTTGATTTTTAGGAAAACACACTTTGTCTTGTCTCTTTCCCTTTATCTGCTCTGGAGTGGGGAGGTTGGGTGTGACAAAAAGGCCCAAAGAGACCAGACTGGGCTACCTGGGTGCCTTGCACTAAAACCAGCTTGCTGAAGATCTTAGATCTCACTTTCTTTTCATTTTTTCCCCCATCCCTGAGCTAAAGATTCTTGGCAATTTCCATCACATTTGTGTAGGATCCAGCACAAACCTTGGGAAATAGCTTTTGTTTGCTGCAGCAAAAATCACCAGCTGAGTTTTAGCTGAAAACAAATTGCACTTTTCCTGCTCCTGCAGTGGCCATGCAGGGTTGGGCTGTGATCTTTAGGAGCACAGTACAGACAATCTGGTGTTAAGGAAGGATAAAAGCATCTCGTTGAGACATAAAGGCTGCTCCAACAAGTGAAACTTCTTTGCTGTAGGTGGCTGTGGGAAGTCAGGGTGTTGTGAATAGGGTCAGTCCAACCCTGAAGAACTGAAGCAAATAACCAAGATGCAGCAGTTCTGGCAGAGAAGAGAGAAGAATCCCTTCCTTTGTGTCCCCCTGTGCCTGTGGGACACAGCAGGGACAAGTCATGCCATCAGCCATCCCACAGTGATTGAGGAAACCCAGGACAATCAGTCCCTTTGTGACCTGTGGTCTGAGTTCAGCTCTATCCTTGCAGCCTCACCACTCTCAAACATCAGCTTTGGCTTTGGTCGCTCTCAACCAGAATTGCTGGAAGCAGATGGCAGAAGTTTGCAGCTTTCCAAAAGAAATCTGAGCCCTGTCTTCCAGGTTCATGGACTGAGGGGTTATCCTGGAAGGTGTACAGACATCCTGTGCCTTTTTAACTCCCCAGCACTCACCCAGGTCTGAGGTGCAATCTTGTTTTACTCCCCAGCATTCCTGCTCTGGAATCCTGCAGCAGGATTCTGGAGCTGGCACCTCTCCCTCCACAGCCCTGGAGTGGTGAGCGAACCCAAACTGCTTGCTGCAAGGCATTCAAATGTTTGTGCCATTTGCTGGTGGCCAAAAATCCCTGTGCTGTAGCAAGGCACTGACTTGTACACTGCAGCCCTGAGGGACCTCAGAGAGTTTGTGACACCTCTGTCTGTGGCACAGGAGATCACAAAGCTCCAAATCCCCTCCCTTACAGGTGCTTGGGCAGAGGCTCTGTGGCTGAGCTTACATGGCACAGTTAGTGCACCCAAATGCAGAATAAAACCCAGAGATGTGAATTTCAACCCTCATCTGTTCCCTACTGAATAGAGTTGTCCTAATATTTATGCCAGCTCTCCACAGTCCACTGAAGCTGTTGTGCCAAATTTCTCACCAGTGACTCTGCAGCTTTTGGGGAAGCCAGCCCCAGCTGATAGATACAATAGGAGAAACATTCTGAAAAGGGTAAAAAATTGGATTTTTAAATAGTATATATAGTATATATTTAAAAAAATATATAGTGCATATATATAAAAATATAGTGTATATATAATATATATAAAAATATATATAGTATATATTTGTATATATACTATGTATATTTATAAAATTTATATATTTTATATATATTTTTATATAGTACATATATATTTTTATACAATATATATTTATATAGTGTATATATATTTATATTTTATATAAGTATATAAACTTATATTTATATATAAATATATAATTATATTAATATAAATATAATATTGTTATATTAATATTATAATATTAATACAATGATATTATAAATATAATACATTAAATATAATAATATTAATATAATATACAAATAATATAATATTTATAAAATATATAAATATATATTTATATATAGTATATCTATATTTATATTTATATATTTATGTATATACTATATATACAGTAATATGACTATATATTAAAATATTCATATTTTAATATTTATAAATAATATTTATAATTTATAAATAATTAATTAATTAATAATTATATATTATAATATATAATAATTATATATAAATATATAATTATTTATAATTATATATTGTAATTATATTATTTATATAATTATATATTATATTTAATATTGTATATAAATAATTTATTATTTATAATAATAAATAATATTTATAATATATTTTATTATATATAATATATATTTATTTTATATATAAATACTCATGTTCAAAAAATATATATTTTCATTACTCAGTTCATCTCACCAGGTTCAGAGAGGTGGGGTAGGTGCCCATAATTTGTTAATTAGCCCAAACTAAAAGGAACAAAGCCCCCAGGGAAGCTTGCACAGCCTTGGCAGAACTCCCCACACCATCTCTCACATCTGAGCACAGCCAGGCAAGGACACTCCAGGGCTGATCCCGTGGGTGACATCTCCATTGCAGAACAGTGTTTAAGGGCATGCAGTGACAGGGGTGTCACTTTGCAGACAAGATGTGCCACTACCTGCAATGTTCAGCAAGGGAGGGCAGCCCAAAGGGCGCAGCTGGCTGGGGATGTATCAGGGAACACAGGAGAAACTGGGGCACCTTCAGCCACACCCTTTAAACCACTTTCACCATCCAAGGCACCATTTGCCTCCTGCACTTTCAGACAGGGCAGTTCCAGGCGGGACCCACCCAGCTCAGTGTTACTGCCACCCCTCACTGTCACACAGGCAGCTCTCAGCAGTGCTGCACTGGAAACCTGTCTGGGCAGATTTACACATGACAGGGATGACAGAACAATTCTGTTCTTACCTGCCTGTTGATACAGAAAGTCCCCTTCTTGTCAGTGTTTCAGGTCACTTACTGTGTGTTTTATGATGAGTTTCCTACATTAAAATGTCAAAATTGATTGAAACTGTATAAAATTAGTCTTAATCCATCCTTCTTTGGAAAGAGACTTAGCTAAGGAACAGAGAATTTGAGACAGGAAAAAAGAACCCCAAATCTACTGGGCAGCTGTGGAAAAGAACATTCACATGAAGTCAGGATCTCTGCTGTCTTGCTCCAGGAACTAGGACCTCCACAAGATAACTTGAACACTTTATTCTCTCTGTTTATGAATACTGTTTTCCTCTCTCAATTTATGGCACTAAACACTAAGTGCAACAAGTGAACCTTTTGTTTTAATCTCCTACTAGTTCAGTGGAGATAACACCCCTCTAGGACACAAAGTTTACTTGAAACAAAGTTACTTCTCCGTGAATGGATTGCTACACACATACCATTTTCTCCCAACTCTTCCTGCAACTTTAGTTATCCCACTTAGTACAAAAGGTCATTTCTTTCATGCAAATCTAAAAAATAGTTCTATACAGGCCTGCCTACTCAAGAGTGCAGCTTTACTTTGGAAGAAAATGAAGCTTAAAACCAGATAGTGAGGTTGATATGTTTTGTTTTCATTGAACAGTTACTGAGCAAGAAAGTGAGACTGAGTAGTTTATTTGATGTTGTTGCAGACCATAATTGTATGGATTTGGATTATGTTGACCAAAAAATACAGTCTTCACGCTGATTTACACCATGATCAGTATTGGCCATGCACATTCAACAACAGCACCAGCTTAGTCATCTTTAAGCTGCTTGATCTTATGCTTATGGCGCTCGATTTCTTTCTGCAGACGCTCAATCTCTTTCTGGTGGTGGTGAATCTCTTCCTCGTGGTGTTTCCGTAAGGCAGAGAGCTGCTCCCGCTCCTTTTCCCTGCAAGAGAGGAGGGCAGGACGTGCAGCCCCACAGCCCAGAGGCGGCCGGGCCGTGCCCCGGGCCCGCGGGGAGCGGCTCCGCAGGCCGGGCCCCTCACCTGAAGTACCGCTCCTCCTCGGCCGCCTGCTTCTTCCCGAAGGCACCGCCGGCCTCGCGGATGGAGCCGCCGCCACCGCCGCCCTTGCCGGCGCCTTTTCCCAGCTCGCCCAGCTGCGGGAGAGACGGCGGTGAGCGCGGGAGGACAGGCAGAGGGACAGAGCGACAGAATGACGGAGGGGCAAAGGGACAGAGGGGAGAACGGACAAAGGGAGGGACAGCCGGAGGACAGAAGGGGCACTGTCGGAACACGCACCTGGTCCGCGCCCGATCCCGAGCTCCAGCGCTGCTGCTGCGCCAGCAGAGCCCCTCGCAGGCCGCCCCGCGCCGCCGCCACCGCCACGGCCGCCATCGCCGCCTGCCCTTGGAGCGCCGGACGGGCCGCCGGGCGGGCCCGCCCCACCGCGCCTGCGCAGCCGCAGCCCCGCCCCTCCTCCCGCCCTCAGGGCCAGGCGGTGGGCGGTCTTTGTGACGTCACAAGGCGGGGCCCCGTGCCCGCGCGCGCGCCGCTTGGGGGCGGAGCCTGTCGCTGCGGCGCGCGCCGCGGTCACGTGTGGTGACGGCGCGGTCACGTGTGGGCGGCGATGGCGGCGGCGGGGCCCGGCGCGGGCGCGGCCGAGGACGCGTTCCTGACCTTCTACAACGAGGTGCGCTACGGCCCGTGCCCCGGGAACTGCGCCCGGGAGGGGCCGGGCCGCGCCGGGCTCGGGGGCCGCCGGCGGGCGGGACGGGCCCAGCCGCTATGGGGGCGGGTGCCGGTGGGTTGGCGCTCGGTCCGGCCCTCCCTCAGCCCCGGGGCCCTCGGTGCGCTCGCGGTCCCGCTCGGCCTCGCTGTGGGCGAGCTGTCACCGGCAGGGCCTGGGTCCCTCCCTGGGTCCCCTCCCTCTACCGGGCCCGATGCTCCGGGCACGGCCTGAACGCGCTCCTGAGGGGCATGGGGAGAGGGAACGCACGGCTGTGGAGAAATGCTGTTCTGTTAACAGAACTGTTCTGCAGTATCTTTTATAGGTAAAACGTGATGTTAAAAACACTGTTGGGCTGTAGCAAATGCAAAAAGTATGCACGTTTGTTTAAATAAAGGTGAACGTTAAATATAAATACATGGTTTGGTCGGTGCGGTACAGTGAAGGGTAAAAACTGAACGAAATAACGTGTGGTTATTAAAAGCGGGCTTGTGTGTTTGCATTAGTCACTTAACGTGTTTAAAGGGCTGCACTGCCAACAAGGGGTTAAAAGCAAGAACGCCGTGGTTTCCAAGGAATCACAGAACTGCTGGAGGTGCATGGGGAGGAGGGAAGCTGTGGAGAAGGCCGTGGAAGGAACAAACAGAACTGTTCTGCAGCACGTTTTATAGATAAAATGTGATGTTGAAAATACTGTTGGGCTGTTGAAAAGGCTAAAAAAATATGTGCTGCTAGTGCTAATATGTGCTGTTAGTGCCTGAAAAAATAACTACAGGTTGGGGTAAGCAAGGGGCATTATGAATTGTAGTACAGGACAAGGATGACTGTATACAAACAGCATGAATGAACAGATAAGGGTGTTGTGATGGTCAGTTGATACAGGTGTCTCTGTTCTTCAGGTAAAGCAAATTGAAAAACGAGATTCTGTTTTAACATCAAAAAACCAAATTGACCGGCTGACCCGACCTGGATCTTCATATTTCAACTTGAACCCTTTTGAGGTTAGTTTGAACATTCTGAATTGATGGATGAGCTTTTTTTCCTGAGTGTTTATTCCAGTAAAAGACAACATAAGGAAAGAAGACATTTCCCTGGGTACAGATTAGTGTGCAGAAGGTTTGCAGAGGACAGCAGGATGGTGTTTGTGTCTTTCTCAGTGTTTGATGGCAGGACAAACTCTGTTGTCACATTTCCCTCGTGCAGCAGCACTGGAAGATCTGGCTGGGTACTTTCTGAACAGGAAGGGAGCAGCTGGAGCTGGCATTTTGGCAGGTTCTGGTCATTGCTGTCTTAATTCAGCATTTAGAGTTGTGTGTTTTATTTTGGGTGTTCATCCCACTGAACTTGGGTAGTGGATAGAGTAAGAAAAGGTCTCTCAGTGGTTACACCAGTGAGGAACCATTGGGTGATGGACAATCCCCTTGCACTTTATAGGGTTTGATTCCAGTTACAATCAATTATAAAGTCTTAGTAAGCAGGAAAGCCTGAGGAAGGCAGTAAATAAACAATAATAAATAATATTATATTTATCTGGATTTGGCTTTCCCTGGGTGTGTTCCTTCCTGGTTCATCCTCACTGCCTTTTTCAAGCCTCAGGTGCTTTTGTAGTCTCAGTTCAGCCAGATGAGTCAGCAGATTCACTTTGACAATGATCAGCTTTGTACAGGTCTTAAACAGTAAATTAAGAAAGCTGTTTCAGAGTAGATTGTAGCTTTCCTGTGGGAGAATGGTTTTTATTTACAGATTCTTTGAGTCAGACCAGCATCTGCTCACTTGTTGCTTAAATCTTATGTTCAGTAAATTAATTCACAAAAGAGTTCCTAAACTCTGCCACACCTGTAAAGATCAATAAACAAGTGGTGTCACTCATGGAAACCAAACAGTAAAACTCCAGTGTCTTCTTTCAAAATGATAAAATTAATAAATTTTTATTTAAAAGTGTGTTTCCTATCCAGCATTCTGAGTGGCCTGGCATTGTCCCCAAGCCACCACACACTTTTGTTTCTGTCAGACTGAGCATTGCTACAGGACTGGTTGGAGGTTCAGACCCATTTATGGATCATGGCTGTCTACACAAGACCTTGGCATAGCCAGAGGAATCTAGCACTGCTAAAAGTAGTGTCACAAATGTCAGAAAGATTGTGAAATGTTTCTGTTTTACTGGGTGAAAATTCATGTCGTTGTGGGGTGAGCTCTCTGGTGTGTGTCTGTGTGCCAGTGAACCAAGTGGCACAGAATCACAGAATGGGCTGGCTTGAAAGGATCATTGGGTGCAAGCCCTGACCCTGCACAGACACCCCAACAACCCCACCCTGGGCTGGGAGGGACCCCAAGGATCATCCTGTCCCACCCCAAACCCTGCCCAGACCCCCCAACAACCCCACCCTGGCCATCCCTGCAGCGCTGCCCAAATTTCTCCCCCATCCTTCATCTCCCCCATCCCTCACTCTCACACAATCATGGAATGTGCTGAGCTGGAAGGGACCCACAGGGATGATCAATCCCAAAAGCCAAACCCTGCCCAGAGCCCCCAGCAAGCCCAGCCTGGGCATCCCTGGAGCTGTGGCAGCCTCGGGGCCGTGCCCATTGCCTGGGCAGCCTGGGCAGTGCCAGCACCCTCTGGGGGAGGAATATTTCCCTCACCTCCAACTTAAACCTCCCCTGACTCAGTTTCATGCAGTTTCTTCATTTCCCTGGCCATGAGAGTGAAGAGCTCAGTGCCAGCCCCTGAGCTCCCTTGGAAGGATGGTTGGGTGTAATGAGTTCTCCCCTCAGTGTCCTTTCCTCAGGCTGAGCAAACCAAGTGACTTCAGCCACTCCTCATGAGAGTGTTAGAGCTTGCTGACAGGAACCTGAAACATGGAGAGCAGCATCAAACTTGCTCTGCTTTCATGGTCTCTTTTAGGTGCTGCAGATGGATCCTGAAGCCACAGATGAGGAGATAAAGAAAAGATTCCGACAGGTATTCACTCAGCTTTTGCACTCAGAGTTCATGGAGGGGAAGTAGAAATGCTGTAGAGTTTGTGCACAAGAAAAATGGTAGTAAAGCTGTCTCTGGGTAGAGGGGTGTCTATTTTTGGCAGAAATTCATAGAGCAATGCTTGTATCAACAAGAGGAGAGCTGCAGCAGTGTCCCTGGTCCAGGCATGCTGGGCTGCTTTGCCTGTGCCATGTGTGATCAGCTTCTTGAGCTTCAGTTCAAAAGGAAGATCAAAAAGTATTTTTCTCAGATATATGGACTTGGATCCAGATTTTCTCTGAGGTTTAAGAATTTCCATGGTAATTTTCAGTGGCTTGGTTACCTGGGAAAGAGGCTGCCCTGCTTACAGGAAACATCACCCCAGCCTGCCTCTGACAGAGCTGCAGGAAAAGTTTTGAGTTTAATCAGTGCCTACAGCAAAGAAACAGTGTTTGCAGGCTGCAGCCTCCACCTGAATTGATGGTGTGGTGTCTTTAGACAGGAAAATGCTGTGGGGGCAGAGGAACAGGATATGGGCTCCTCCTGTGTGTGGGAAGTGAGAGGGATAACTTTTGGGTCTATTGTTGGCTTCTCACTCCTACAAGACAATAAATAAAGTATGACATTCTCAGCTTTGGGCTGGTAGAACAGTACAGGGAGATGTTTTGAGTTCAGGGTAATGAAATGAAAAATGTGCATGGAATTGTGCATTGAAGAAATCAAACACCCAAGTGTAGAATGTGGAACAGTCAACAAAGGGGAAAAAAGGCACTGGCTGAAGGCAAACTGTTCAGGACTAAAGGCAAACCTTTTCACAAACTGGCAGCTGTACAGTTCCAAAAGTGGTTATTTTGTATTCTTTAACACTAAAGCAGTTTCAGTTGCTGCTCTGTACAGCAATGGCAAAAATAAAAGGTCTATAAAAAAATTCAAAAGAGGCCATATGGAAAGTTTTAAATAACTTTCTGAAAGGGGAATGTGGAGGATGTGGTTTCCAGCCCAGTTAGAGTTCCCCTCAGGATTGTAGTGATCTATCTCCTGTCTCTGCCAGGTAGAAGTTTTCTTAATTTTCAGTAAAGCAGCCTAAGGAAAAATGACAACTCTTAAATAGTCTGGTATTTGGACAGCCTTGGGCATGCTGGAGAACTTCTTGAGAGACTTTGGTTGAGGATAATCTTTTTAGGTTTTTTTCTTGTCAAGACCAAGGATAAAATCTTTGATGACCAAGGGGTTCATATCAGCTGAGGAGTGTTAAATTGTTCCTCTCATCACAAGGGCAGCTCTTCTTGGACAGCCTGTTTGTTACAAGGATTGTTTGTTCTTTCAGCTTGTGCTGGCACACACTTCTGCATGTTGTCAGCTGGTTTGTCACTGTACAAATGAATGTGATCTCTTTGGATTCTTTCTATTTCCCTTTCTCAAAAATCTCTGAAATACTCTTCATGTTTTACCACGCTCTTGATAGCAAAATCCTTTTTCTTGCAGCTGTCAATATTGGTGCACCCAGACAAAAACCAAGATGATGCAGATAGAGCCCAGAAGGCATTTGAAGGTAATACTCTGCTGTGGGTTAGCAGTGGCAGCTTTTGTGGTGCTGAAAATTCATTAGTGTGGAGGGGACAGAAGGGCTGCAGAGATGCTTTAGCTGTGGCAGCAGCAGCTGTGGGAGGTGGTGGCATTTCAGCAGGTGGCACTAGGTGGCATCAATGCCATTGTCATGTCACCACAGGGACAGACATCTTCAGGAGGGTGTGGGATTGTTGAAGAAAAGCTGTTTAATATTGCTTTAGATTTTATTCAAAGACCATGGGACAGAAGTAGAGGGATGGTTTTAGGTGTGTGCTGTGCAGGCAGGAAATCACAGTGAGGTGTTCATGCCCATGAATACAGCTGGGAGGAATGATGCTTTCACCTGCTCCCCCCAGAAGGTACCAGACAGTTCCTGTACCCCAAAACTCATTCAATAAATCATGTTATCACTTTCCTAGATGTATTTAATATGAAAAAAAAATAAAACCAACTAAAACAGACTGCAAAACAAATGACCTCCACAAATTCTAGAAGCAAAATTAGTAATGCCAACAAGTGGCAGTCTTGTGATGCCTTGTGAACATGACTGCTGGTGCTATTCATATTGATGGTTTTTGTTTAGCTGTAGATAAAGCTTACAAGCTGCTGCTAGATCAGGAGCAAAAGAAGAGAGCCTTGGATGTGATACAGGCTGGAAAGGAATATGTGGAACACACTGTGAGTATTCTGTGGGAGCATCCAGAGCTGGGGGTGAGAGGTAATCAATCATTCATATTCAATCATTCATATTTTGCTTTTTGCTACACTTGCTTCATGTTTAGGTGACTAAGCTGAGCAAACCTCATAATGGCACTGTGCAGGTGGGCTCCAAGCTCTTCACAGCAGTGTCCAGGACTGCTGTTGAGCTCAGTGCAAGATAATTCAGTGAAATTCAGTACTTGAAATAATCAGGTCAGACCACGTGATCTGACCTAAATATTTTTTTCCAAGTCTATGAATGAATGATGCAGTTCAGATATGTGTGGGTGGAAGAGAATAGGTGGTGACAGCAGGAGACTGGGAACTTTGGGGGATATTGACCTATAAGATAAGAAAAGGAGCTTGCATTGCATTGGCCAAGAAGTTAGAGTGATGTGGGTGGATTAAAACACAGAAAGCTTGAGGAAGCAAATGATATGGGAGAGCTCAGATACTCTTAACACAAGGAACACTTGAGGGTCTGTTTGTTGTTGGTCACTTGAATATCATGAAGCAAAATAAACTTAGTGCTGGTTTGGATGGTGTGTATTGAATAAGAATATATTCAAGATACATTCAATATCAAGAAACCAAAAGGGATTATGTTGGAGGAATATTATCCAACACAGTATTTTAAATTACTACAGTTCATGTGATAGTAATCTGTATGGGTTTGGGCCTAGGAGTGTTTGGTGTAAAACAAAACATCAATCAAGAACAGAGTCCTTTTGGGTAAAATTATGTAAGCCCTATACAATTTTTAAGGCTCTTATTTTTGTTCTTAATCATTAGGTGAAAGAAAAAAAGAAGCAGCTGAAGAAGGATGGAAAACCTCCCACTGTAGAGGAGGACGATCCTGAAGTTGTAAGTCATGCTGTGTTCAGAGAAACTGGAGAGTACAAAATGTGTTTTGAGGAATTAAGAATGAAAGCCAGTGCAGAAATATTCATTAGGCTTGCTAATGCTGTAAACCCTTACATTTAGAGAAGAACAAATTCTGCTTAGGCACTGTAAAGTATCATGTGTCAGGTGATACCTGTGTGCTGTGGAAAATAGCTTCACTGTAGTGTAAAGAGTAAATATATTGTGAGATTATATAGATCAAAATACCCTGTTCTTTTCTCAAAACAAGTTTTCATTGCTTGTGCATTATGCACTTTTTTTTAAATTGAATTTCTTGTTGTCTTCTGATGCTGGAACCATGGCATTCCTGCTGCTGGCAGAGGCACATGAAGCACTCACTGCAGAGTGGCTAAAATGAGCTTGTGACTTTTTAATGAGAGCAGTTTCATGTGTTTCATTCATGTAGCACTGAGGGACAGATGTGAAACCCCTTGTATTAAAAATGGCATGGCATCACTTAGTTCTTCTCAGCTGGATTTTAGCCTGGAGAAGCCCAGCCATGAGAGGCTGTAACAATGATAGGTGATCACCAAACATTGACTCCTTTTTTTCCTGGAAAGGGATTTCTTCCTGTTGATATCACCACAGTAACCCCATAACCATCCTATTTTTCATTTTTCAGAAGTCTCTTGCTCTTCTTTAGTAATGAAGATTGGTTTAAGCATACTGATTTCCTACTGGGAAGCCAGTGCTAGATTTTTACAACACATCAAGAAGATCTGCTGGAAAATTACTCTCTAAAACAGTGACCATTTTGCCCTTTTTTGTCAAATGTAACAATGCAAGACTTAACTCAAAAATAAGAGAATTTGAAGTGAACAGTTCTGTTTAGGCACAGCTTCATGAATACAAATTAAAATGAGACTAATATGAGGTTAATATGCAATTGTTTCCTGGTGGCAGGACCAGAATTTAGTCAGCAGTGGTTTATACATTTCTGTGTGCTTATACATTTTATACATTTCTGTTGTCAGGGCAGGACAGGGGTTATGTGGGCACACCTGTGGTTTGCTTTCTTTTTAGCTTCACACACTTGTATGTAAACCAGACTTTAACTGTGTTCACAGGAATTATTTTAAGACTGGATTTGTGTTTTACAGTTCAAACAAGCTGTGTACAAACAGACAATGAAGCTCTTTGCTGAACTGGAAATTAAGAGGAAAGAAAGAGAAGCAAAAGAAATGCATGAAAGGTATGAATGACATTCCACTTGTGCAGTTCAGGCTCTTCTTCCACCTCATGCTTCCTCAGAGAAGATATGGCATCAGAGAGTTTTGGAATAGCCTAAATTGGAATGAACCTCTGGAGATCATCTGGTCTGACCTCCTGCTGAAAGCAGGGCCTTGGATTAGATTAACAAGGGTCCTGTCAAGCTGATTGCCAATAATGGATTCTGCCACATCTCTGGTAGCCTGTGGGTTTGTAGAGCCTTGTGCTTGAGGAAAACACACAGGAAATTTGCCCTCCTGCTGAAGATGTCAATTTATTTTATGTGGTTGTATTCTCTTATGTGTACACATGGAAGCCAGCCACAACAGTGAAATGGTGACACAATTCTGCATGCTGTTAGCTTGCAGAGGATTGATTTTTAATTTTATTTAAATGCCAGAAATACCCTGTGGCATGTGTGATGCTGAACTATTTTGGGTGATTTGATCACGTGCTCACTGTGAGCACACTTCCTGCAGCAGGGTTCTATGCTGGTCACTGAGGTGGGAGATGGCTGCAGGATGTTGCTTTTGTTTACAGGAGAAAAGTAGGAGGTTAAAAATTTAATTTGTACTTTGCATGCTGAAGTGGTTATTAACTTCTCAGAACATGTACCCTCAACAGTTTTAGAGACTTACCACTAGAGTGGTGTCCAGCTTCTTGGATGAAGAAGTGCAGCTTGTTTTGCTGAACAAGAGAAGCCAACCCCTTAATTATCAGTTGTCAATTGTCATCTTGCTATCAGTGAGGCCAAACCATCTCCTCTGCTCACTGCTCTTCCAAATTTGAAACCAAACTGTATTTGCTGTGCTATCTTGGGTGTGCATATTTATCTCTTCTGTAATCTGCCAAAAAATTAGAGGAGCTTTCCAAGATGATTTGACAATATTACCTTGCTTTCTAAAGTGGATGCTTGTGGGTTCATAACTTTTGTGCTTTCCCTTCCAGGAAGAGGCAGAGGGAAGAGGAAATTGAAGCACAGGAGAAAGCCAAACGAGAACGAGAATGGCAGAAGAACTTTGAGGTATTCAGCATTTCAGCTTACAGAATAGGCCCCAGCAATTCCTGTCCTTGTTGCAGGGAGTGCCCCTAGAGAGATGAGAGACATTTTGTATACAAGTCTGTAAGATAATTTAATAGATCTGCACCAGCCTGGGTTTGTTCATGTGTGTGGAGAAGAGTCCATCAGTAGGGCTTTGGTATCACCTATGCAGAAACAGGTCTGGTAAATTGAGATGTGCTATTTTTTCATTTCTGTCAGCAGTTCATTCTTATCTTTAGTTGTAAAATAGAATTGCTGCTTAGCCCAGGTCACTGGTGACCATTAAACCCTAATGTGGAAAGTGTTTGTGTGGACTGTTGTGGTACTTTCCAGTCTGGTTGCTCCAGCATCCAGATCCCTGCTAGTGCTGGGCCTCTCCCATGCTGCCAGGGGAAAGGGGACAGGGAAGCAGAGAGCTGCTCATCTGCAGCTCTGCTATTGCAGAGATGGGCCTGGAGTGGATGGATCACATGCTGTAAAGTAGATTATTCCTGGACTTGTTGTGTCCTGCTGTGAAATCTTCAGCCTGCAGAGATCATAGTTTAGCTTTGTGGGGAGATTTGGGGGTTTAGGACTTTTTTTATGGGTTTTGTTTTTTTGATTTGGTTTCTGTTTTGGTTTTTTTCTCCTCCTCAGGAAAGGTTTCTGCTGCTTGGCAAGTAGGGCAGGGAGAGGAGAGAAGTGCAAATTTCTCATTGTATCAATGTGATGAGACTTTGAGCAAGAAGCATGAGAGAAGGCAGCAGTACATTTCCCTTCTCTGTTTGTCCTGTAGCACCAGGAGAGGGAGGAGTTAAGGCACAGAAAGGTTGGCAGATTAGGAACATCCATTTGAGAGATTTGTTTCCTTTGAGAATTCTGTAGACAGTAAGAACAGCCCAGCCCAATCTGGTGGTTTGTGAAACAAGAATCCAGCACAGTGCTTATACAGGTGTGTGTCAGCTCACTTGTTGCTGCTCTGGCTCTTCCCAGTGTCTTTGTGTCCTGCCTGCCAGGGGCTGTGTGCTGGATCAGGGGAAAGTGCCACTGATCTCCTGAACTCTGTCCTGCCTGTGCTTTGGTTATTGCACTTGTTAACTCCCTTGTTCCTCCCTGCTGTTCCCAGGAAAGTCGGGATGGCCGTGTGGACAGCTGGAGGAATTTCCAGGCAAATACAAAGGGGAAGAAAGAAAAGAAAAACAGGACCTTCCTGAGACCTCCCAAAGTAAAAATGGAGCAGCGTGAATGATCCTGGAAGCACTGCCCAAGTGCAGCTCCTCAGCCCCTTCTCTGCTTTTAAGGACTCATTGGCACCTAGAGTAAGATTTGCTTTTTAGTAGAACTGTTTGTTTCCAGTACAATTAATTATCAGTCCAAGTATTTTTTGTACTCTGTCTGTTTGAATAGGGCCAGAGAATGAGCCCAGCCAGGGCCCTGCTCCACGTAGAACTCTTGGCTTAGGAGAGTCCCTGCCATTCCTGCTGTCCCGTGTGTCTGCTGCCCTGTAACTCAGTGTTTTGTACTTCACACAGACTGTGCTCTTTCACCACTTCTGTTTCTAGTTTGAGAGCTGAACAAAATATTGGAGATGCATCCAAACCCTTCCAGGCAGCATCTTTCTCAGCAGGTTCAGCTTGGGAAGGATCTGGAGTGACTCTGGGAAAATCCTTCCAGCACTGTGCAGTGCAGCTGGCCTGCAGTTCACTCCTGCAGCTCCTCACTGCATTGAGTGGTGCTTGGAAGGAACCTGCTCCCAAAATCTGATTTCCAGACTAAAATCCCAGCTCTCAGGCTTAGACTTCTGTTAATCTCAGACCAGCTGGTCACTTCCTATAAAGGAAAATAACTTCTCTTGATTAATAGTTAAGCTCTAATGGTCTGTATGTAAAATAAATTTTTACCCAAATTACCGTTTTTTTCCTTGGAATTATTAAAAAATGCAATAGCAAGAGTGTGAGTGGAGTGCTGTCAGTACTGAGATGCTGCTGCTCTTCAGCATGAACCTGTTCTCCAGGCTCAGACTGTGGTGCCAGCTCTCTGCCTTTCCAGTTCTCCACATCCCTTTTAAGCTGCCCAAGCTGTTCCAAGTGCAGTGTCACCAGCCTGGAGGCAGAGGGGACATGAACTGTCCTCATTCTCTGGCTGTGCTCTGGCAGAGCCTGGCTGCCTTAATCCCAGCCTGGCTGGGACAGCCATAGTTCAGCTTGGCTGTTGGGCTGGGGAGTTGGGGTGTTTGCTGCAGCTCTGCAGTTGGGTGCCTGGGGAGCTCCAGGGCTTGCAGCCAGCCAGGGCTTTGTGCACTGATGGCTTGTGACTGTCTGGTCCTTCAGGACTGTTTTAAAAGCCTCACGTTTCCTTTCCTGCCCAAATAAGAGCCAGTTGTTACCAACAGCATTTCTTTGTTAAACAGCCCATGGGGGTGTAAAGGGAGCAGACAGAAAAACATGTGATTTCTTGTTCTAAGTGACTCAGGTGGGTGTTGTGCCCATGACCTGAGCAATGGCAGTGCCACAGAGTATGTTGGGGGAGCCCCCATGTGGAATCTGGGCAGAGCAGGAAGGAGTGGGTCCCCCATGTCCCTGTTCCTTCCCAGGCTGAGGGAGCACAAGGACCAAGGGGGGCTTTTAGTACTGCAGAAGGGGAACAGGAATGAGCTGCCCCTGCCTGAAGTATTTCCTGGCTGATGTTTTCTGATTTGGGGATTCCCAGAGCAGAGCACTGCCCTTCCTGGTACTTTGCCTGATGAATCTCCACCCATGATGGAAGCCCTGGAACAAGTACTCCCTGTGCTGCCTCCTGACCCCGGGACCTGGAAGGAAATGAGGAGCCCAGAGGACAGATCTGCTGAGGGTGCTGGGACCACCTCTGCACCCCAGGGAGTGCCCCTGACCTGGAGCTGCTCGGGGCTGGGCTACCCCATCTCTGGCCTGTGTGCACCAGGTGCCACAGGAGTGTGACAGCCCCTCACCATCAAGTGTGTCACGTCTGCTGCCTGCCCAAGGAAGGACCACAGGAACTGTGTCAAGCCCCAGGGTGCAGCCAGGGCACGGCTAAGCAGGTCACAAGTGCCAAGAGGGAAGTGAGTCACTCACCTGGGAGCCAGCACCACGCCCTCTTTCCTGTCAGAGCCTCTTCCCAGACAGGAGCGCACACACACACACACACACACACACACACACACACACACACGGCTCAGCCCTGCTGGTCTCTCCCCTTGCAGCACAGTCCTGGTGGGCTGGGGTCTGTCTGTGACTGAGCTGGAGCAGGTGCTCTGTGCCCCCAAGGTAAGACTCTCCCTTCCCTTCTGCTTGCTCTCCCAGGCCTCCCTCCCCAAGCTCCACAAGCTCCTTCTGTGTCTGGGTAGCTCAGGACAGGGGCTGGCTCAGCGTCCCCCGTGGATCTCTGAGCTGTGGCACCACAGACAGTGCCAAGGGCTTTGAGACATCTTCATGCTCCCAGCAGGGTGTGGGGAGACATTCCTTGTTCTGTGTGCCCAGCAAGCAGGGCTGGGGTGAGGAGGAGCACTGTGACAGTGAGTCAGGGATCTGCTGCTGCTGCTGCCTTTGGGGCTTGGGATGGGAGGGGGCTGCTCTCACCCAGGTCCCATTCCCCCCCTGAGTGACAACAACCCTGCCTTTGCTTGGTGAGGAGCCCTGCCTGGACCTTACTCCTGTGAGGAAGAGGAGGCAGTGCTGGAGCCTCTCAAGGAGGGCAGGTCCCTCACCCCACTTGTGTACAGCCCCTGCCCAGCCTGGGCAGGCAGATGGAACAGGAGGCAGTAGATGGGGCAGGAGGTGTCTGTGCAGCTGGGAGCAGCAGGATCACTGTCCCAGCTGTGGCAGGAGGGGTCTCTGCAGTTGGGGGCAGCAGGATCAGTGTCCCAGCTGTGGCAGGAGGTTGGGAGCAGCAGGATCAGTGTCCCAGCTGTGGCAGGAGGTGTCACTGCAGTTGGGAGCAGCAGGATCAGTGTCCCAGCTGTGGCAGGAGGTGTCTCTGCAGTTGGGGGCAGCAGGATCACTGTCCCAGCTGTGGCAGGAGGTTGGGAGCAGCAGGATCACTGTCCCAGCTGTGGCAGCTCAGGCAGGACGTGGCTTTTGTCCCCAGCAGAGCTGTGACAGCCTGGGGCTGTAGCTCACACATCCTGACACGGTGGCCATGAGCTCACCCCTCTGCCCCGTGCAGCCACAAGCTGCTGGAGGCTGCCCTGCTCCCGGCCTCACCCACTGCTGGGGACCTGCCCAGCTACCAGCAGGGACATTTCTCTGCCAGTCTGGGCAATCCCTGTGGCACAGCCTCAGCTGTCAGAGGGGACCCAGGGAGTGCCCCTGCCCAGGAGTGTCCCTGGCCCATGGGTTGGTGTGTTTTCCTTTCCTGCTGAGCAAGCCCAGCTCGGGGGCACATTCCTGCAGCGTTGGTAAGGAGGTGGGGACAGGCTGTGCTCAGCCTGCAACAAGCAAAACAAAATTCTGCAGAGTGTTCAGTGAGTAGTGGGAACTCATGGGAACTCACAGACAGTAACACAGCACCAGCTGAGAGTGTGCTGCAGCTCCAAAAGAATTTCATGCTTTTTCAAAGACCCATCCTGGTACTCAGGAATGTGTCCTGGGGGCTGGAACCAGCAGGGATCAAGCTCACCTGTGTGCTGTCACGAGCTGCACGTTGGAGTTTGATCTTGTCCTTGTTTGCTGCTGTCACAGACCCATCAGCTGAAATGCTGCTCCTCCATTTGCACTCCTTGGAAAGCTCTGCTCTGCCTACGCAGTGTAGCTTGCTCTTGGGAAGAAATCTCTGGATATTTGCTTACAAAACCAAGAGTTTCTGATCCCTCTGAAATGTACATGTGGTTATCCAAAGTGAGTTATTGCTACCAGGCTGCATCTAAGAAGGAAACGACCTCAAGGGCATGTGCCAGAGGCAGGTGGGGCTTACAGGAGGCACTGGGCATCTGCCATGGCAGCATGAATGCTGCTGGGTGCCAGACCCAGGGGGAACAGCCACTGCTCACTGCTCAGCCTGTGTGAGGTTTTCCCCAGAGAGTGGAATTTGGAACAGCTGCTCCGGGATCCAGCACGTACAACAACCTGCAGGACGATCACTGCTCCTTAGCAGCATCTATGGGAATCAGAGGAAGAGAAGTTTGTTTGTTTTCTATTAGGTTGCAAGTTGGCTTGGTGAAAGTAAAGGAATTTTCAAGATGGGTTTTTTCTCAACTCAGCCTTGCATAGCTGTCAGAGCTGTCAGCTGGTGTGTGCATTCCCTGGACAGGAAGAACAGGAAATATTGTCAAGCACAGGGCAGCCAGAGTGCCAGGAGTGCTGAACGAGTCCAGCCCCCCTGGCAAAATGCATCTCAATATTGGAGAGCTCAGCAATTGGCAGCAGGGCCAGGAGAGCAGGGAAAGAGGGTTCCCAGGTGGGAAGGGAGTCAAAGGGAGGAGCTGGCTGTGGGCACTGTATGGGGGCAAAGGGATCTGCTGATTTAGAGCAGAGGAAGGATGGAGACTTTTGAAGGCTCCTCCCCAGCCCAAAACCCCCCGGGCTTTCATTTCCTCTTAAGAGCTGGGTTGTGGCAGGACAGTGAACCAAGGTTTGTCAAGTGTTGCTACATCCCCTGCAAGCATTCCCCTTGGCCCTGACATTGCTGGCTGCTCTCCCCAGAGACTTGGACTGGCTGTCAGCCAACCTCTGTGGTTGGATCTTGTTTGGTTTTAAGTTTAAACCCCCAGGAGCAGCCTAAAGGGCAGAGCTGGGGCTCTGTCTCATCCCTGAAGGGTCAGATTCCTTCATCCTTATAGCAGCTGATGGAAGGGGAAAGGAGGGAGGAGGTCTGGTGGCAGAGGGAAGGAGATGGCTGCAGCTTCCATGCCAGCACAGCTCTGGGGCATCACTGCAGGAGCCTCAGCTCACCCTCATGTGCCCTGACAGAGCTTGGCTGTCCCGTGCTCCACATGCCAGCCCCCCGTGCAGCCCACCCTGCCGAGGCTTCCATCCTGTGTGCTGCAGGTGCTCTGGGGCTCCCTCACATTGCAGGGGTTCCTCTCTGCCCAGGGAGCTCCCAAATGCCTTGGCCACGCTGTGCTGTGGTGCCAACTGTGGTGTCCATGGACTTCTGGTTGGCTTGGAGCTCTCCCTGAGAGCGGCTCAGAGCAGCAGGACATGGAATTGTCCTGCAGTTTGCAGAGCCCTTGCACAAACCCTGAGAGGGGTTCAGAGCAGCAGGACATGGAACTGTCCTGCAGTTTGCAGAGCCCTTGCACATCTCCTCTGGGATCCTGGGCCCTGCCTGGCGCCTGGGTGCACACCTTCAGAGCTGTGCTCACCACTGGTGGCTCTGAATTACTATGCTGAGTGAGCTTCAGGCTGCCACAGGTAACAGTGGCCATCATGTGTTGGTGGATGGGACAGGCAACAATCTGCCCTGCTCTGGTGTCTCTGTCTGCTGAATATCCCTGAGATAAAGGGAGACTTGGGATGGTGGAATTCCTGAATTAGTTCCAACACAAGTGTGAAGGAGAAGGCTAGGAAATGAACCTTTCTGTATGTCCATATATGAACCTGTCCATATGTCCATATATGAACATATGTTCATGTCCAAATGAACCTGTCCAGGAATTTCCTGTCCCTTTCTTGGAAATTATTAAGTGGAAGCTCTTCTGTCAATCATCTATTCGGGAGAAATATGCTCAAAAAGTTGAGACTCTAACTGGGCTCAAATCCAGCTGGGGACACAGAGTGGATTCCTATTCTGCACTTAGAGGAAAATCCCAATTTTGACCTCTTTCAGGATCATCAGAAGCACAGATATTCTGAGGAAAAAGCCTTAAGGACTCTCCAGACTTTTGCTGCGCCTAATTGCCTTTCCTCTACAGCCTATTTTATTTCTCATTTCCTTGGTGATGTCAACATTTCCTCTCCTCTAGTGACTCTGCAGTCATGCTACAGTTGCTCCCATTCTGGTGCCCTGCTCTAAAGAGCTGCCAGTGCAGAGACTGCCCAGCCCCAGGGCAGGGAAAATAACATCTGGGAGACATCCAAGCATCCTCAGTGAAATCCTCACTGCTGCTAAGGCTGAAGATGGACCTATTGTGCTGAATTTTTTTCAACTCTGGTAAGCAGAAAATACTTTATTAGTATTATTCATACTTATTAATAATTTATTAGTATTATTCCTCTTGGAATCTATTGTTGCAGATAGCAAAGCTTGCTTGCATCTGTAAGCCAGTAAATCCTGACTGGGAGGGCACAGCCCATGGTAGGGTTAGAGACCAGGAGCAGGATTGGCAGGTGCCCTGACCCTGCTGCTTAATTCCACCCTGAGCCCTGCATCCAGTGCAGCTGATGGTGCAGACCAGCTGGAATTGCTGGCTGGGGGACTGAGGACAAGGCACTGCCTCGGGCAGGAGTCTCAGGGGGTTTGGCCAGGCAGCACAGGCTGCTGCTGCAGCAGGGAGCAGCACCCACAGCCCCCACAGCCCTGCTCGCCTCTGTCCTGGCACAGCAGCACGAACAGGCTCCAGAGAAAGGGGAACTGCCCCAGCAGGACAGGCTGAGAGCCCCCACACAGCACTCCAGGGCTCAGGGCAGCCACAAATGTCCAGAGACATCAGCCTGGCTTCCTCAGGCCGAGGAGGGAATTGGGCTTTGGGTAAATTCCCTGGGGAATGGTGCTGTGCTCCCTTCTGGCTGTGCTCTGCACAAGATCTCACTTGGCTCATGAGAAGGAAAGGACACCTCTCCTGGGATTCCCTGCAGGTCCCTGGCACTGGCACAGCCTCTAATGCAAAGATAGCTGGGCTCTGGTGGTGCTGCGGCCAGGAGCAGGCACTGCCATCTCCCACAGAGCACCTTTGCCAGAGATTGCAGAGACTGGAAGCAGTCACAGAGCTGGTTCTCACACTCACTCATTTCAGAGCACAGCCCTGTGGCTCAAGCTTCTGTGCACAACCCTGCTGTGAAGGGACATGCATGTTCACTCTCCCTTCCACCCCACCTGCTAAATCTGGCAGCCACTGTGCAGTCTGCACACAATGAAGTTCACCAGAGCTCCTGGGCGAAGTTTGGTGGCCACCATGCCACTGTGCAGAGCCAGAAATGGAGGTGTGGGTGGACAGTGCCCTGGGGAACTGTCTGAAGGGACTTTGTGAACAAGAGCTGTTCCTATGTATTGATGTAAGCACTTCTCCTCATGAATCCTGCTAGAGAGATGCATTACCTGTTTTTTTCCCTCCACTCTTGGTATACTCAGGTCTAGTGCCACAGAAATAAATCACCTTTAATTGCAAAGATTCCAGCCCTAAGCATCAGAGCTATTTGGTGGTGTTGCAGATGCAGTGTGAATTTATGGCACATATTTGAAAAAAAAAAAAAAAAGAAAAAAAGAGTTCTCTAATGGTCTTAGGTAATTAGGACTTCTCAGGTTTTTATTCCTTATTCCAATGTCAGACTAGTAAATCAAACATTGCACTCCCTGTGACAAAGCCCACCTGAATAATCTACTGAGCTCTCAGAAGGGTGGCAGAGATCAAGGTGAATGAGGAGAAATGCACATGTCACCTGGGGCCAGCTCCCAGCTCTGCCAGCTCTGTGTCCATCCTGCTCAGACTGAGCTTAGGGACACTTGGAGCTCAGCAATGCCCACAAGCAGCTGCCTGGGAAGGTCCAAATCTCGAAATCGTTGTGTCCTTAGGGGACCTGGGAGGGGTGAGGAAGGACAGCACCCTCAGGAAGATGAGTGCTGCCTTCCTCTCCTAAGGGCTGGAGAGCAGCACTGAGGTTGCAATTCTGCAGAAAAAGGGAGAGCAAACTCCAGCTCCAGCTGACTTCCTCATTTGCAGAGGAAAATTGCAAACGTGTGAATGTGCAAATGAGGAACAACAGCCAAGGACACCCAGGGGGGGCCCAGCCCACAGAGGGTGGGATGGGGGTTCCTGGCACTGCCTGCTGCTGGGGAGGATCCAGAACGTTTTGAGGCAGGAGGGAGCAGCAGGTGAGGAAAGTGATCCTGCTCCTCTGCTCAGCACATCTGGAGTGCAGTGGCCACTTCTGGGCTCCTCAGTCTATAATTGAAACCCTCAAGGATGCCATGGAGCTCCTGGAGTGGGTCCAGTGGAGGCTGCAGAGATGATGAAGGGACTGGAGCATCTCTCTGGTGAGGAAAGGCTGAGGGTGCTGGGGCTGTTCAGCCTTGAGAAGAGATGTCTGAGAGGGGCCCTCATCCCCATCTGTCTGTCTGTGTCTGCAGGGAGGGTCAGGGGGACAGGGCCAGACTCTTCTCAGTGGTGCCCAGCAGCAGGACATGGTGGTGCCCATACCAGGCATATACTGAAAGTGCCAAATGAATATGAGAAAAACTTCTTATCTGTGAGGGTAACAAAGCCCTGGAACAAGCTGCCCACAGAAGCTGTGGGTTCTCCTTCCCTGCAGTTATTCAAACCCTGCCTGGGTGCCCTCCTCCACGATCTGCTCCGGGTAAATGTGCGTCAGCAAGGGCTGGTCAGGTGATCTCCCAAGGCCTTTTCCAACCCCAACTCTTCTGGGGTTCTGGGAGAGGTTTTTATCACGTACTGTTTCACATCCGGAATCCTTTAAAAATAAGCGTAAAGAAGATAACAAGTATCAGGAACTGCGGTGAGAAGTAGGGGCATGGGGGAGGTGGCAGAGGAAGAAAGAAGAACCACATGCAGGGAGAGGATTAGTCATAGAAAACACGCCTGATTCTAGTAAAAGATTAAGAAGCTTGAGACAGGGAAGTGTAACAGATTACTTTTATCTAAGAACTTTCATGCAGAAAAGCATTTTATGATTAGAGATGAGTAATCTGAGATCTCACTGCAGCAAACAATGCTGGATGAAGACACAGAGGTTTGTATGCTGTGGAAATGGGATTAAAGAGAAGACCAAGGAGACAGGGCAGGTGTCTGGCTGGAACCAAGGCATCAGCAGAACTCCTATGGTCATAGACAACTGATAAAGAAAGGTGGGCTTTGGTTCAGCAATGGTGCCAAAACAATCATCTTGATTTCTGCTGTCTATTTTTAGGTAAGAAGAAAACTGTGTCAGGAAACTGAGCTTCAGACGTGGCCACCCAACACCATGATGTCTGGAAAAGGCAAAGAAGGTGCAGAAGGCAGTGCTGATTTCTACATTCCATGCCACATAGACTCTGAGTTCCGCTACAGCCTCTTCACTGTTTTCTACAGCATTATTTTCATTCTAGGCTTTGTTGCCAACTGCTACGTTCTCTGGATTTTCAGCCGTATTTACCCCACCAAGAAACTCAATGAAATCAAGATTTTCATGGTGAACCTGACAGTAGCTGACTTGCTCTTCTTAATTACAATGCCAATGTGGATTGTTTACTACCACAACCATGGAGACTGGATCATGCCTTCGTTTCTCTGTAACGTGGCTGGCTGGTTTTTTTTTGTTAATACCTACACTTCTGTTGCCTTTCTGATGGTCATCACATACAACCGTTACCAAGCTGTGACTAATCCTATTAAAGCTGCTCAGCTGACCACCCAGAGAAGAGGTATCTACTTATCAGCAGCTATCTGGATCATAATAGTGGGCAGCTCTTTGTATTATCTTTTTGACAAGAATACTATTCCAGAGGAGGTGGACTCCAAGAATTTCACACGGTGCTTTGAGCGCTACGACACCACGGGTGGCGTTTCAGCTGTTCTTGCCATTCATGTCATCATCTGCGTCCTCTTCTACATCATTTTCCTTTTAATACTAGGTTGGAACGTTGTCATCATCAGAACCCTGTTCTCCAAGTCAGTGCACCCACGGAAGAGCGCCCACGTCAAGCAAAGGGCGCTGTGGATGGTGTGCACGGTGCTGGCCGTGTTCATCATCAGCTTTGTGCCCCACCACATCGTGCACCTGCCCTGGACTCTGACTGTCCTGGAGCAGTGGCAGAAGGAGAACTGTCGGCTGCGCCAGCAGCTCAACGATGCTCACCAGGTGACTCTGTGCCTCCTGAGCACCAACTGTGTGCTGGACCCGATCATCTACTGCTTCCTCACCAAGAAGTTCCAGAAGCACGTTTCAGAAAACCTGAAAAGCATGAGAGGGAGCCGCAAATGCTCCAGGCAAACAACTGATACAATCATTGAGGGCACCGTTCACCAAGAGGAGGGCATCAGGATCTGCTAGGGCCACTTGGTGTTTTCTGATTGCACGTGGAGAGGTGGGAATTATTCACTCATCTTTTCTCAAGAAGAACTACCAAGGGACACAACAGAGGACCGGGATTTTACATTTTCTTTTTCCCATTAGACAGAAGAATGGATGCTCAGTTCTTCTGTCACATGCAAAGGGCAGAACTGGAACCTGCAGTAATCTGGCAGCAAAGCTCCCCCAGTCCAGGCTGGTGTTCTCAGGGGCACTGAGAATAGCTCAGATGACTGCTTTAACATGAAAGTTGTCACTGAGCCTCTGCAGTGAGCAGCTAGAAGCTGAGTGTACCAAAATTACCCATTGTGTCAGTCCAGACAGCACCAACCTGCTCCTCTGCCTGCCCAGCTCTCGCAGTGGATTCAGTATCAGAGCTGTAAAGGACTTCTGAAAGACCTGGAAGAACAGATGGAGCTCTGAGTGCCATCAGGTGGCTCTTCTAAGCAGCTTACATGGTCTGGTGAAGAGAGTCTGAGCTAATGAAGCTCTTGAGTGGCTGTAAGGGACATAGTCCATGGAATTGCTCAGCTGCTGTCAAAGTGATCTGCACCTCTGATCCTTTCATTCCTTCTTAGCAGCTCACATGGTCTGCTGGGATCCAAACAGATGTCTGGGAGCAGCTATTATGAATCTTTACTTGCAAACCTTGGGTCAGTAAAGTAGGGAAGGGAAGAAAAGGAAGAGAAATTGGCAGTCCCTAGCTTACCTCCCCCCTCCCTCCACCAGATCAGCATTATGGCCAAAGGACACTATGGTCTGCCTTGGCTTCCTGTGTGAAAGCAGAACTGGCCAGCCAGTGGGCTGTGCACTCAGTTCAGTAATTTCTGACTGACTGCAGACACTCAGTCTTGCCCAGGAGGCTCCAGATAACAGAGGGCTACGGTCAGCATGGGCATTACGATAAGGAAAAAAAAAAGCTTAAAATGCTTCTGTATCTTTGCACTTATTTATTTAATTGAGGATTAGAGCCATTACATTATTTTTTTCCTCCATCCTGTTGAAGCTGACTAGTTCTGGATTTACAGCAAGTGAAGTGTTAGGTCATGACACTTGACAGAGAAATAATTCACACACTCCACGCCCAGGGCAAAGTGGTTTTCCATGGGTGCTGAGTTCTGTTACCAGTCATGAGACACTTGGGGTTCCTTTTCTAACCCAAATTGCTCAATCTGGCACAGGAAATTGGGCAGGGAAGGGAACTTACTTGTTTTCACAACAGTTGTTGGTTCCCTAAATGTCCTGGTCTGTTGATGACAGGAGCAGTGGCACCAATTATTGATGTGCAGGACAGCAGCTCTCCCATACCTGCCTAAGAACACGAGAGATAAACTCAAGCCTTTCCAAAGACAGGACCAGTATTTGTACTGCTTCGCCAGCAGAGATACAGGCCCTTCAGATGTATCCTCTGGAGCTCCTCAGGCAGCTTTTGTCCTTCTTTGTTCCAGTAAGGAAAATAATTAAAATGTTTATTTTTCTAAGGCCATTGCCAGGGCCAGCCCTGCACTCCAGGCCCAGTGCCAGAGTCTGATCACAATAAGAGTGCATCTCCCTCCTAGTCCTGGGCTCTGCTCCAGTAATAGCCACCCAAAATAAACATTTGCCAGTACCTCATGCTCCTCAGCCACCTTCAAAGATGCACTCTGAATCTGCAGAGCCACAGCACACAGCAAGGGAGCAATTTCTGTAATTTGAAAATGAGAATCTGCTTCTGTTTCTGCACTGTTCTGTGAGGACATTCTGGATGAGGAGCTCTCACAGCTGGCAGAGGGGAGGACCTGCCTTCCCCCTTGGCTCCCAGCAATAGTGGAGCTCTCGTTTCACAGACCTTAAAGCCCTGATGGATGGAGCTTGGCAACTCTCGGAGGAAATGGAAAATATTTTTACATGGAAAGCTGGCATGATCTTCCACTGGTTCTTGGAAAGCTTGTGGGAGTTTACAGTTCAGCTCTTTACCACGGGTACGTAACAGGCTTTATTCCACAGTAAGCACTGTGGGCTCAGGGAACAAACATAAACAAACATAAACTTGCATCTGAGGAAAAGGATAAGAGGAGAGAAAAGCCCCAGGGCCACTTCAGGAGATGTTATGCTAATTATTCTGTAAAAATGCATTTCTAAAATACAGGCTAAGCTGCTACTTCTGTACCTGGAAATACTTTCTTGTTCTTACTGCAGTGTTGCATTACTTTGCTTTACCTTGCAATGAAATGGATCCTCAAAAGATCTTTTAAATAAAGTGCGTTCCCCAAGTGTTTTTTTGCCCTTTAACTTTTCCCACTTTCTCATCTTTCTGTAACGCTGTGGGGAGGAGGGAGAGAATCGGGAATACCGAGTCCGGCAGCCCGGAGGGCTGGGGGATTAAGATATGGGTTTATTTCTCGTTACCCTGCTCTGATTTATCTCGCAATAAATTAAACGGTTTCCTTCAGCCGGGCCATGTCTGCCGTACCGGCGCTGGGTGAGAGATCTCCTGCCCGGAGGGCTGGGGGTTAAGATGTGCGTTTATTTCTCGTTACTCTACTCTGATTTATCTCGCAATAAATTAAACGGATTCCCTCAGCCGGGCCATGTCTGCCGTAGCGGTGCTGGGTGAGAGATCTCCTGCCCTGCTCTCGCTCTCAGAGCCTTTCGTTGTGTTTGCTCTGCCCTGCCCGGCTGAGGGCAGTGATGGAACGGCTTTGGTGGCACCCAGCCTGGCTCCCCTCTATTTAAATACACTTGGGACAGTGAGCGAGGGCGACTTCACAAAAAATATTTTCCATTTTCTCCAAGAGTGACGCCGCCACAGCGCCCGGACCCACACGCGCCCGGCTCCCTCACGGCAGCGGCCCCGCCCCGGCGGGCGGGCAGTGACGCCACTGCCGGCGCCGCGCTCTGTTCCGGCGGCGGGCGGGGAGCGCGGGCGCCGCTGCCATGTCCGCTGCGGGCCCCGGGCCCGGCTCCGGAGCCGCCTCTCGGTAAGAACCTGCTCGAGCCCTGCGCACGGAGCCCCCGGTGCTGTTCGCGGGCTCGGGCTGGCACCGGCGGGCCGGCGCTGCGGGGCCGCGGGCGGCGAGGCCGACGCGTGTGCTCAGCGTGCGCTCCTGCCTCTGCTCCGCCGGAGCGCGGGCCTGAGCGGCCGCGGCAGCACCGGCGGCGCGGGGCTGGACCCTGTCTGGGGCTGGACCCTGTCCGGGGCTGGACCTTGCCTGGCCACCCCCGAGCCCAGAGGGGCGTGACCGGCTGTCCCGGCTCCTTCGCCGCTGCTGGTGCGCGGAAGGGCCGGGAGAAAGGCAGGAGGAGCAGAGGGCACTGCCTGGCTCCCTGGGCTCGCCCAGGCACTGAGAGCGGCCTGAGGGACCCAGAGCCGGCCCCGGGGCACTGCCCGGCTCCCTGGGCTCGCCCAGGCACTGAGAGCGGCCTGAGGGACCCAGAGCCGGCCCCCGCGTTGCCCGGGGCTCCGTAGATGGCCACAGAAGGGACCGCGGCTCCCGGTACCGGGCACGGGCTGTGCCGGCTTCCCCAGGGCACGGTTCAGCGCACCTGCATCACTCCTGGCTGGGTTTAATGCTTATGCTGGAGCCTGTACACTCTAATAGGATGCTTGGGCTGGGTTTGGGCTTCACAAGCGAGGTTGGATCCAGGTGGGCTCTGCTGGATGTTCCTGGTTCTGGGAATGCTGTGCAGAGTTGTTGGAGCTTTATGTACAGCCAGGTGCAGCACAGAACGCTTTGTTAGTCTGGTTTCTGTGCTGCCTGGTGTGGCTGAATGGTTTCCAGACTAGAGCTAGTCCTTGATGGAGCATCACTGTAGCCCTTCTGATAGAGCATCAAACAAAGAGTCATGGTGGAGTTTGCTTTCAGAATGGAGCTAGCTTTGTGATGCATTTAATCTGTAGTGTAGTAATCTCCAACTGGTAATTAACAGGCAACATACTGATGAAGATAATGATAATCATAAATATCTTATCTGCCACTTGTTTGGTTTCCTTCAGCTTTGTCCGTTGTGGATTATCTTAAACTCTGGAAGCTGATTAAGGTATGTTTAATAAAAAATCACAATTCATGTGCCTGAAGTCAGTGGTTTCATAATAAGTTACTTTTAAAAATATATGAACTTAGTGGTTTTCTCAGCCTGCAAACCTACAGGCTGTTTGGGCTGAACCTACTGTGTTTGAGGGATTTTCCTTGCTTCCTCATGGTGCAATCCCTCTTACCTGTGGGGTTCTCCATCCAGCTTTTGCCACACAAGCACTGATCTGCTGGTACATTCTCCCTGCTCTGTTTGAAACATCCTGAGCTCGAGGTCCTGCAGTTTCCAAGCTGCAATTCCTGCACTGTTTGCCTGCAACTTCTGTGTCCCCCTCAGCTCTTCCCTCAGCAGCAGTTATGTTACCTGGGAACTGTGTATTGTTGGGTTGTGCAGCACATCTGATTGAAAAACTGTTGCTTTTCAAATAATTTGTTTGAAAAACGCTCATGGATGTATGCAATAGCTGTAGGAATTCCCAAGTAATTGGTGACTTTGGAAGTATTTGCAACTTCTCAAACGTTTGCCCCGGAAATCTCCAGATGTTGAATGAATTTTGAGTTGAATATGTCAGAGGACACCTGAAATGTCCTCTGACATTCTCCATGGGTTTCCATGTGCTGTATGAATGAGTTGGATTAATGTACCATTTCCTAGCCTCTGTGTACCAAAAGGTGGTTATAGATGGCTAAACATAAAACTAGATAAAATATTCTGAAATACTTTAATTGAACTTAAATACAGGCAAGTAGTGTGTGCCTGTGTGCAAGCCATGCTGCACACAAGGTACTCAAGGCATAAAACAGATAATATTGGGATGTGAGTAGCTCCATGCCTGTAGTCTCAGTGAGCAGAATTAGGGTTATTTTTCCCCCTCTTGACAAGTCTCTGCTCTTTTCCCCTGAAATCTTCTCTTAGAAAACAGATGCTTGATAAAACTTTTACTGGGTCTGCAAACCCCTGTGATTGGAGAAGGAGCTGCCGGGATGGAGAGGTGTGGAAACTTTTGAGTCTGAAATAGGATTATGTCAGGACTTAACAACTGGTATTTTATGTTTGTTGTTGCACCAAGCAGTTTCTACAGACCACCCATCTCCAGACAGCATCTTCTTACAGGAATTTGGGGGTGGTTTTTGCCCCTGTGCCATGCCCAGCATCACTCACGGGTTGGTTATACATTGAGGAAGGTCTTTTACATACCCTTAATTTACTTCCTTTATTTCATCTTGATTTGTCTAGAATTTTTTTCCTCTGCTTGGTTAAAGTGCTTCAAGCCAGCATCTCTCCAGCAGTTTTCCCTGGTGTCTCCTCTCCAGCAGTGGTTCTGGGATATTTTGTGCAGATGCCATGGCTGGAGGCACTCCAGTACCTGAGGGAGTAACTTCAAATCCTTTCTTTCTTCTTGCAGCTGCCTGCAGAGCCTCAGTGAAGGTGATGTTGCAAGGGCTGGGATCTGCTCCTGATACCCCACATGATGTTCAGGAGAGTGCTGTGAGCCAGCAGGGCACAGCAGCCTCCTCAGGGTATGGTGTCCCTGTGATTCACAGCAGTCACTGCCCTGTCTGTTCCAGGTGTCACCCATCAGTCCTTAACTGAACAAGATAACCACAAAACAAGCCTTGTATTTAGAAAAATAATACAATATTGTCATGGGGACTCTTTCCATCTCTTATATGGGCTTTTATTTGGGGTTAAGGGTATGTCTAGCCTGATTTCAGAGGTTCAGTTCTGCAGCAGATGGGTCTCTCATGAGTTAAGACTTGACCAGAGCACTATTCTGGTATCTCAGGAGCTTCCTGCAGTGTCTTGAAATGTTTCTGGGTTGTGTTTGAATACTGACAGTGCTGTTTCCCTGAGAGTCACCAGCTGGAACTTCACATGAAGCAGGTGGCAGCTTTAAACCTTGGGTGATGCTTCCTATCTCTATACAGAATGCACTGTTATGTGTAATTCCATTTCTGGGATTTTACAAGTCAGTCTCATACTGGTTTGCTTGACCTCTCAGATTCTTTCTTTTTGAGCTTAGTCAGAATTTGTCTGTCCAGCCAAACTGTCCTTCCCCTGCATTTGCTCATTCTCTTGCCTCTTGGGCTGGACTGGGCTCTTGTGCTTGGGGAATCTGTCCTTGATGATCAAACATTGCCTCTTCAGGCTTGTGCAGATCAGATCAGCCTTCTGGACAAACTGTGAGCTGGCTGTTTATTTTGGTACTGGTCATCTTCACTTCTTCTGGGGCCTGTGAGTACAGCTGAGTACTGAAAGAGTACCTCTAACAGAAGTATAGGTGCATTTCATGGTAGCCTCTGGTGCTAGCTGTGTGACTTTCTGAGATTTATGAGTCAAATCTTCTATTGAAAATGGGATTTAGAACTGCATAATGTCAAGAATTCTTTTTTGTGGTTAATGTGATGCAGATTTGCTGTCTGACTGAGAGAAGTTTAAAAAGTTCAGTCTTTTGTTCAGGAAGTGTCCTAATCTATTAGGATATGTCTGAAGTGGCTTTTAGGAATTAAGGGCAGTGTGTCCTGCTGCTGGGATGTTTGTTTTTAAAACCATGAAAGTCAAACAGCTTTTTTTTTTTTTGCTGTCTGGGGCTGCAGCTCTAGAAGTTTGTGACCTGTTTAATTATTTCCAGGAACACAAAAATGTATATGGGCTGTGAGATTTCACACTCTGTGTGGTCTTCAGGGGAAAATCTGTTTGGTCTCACTGCAGGTTGTATCCCGAGGAAGAGAGGAGGGAATCAATTGTTCTGTTTGGCTGATGTTTCTGTAAATCTCTGTGCTTTGCTTCTGTCACTGGAAGGTAGCAGCAGTTCTGTGTTCTCCTGCCCTGTGAGTGATGTGTGTTGGCTCTGTCCAGCAGGAGTTGCCACATGATTTCTGGCCTCAGTGGGAGTTGTTTTCCTTGAGGATGAAGTTGTTCTTTCCAAATCTTCCTTTTGTGAAAACAGTTCTTTTCCCCATTAAAATTTTCCCTGCTGTGTTTCAAAATAGAATTGAAAAAGCATTGCATAAGAACTGGGATAACAAGCATGTGTCATGGGTCAGGCAGAGTGAGCTGCAGACTCTCAGAGCACTGACAGCCCTTCAAGGATCTAAAAATCATGGGGAACCTCCTGTCAGTGAACAGGCATTGCTTAGGATTTGTATTTCCATGTTTGATTTCAGTTATTTTCTCGTTGTGTTTATTTTTTTTTTCTATTTTAAGGTTATGAAATTTTAATCAAATAATGATTTTTTACTCCTACATTATGACAGCATTTGGAGGCTTGTCATGACCATCCATACCTTCAGAAATAGGGCATGCAAAGTGCCTTCCTTGTAACTTTTACAGTGTTTAATTCTGAAATTTCCTGGCTGATAAAGAAGGGAAGAAGGGGCATGGAGAGAGAGCAGGGACTCACCCAGCAGCACTCATCCCAAGGGTTTATTTGTCTGGTTGTCACAGTATTTTGCAGATCCCTCTGTGTGTTGTACCCAGGGGCACGTGGGTGTGTGTGGAGGATAAGAAAAGCCAAGAGTGGAGTATCAGTGTTTGCTGTGAGCTCTGCTGCATTGTGGTAATGTCAATATGTGTCTGTTCTGCTTTTGTTTTTATTTGGGTATTCTAATTAAACCTAAAAAAAGAAAAGGGGGGTAGATCTGCCATGCTGCACTGTGCCAAGTTCTGCTCCTCTGTCAGGAGCTGTCGTGGGGTGAGTGAAAACAAACATTGTGAGGAACAGCTCTGCTCCTCTTGGGTGATGTCTTGGGTTGTTTTGGCTGCATGCTCTGGTTCTGTGTGTGTGTAATGCACATTGTCATGAGTACCCCACCAGAAAATATGGCAGCACTACAGTGTTCTGCTGCCTAATCCATGTATTTGTGTTGCTGTGCATTGAACAGCTAAGGAGTGCAAATAACTGCAAAGGTGACTTGTGCAAAAAACTTGCACAAAACATTACAGCCATTGCTGTAAAAGACAATAAAATGTTTCTGTAAGTACAGACTACACCACTTAGACAAGTCTCTGGGGCACTCTAGGAAAATGCTCACTGAGCCACCTTTCATCATTTCCCAGCCTCCCTGGCTAACCAGGAAAATCCCACTTGACTGGGTGCTTGCAAGTGTACTGCCCATCTAGAAGGAGGGTCAGAAAATGGATCTGAGAGCTGCAGCCTCAGTGGAGAGGAGCACTGTAGAACAAACCATCTCCCATGGCATCATGTGGCACTTCCAGGGGTCAGTCCCAGTGCTTGGGAGAGGCAGATCCTGCCTGACCAACCTGATCTCTTTCTACAAGGTGGATGTGTCTACCTGAGCCTTAGTAAACCCTTTAACTCCATTTCTCCTGCAGAAAGTGGCTGCTCAGGGCTTGGGTTTAAAACTTTTATATGGCTGGGCCAGAGGGTGAAGGGGAATGGAGCTACATCCCTGTGGGGCTGGGCACTGGTGGAGTCCCCCAGGGTTCAGGATTGGGACCAGTCCTGCTTAATACATTTCTGAATGTTCTGGGAAGGGAATGGAGTGCATCCTAAGCACAAAAATCCTGTGGAACACTCCAGGCTGGGAGGAAAGTGATGGGAAGGGACCTGAGGGTGCTGGTTGGCTGCTGAACATGAACCAACATGTGGGTAGGTGGCCAGAAATGCCAAGGGCATCCTGTGTGAAAAATGGCGTGTCAAGCAGAAATTGGGAAATGATTTCCCTCTCTTTTGGGTTCAGTTTTGGGCCCCTCACTACAATACAGATATTGAAAGGCTGGAGCATGTTCAGAGAAGGGAGCAGAGCTGGGGAAGAGGCTGAAGCACAACTCTGAGGAGAAGCTGGTGTGGCTCAGCCTGGAGAAAAGGAGGCTTGGGAGGATTTTCCTGCTCCCCACAACTCCCTGACAGGAGGATGGAGCCAGGTGGGGTCAGGCTCTGCCCCCAGGAGACACGGGACAGGACAAGAGAAAATGGCCTCAGGCTGTGCCAGGGAAGGTTCAGAGTGGATATTTGGGGAAATTTCTTCCCTGTCACAGCTGCCCAGGGCAGAGCTGGTCACCATCCCTTGAGGGGTTTAAAGACAAGGCACTTGGGGACCTGGGTTAGTGGTGGCCCTGTCAGTGCTGGGCGTTGGTTGGACCTAATGATCTTCGAGGTCTTTTCCAAAATAAATGATCCTATGATTTTATTCCAACACTGTTTAACAGATGTAATTTCATTACCTCAATCAAAACTTTGTTCCTAGGGAAATAGTGACTGTTTTAAAGTAATATAAAACCATAGTTATTAGCTTTTTTCTAATCAGTATAATTGCTGCATGTTGATTTTATCACAGTATCCTGACTTTAATTATTTACAGCTTGGGAGAATTGTTGCTTGCATGAAACTTTATATTCAAAGCCAAGGCAGATGGGCTTGAAAATCAAATCACAAGCTGAAAGTAAATAGCAGTCCATCCCGGTGCTGCTCATAGCAGGCAGCTTTCAGAAATTCTGTCCAGAGCATCTCGTGTGAGAAAGTCTGACCAAGCTGGGCTTGGTATTTTAGGATTTTGAACACAGGATTTAGTGCAAGAAGCTGGAGATCACTTGCCAGGGCTTTTAATGGTGAATTATTGGCATGAAGATGTGCAGAGCAGAGAGGGATTCTGCAGCCCATACCTCAGCTCTGAGGCCTTCTGGTTTGAAGTTTGGATAATGTGGCTCCTTAAATGGAGCAAACAAAATAAAATGACACGCAAACCCAATTCTTCTTATTTTGCATTGTTGGTGTTCCATGCAAGTTGGAATTAAACAGGGTGGTTATTCAAAACAAGTCTAGATCAAATAAAACCTGGTGTTTAATTCACATATTACAGAATAGTTTTCATCAGGTAATTAACAAAAATCATCCCATAAAGCAAAAAAGTGTGGTACTTTGCTGGTTTCCAGAAGCAGAACAATGGACTCATTTTTCTGAATGTTTCTTTCATTGCAGCAGCTCTTAATGGCTTCTTGCACACTTGCTTCCATTTTATACTGTATTTCTCATTCATAAACCCAGTGACCCACAGAAGCATTCTCACCTCCTGAACCTTTGATACCTCTGCTGTTGCGTTCACTTAGGGTTTAAAAATGTTCTGTAGTAATCTGTAAAAAAATAATAAAGCTTACCTGAAGTGCAGTTAGCTTGAGTTTTATATGAGTTAACAATCTAATTTTGAGATTTGATGTGCAAAAGAAGCCAAAACAGCCAAGAACATCCCCTATAAAACCCCAACAAAAATCAGCCTTGTGTATTTTCAGTTTTGAAAAATCATCTGTGTTGCTGGTGAGCTGCTGGCTCAGTGTGCTCCTCTGAGGCAGCTCAGGCTGAGCAGGTTTAGGGTGCTGGGGTTGATTTTTGGGAAATCCAAGCTCTGGGTGGTTCAGAGCTCTCACACTGGGTGAGGAGGTGTCCAAGAGCACCTGGAGGGGTTTGGGGCCCTGGGCTGGGGGGCAGCTGGGGATGAGCTGTGCTGGAGAGGGCTCTTAGGGACATGAATGGGGCAGGAGCAGGATCCTGCTGGCGGTTTCAGCCTTGGAGCTGCCAGCAGCTTCACTCAGCCCCAGTGCAGGGGAGGGAGGCAGGGAGAGGTTGCTGCCATGCCATGCCCCAGGGACTTTGTGTGCCCAGCTCTGGGTGACTGCCTGGGGGCTACAGGTGAAAAGGCTGTTGGATATTTATCACTGTCATGTCTCTGCTTCAGCAAAGTAGATGATAAAATTTTGGTTTCATTTGCTGTGGCTGTGGCTGAAAAGGGACATCCTGTGCTCTGCTTGTGTGTTTTTCCTGACCCTCACCCTGCTGGCTCCCCTGGATCAGGGCTGGGCAGGGCCAGAGCTGATCTTTGTGTCATCAGCTTAGCAGAAAGACTCTGCTTGGATCTCTCTGGTTCTTTCCCCTTCCCTTCCCCTTCTCTTTCCCTTCCCCTTCTCTTTCCCTTCCCCTTCTCTTTCCCTTCCCCTTCTCTTTCCCTTCCCCTTCTCTTTCCCTTCCCCTTCTCTTTCCCTTCCCCTTCTCTTTCCCTTCCCCTTCTCTTTCCCTTCCCCTTCTCTTTCCCTTCCCCTTCTCTTTCCCTTCCCCTTCTCTTTCCCTTCCCCTTCTCTTTCCTTTCCCTTCCCCTTCTCTTTCCCTTCCCCTTCTCTTTCCCTTCCCTTCCCTTCCCTTCCCTTCCCTTCCCTTCCCTTCCCTTCCCTTCCCTTCCCTTCCCTTCCCTTCCCTTCCCTTCCCTTCCCTTCCCTTCCCTTCCCTTCCCTTCCCTTCCCTTCCCTTCCCTTCCCTTCCCTTCCCTTCCCTTCCCTTCCCTTCCCTTCCCTTCCCTTCCCTTCCCTTCCCTTCCCTTCCCTTCCCTTCCCTTCCCTTCCCTTCCCTTCCCTTCCCTTCCCTTCCCTTCCCTTCCCAGATCCTACATCCAGACTGCTTCCAGCCTCACCAGCCCCTGGAGGCCAGGCAGGAGTGGGGTGCAGGAGGCTGGGAGAGGCAGGAGCTCTCCCTTTTTCCCCTCCCTGTTGTTTAGCACTGTTGGGGTGAGGGAAAGCTGCTGCAGCTGGCCCTGCCAGGGGGAGGATGCCCTCACCCCTTGCTCTCAGCTCGGCTGGGGAGCTCGGTGCCTCCATTTCCCCCTGCTTGCTCTGGGCAACCCCAGCACACCGGAGTGTGAGGTGTCACCCTCGGCCCCTGCTGCTGCTTCTGCAGGTACAGGGAAGGCACAAAGCCACCCTAGGCCAAGTTCTCACTTGGAATTCTCACTTCTGTTCTCACCTCTCACTTCAGGTTCTGCCTTCTGAACACTTTCTGTTCATTTGCTTTGGTTCAATCATCTGCTTCCAGGTGCTACAAGATGCCCGGTTTATTTGGAAAGAGTGTTTTCCTCACACATGTAAGATATTCCAGTTGGACTCTGAGAATCTTTTTGTCTTTGTAATTATTTAAATCCTTCTGAAAACCAAAATTAAAGAACTGCTCACAGCTTTTAAGCAAAGCATGGCATGGGAAGTTACTGCTGTATGGGAAGTTACTGCTGTATGGATCGGTGGAATGTAAAATATTTTTCCATACTGAAGAGTTTAGTTTGGGATTCTTCTATGAAATTACACAGCAAAAAAGTCTTAAATAACAGAAGTGAAGGATGAGGGACAGGAATAAATTTCACATCTTCTTGCTCTTGGCCATTGTATTTTGTACTCCCTCGTATAATCTCTAAGTGGCAGAGTTTCTCCTGAGTCCTAATTTTTCTGTTATTTCTACAAAAAATAAGTAAGATTTATATTTAAAATAAAACAGATTGAAACTAGTGGAGGAAAAACTGGAAGTGTGACAGTAGTGCTTTGTATTGTGAATAGGGTCATTTCCAAAGAACCTGAATTATGGAAAACACTAATTGTGAATTCGAGTCCAGGCAATAAGGGTAAGTAGCTTTGATTAGGGGTGGCAGCCTTGCAAAATCCTCAAACCCTCCATGAAACGTAATCCTGCCACATACAACACCCCGTGGCACGTAAGAGCTGCCCTGAAATGAGGGAGAAACCTTTTGTGTTTTGTGGTGGATGTGGAATTGCTGCAGGCTGCTCACACCCGCGGGGCTGGCACGTGGGGCCGCGCTCTGGGCAGGCTGCCCGCGCTGCCAGGTCAGTAGGTCTGCCAGGAGCCAGGCAGGGGACACAGCCCTGCTTTTCAGGACACCACAGAGTTGTTTTTGTGAACCAGTTCTGGCACTTGGTGTGGGGGTCGTCTCCTGTGTAGGATCAAAGTCCAGCCGCCAGACACTTCTGGCAACATTCCAGGACTCCCGGGCCCCCCAAGGGTGCTCTCGGTGACACCTCAGTGCTGAGGGGCTGAGATCCCACACCCGCGGTTTGGAGGTGCCTGAATACTCAGGGCAGGGTGGGTGAATAGAAGGTCCTGGAGGAAGGAGTGGTGTGTCAAAAAACACTTTCACATTTCTGCAGAGGCAGGAATAGGTTGTACCTCAGCACAGAAAGGCTCTGGATTTAACTCCTCCAACCCACTGAGAGTTTTTCAGCGTTTTGTCTGATTTCTGCAATCCCCTGCAGTTGTGCTGTGTGGGTGTGTGGCAGAGGAGGCAGCTCAGGGAAAGCTGCTCTGAAGAGGTTGGGGTTGGTTTTAATAAAGAGGCTCCAAAATGAGCTGCAGAAAGAACAAAAACACAGCTCATGCTGCTTGTACACATCAGGTGAAGCCAGGAGGACACAGGCCTTGCTCTTTTGCCCAGCAAATTGCAAAAGTTAATCAGGTTGTGAAAATATTATGCAAAATTTCTTTTTCATGATTTTAAGTCCCTGGAAAGCAGCAGCTTTTTAATGTAGTATATAATATCTCCCTGCTAAATGCTTCCAAAATAAAAATTCTTTTCTAAAATTTCATCAAACTTCTCTTTTTGAAAGGTGCAGCTGAAATAAAGAACTTGCTTTGTGAATGTGGTGGGGAACAGCACTGTGTGTAAATGCATTTAGGTGTACAGTCTTGTCCTGATTTTTTTTTTGATTGTTATATAAATGTTCTAAATAAAAACAGGTTAGATTGAATCGTGCTGTTTACTGACCTAGTAGACCAGACTTGATTATTTAAACTGTCTTTAAAATCATGGTGCACGTGTCTGATTAGTGTGTGAGCTTCTGCAGTCAACGTGCTCCGAGCAAATGATGCAGAAATGTACCATGTGCATGAAAAATCTCTATCTTCAAAGCTTAAAGCTAAATCCCTTGTTTATGAAATCTTTCCATAATATGAATTTTGTATTTTATTTGGGAGATGGCCCCATGAGTTTTAGGGGAGGAGTACATAACAATTAATATTCTGTGATAGCCTACATGATAAGCCCCCAAAAAGTACATAAAGCCATGAACACCTTTTCTCAACAGGGCTTGAAGACTGCTGAGGAACACACAGTTTGAATCATTTGAGCATTAAAATAATAGTAATACCCATGGAAGAGCCACAAGACTTACCCGAGCAACCAGTAAGTATATTTTAAAAAGGCTGAAAATGAAAATTTAAAACAAATTAGTGATCTCACAATTTTGGATTACAGTTATTTTAACTAATATTGGAAAAGAAGGCTGAGACTTAGTGTATTTATCCAGAGGACAAAAAGCATTTTGTTGTTCATAAAATGTGCTGTACATTTAATTTACTATAATTGTACAGGCAGTAGTAAGAAAGGAGTAGTTGTAAGTTCTTGAACTTCATGATGTTTCTATGCAAAATGATTACTCAGAAAACCAGACTTACCTCAAGCCTGTTGAAGAGAAAATAAAATTCACTATTTTAGGGACAAATTCAGCATGCTGGGTATTAGAGTGTATAGTGTTTAATTCTTTTTATGCTTGAGAGATTGAAAAGATCCTGTGGTTCATTGTTTCCCCAAGTGGAAGGCATTTTTAAATGACTGATGTAGCAGTACCTTGGGGTAGGGAAGCATGTCTGAAGGTTAAAGTTGCTACATGTATGTGAAATATTTCCAACAGTCTTTGCATTATCAATAACTGATATTAACACAGCATGGAAGTGTTGGTAGAGAATTATCAATACACTATGAGATTAATTAAATTGTATATCTAAAACATGATAGGATAGGAATTAAGCAGAAATGTTTTTATTAACGTTCTGTTCCCAAAATAAACCTGGCACAAACTCAACAAGGAATTGCCAAGTTACAATGGGAGTGATGCTTGGGATTTTGGATACCTTGTCAAATGCACACAGAAACAGAATAATGTGCTTGAGGGCACTTTGTGGTGTCATTGAAAAGATTTTGATGCCTTTTTAATGTGAGAGTTTAATATTCTTCAGTTAAACTAGTTAGAAAATGCATTGTAATGTCATTTAGGCAATTTTATGACAGGAACAAAATCAAATGAAATGGAAATGTAAAATTATTTAGAACTTGTCTTGCCATAAGCTGTAGATGATGGGCTTGAGTAATATCCACAAAATGTGAAACTAAGCATAGTTTGTGCTCCAGCTTTTTGAAGAGTTTAGAAATGAATTGCCTGTACTAAAAAAGGAAATCTCTCTAAATACATCCTAATATAATGAAAACTGTCTTTATCCTTTAGGGCATGAGAGGTAGGGTACAGCTAATTTTCAGTGGTGTGTCCTTTAAGCAGGTAATATTCAGCTGAAGATTTTCTTGGTAATTTCTTTTAAGAAAATACCAGTGATACCAGTCAGTCATTCTGTGACAGAATATGAGACTGAATGGATGCTAATGAATGAGTGGGGCAGTAATGGCGTGTTCTTGCAGGAGAAACTCACCCTGGCATCCTTCTGAGGGTTCACAGTAATGCTTGTAGCCTGCAGAAACCAAATTTGTGTTCAAGCCAGTGCTGTCAGTGGTGTAATACCCTGTACAGGAACAGGATCCAGCTGGCACCTCCAAAATGAGAAAAAGTGCTGTATTGCTTTAGTCAGGAGCCAAAACTCCTAATTTATTACAGAAAAAGAATTCATGTTCCTATCTCTATGCAATATTAAAATAAAGGGGGGAAAGAGCAAAGTTTCTGCTGAACCTGTACAGAATAAGATTTTCTTAAAATTTATGACTGTTTAATTCAATTTCCACAAAATTCCTTAGCTATTCTTCCAGCTATTTTTGTGGCTTTATGTCTCAGCACCTATTACTAATGTAACTAACATCACAATTCTGCTATACAAATCCATTGTTAGTCCTTTTTCTAATTAGGAAAAAGCTTGTTTTGAGATGAAGAGCCCATGGTTCCACTGGTGAGTTCTGGAGTGCAGGACATTGTGAACCCTCCAGCTTGTGTTAGTTGTAGCTCTGAACATTTTTGTCTTTGCAGGTGAAAAAAGCCAAGATGCAGGAATCCAGAGACCAGAGCCTGAGGTATGGGGTTTTAAATGTGATTTTAGTGTGGAACAGTTCTTTATGGTCTCTTACAATTATAAAGCTTTCATTTTAGAAATTTGTCTCTTGATTTATTTTTTTACAGAGCTATGGAAAATAAAGTTGTATTTGGATTTGGTATAATTTTGATTAAGTTCCCAATAAAAAATAATTAACTAGCCTTGTGGTATAAAGGTTTTATAAAAGTGGTCACAAAGAGAATGGCATCAGCACATCTGTCTTTCACAGAATGAGACTGAAATAACATGCATTTAATTTGGTGAGACTCAGGATATTTTAGTAATATCTGTACTACTATTCTTAGTGAAACTGTGGGTAACTGCTTTGAGAAATGAAACTCTTGAATTTTAGCCTCTCCTATTTAAAGCTCTTGTGTGATAGTACTTTTAGCCTCAGTAGATGCTTTTTGATGGGTTCTGTATTTAGGAATTAACTATTATTATTATTATTACTACTTAGAATAGTTATATTAGGATTTATTCTGCTTCTCTGAGTAGCAGCAAATTCAGTGAGCAAAAATTTCTTTTTGGAGTCTCTGCCATTCCAATAAGAGCAAGGAGGAAACACCATTTCTGCAGGAGTGGTCGTGTTCTATATTCTCAAAATTAGAATTTTGATCTAATCACACCAGCTCCCTTTCTGGCCCATCTGAGTCAGAGAAATCAGATCCTAGGGAGAGTTATTCCCTCTCTTGGGTAGAGAGGTCTGAGCACACTGAGGGGCTCTCCCTTCTCCCTCTGTGTCACCCTGCTCCAGCACACCCACACCTTCCCTATGGGCACAGGGAGCTCAAGATTTGAGTGTAAACATCCTTGGATTTTCAAATTGTGGACATCCAGATTTTAAAAACAGAAGAGAGGGTTAGGATAAAGCTGTATTTCTAACTTGATTAAATAATCTGTTTAAATATTTTGGTCCTGTTTTGCTAAAGCTATACATGATTTTAAGTTTGACCAATGGATTAATTTAAAAGAACTTATTGGACCTGTTTCTCCCTTTTTTCTGCACTGCAGGAGGTGAAGGAGGGAGAAAAAAATCAGTTTAGTTGAGCCCAGAAAGCAGGGATGGGTGGGGAAAGGTGTTGCAAGATTTGGGTTTATTTCTCATACAGCCTCCTGCTCCCTGTGTAGTTCAGCTCAGACACCTTTAGGCTCTTCTTGAGAATTTAATTTACTTTTCCAACACAAAAATGTGCAGTTGTTTTTTTGTTGGGATGCTGAGTGGAGCCAGGTGCTGGAGGGAGGCAGAGAGCACCTTGCTTGGTGCACACCTGAGCTACAAGGTGCAGTTCCTTTGGCTCCTTCACCTTGAGAAACTGCAGTTTCAAAATATCACAACAGCACACAGATGGCTCAAAACCTCACGAAAAGCTTTGTTGCAGAACTAGCAATAATCAAACTAAAGCCTGGAAAGCAATAATCAAGGAGAAACAGTTTCATTCAGAAATTATCTGTACTTCCTACTCTGTGCATGAACAAAGCAACATCAGCATGGAACTGAAACAACGTGGGACAAATCCAGAATAATCCAGCAACCTGCACAGATTGAAGTGCAGAAGTGACCCCCAGCTGAAGGATGTTTGAGCACTGCTCCTCAGGGACAAATGCAGCAGTGAGGCAATGGCTGTGGCAGGGAGCTGTGCCAGCAGGGTCACCCTGCACTGCTGCAGCTCCTGCTTGGCTGCTGCAGCCTGGGCACACGGAATGGAGATGCCAAGAGTGTTTCTCACAGAAACCACCCTGCTGCCCCCTCTAACAAACCCCTCCACTCAAACCCCATCGTTTGATGTCTCATTCCAGTTGCAGATCTCTCTCTCAGAATCTCTTCCTGAAATAGCAAAGAGCACAGGGCTGGGTTTTGTGAAGAGTTAGTTAACCTTGGTCAGAAGGGTTGAACCCAGGGGTTATGATGGCCAAGGATGTTAATTTAAGAGTTCATCATGCTAACACTGAACCTTTGTTGTCCTGGCAGTCATGTGAGCAGCACAGAAGTCAGTGAGCAGAAAACTGAATCTCCAAACCTTGGTTCAAACCTTCCCATGTCCAGTGAGAGTGAGTATCTGGAGTTCTGCCATTGTCTTTGCTCATGTCTTTCCCTGGTACCATGTTCCATCCTCCACAAGCTTTGTCTCCTCCTTGTAATCCTTACCCTGCTCTCACTATCAGTTGTAAAGTGAACATTTGCTGTGGTGTTTACAAAGTGTTAATGCCTGATGGTAAGGAAATATCTGTTTCTAACAAATATTTTTGTATCACTGCCCCTCAGCTGGCTCTTGGGTGCTTTTGAGCACTGCTGTGTCTTATCTGCCTTAGACATGATTCTTCTTGAGGGTTGAGTCCATATCAGTTGTAATGCCTATTGTAAACATGTTTTATAAATCATTATCTCTACACAGCTGGTTGGGCCCTTTGTAGCAATATGCCATACACTTCATCTTAGACTCTCAATTGTATTGAATGTCTGCAGAAAGCTCTTAGGAAATAAACAGAGAGGAAACAGGCAGGGAATACAAAGATTGCATACTAAGTGAAAAGTGGAGTTTTGGAAAAAGAGGGTTGGAAGTTATTGGGAAAGTCAGATTACTCTGTGGAATACCTTTGACTGCCAATACATATTTTGAAGTGTAAGCCAGCTCACCTTAGCTGAAAGTGTGTAAGGTGTAACTTCCCATTGTAATTGATTTAATCATTGCTGTTTTAATCCATGAACTGTGGTGTTGCAGGACTTATGAGAAATTTCATCCTGCAAAACCTCCTGCCTAACTGGATAAGCCATTTACAAATCCCATAAATTGCCTGCAATTTATAGTGGGATTTTTTGCTTTTTCACACCCTTGCCTAATTCTTTGTATGCAATTTATAAACACAAATTCTAGAAATATCATTACTACATAACTATTCAGATGAATATTGACTTTCTTAAAAAAAAGACCCTACAAATCCTCAACATGTGGGAACTGACAAATGTTAGAGGAAAGCCTTGAGGTCCAAAAGTTCTCAGTTTGTGTTTCCTGTTGTATCCTTGTGCTACATGGGCTCACACTGTGAGCAAAGGCAAATGCTGAGGAGCAGAGGAAGGTGATTCATGGATCATTTGGGAGCTTCAGCACATGTGGTTGATGGTTTGTACTTCTCAGCTGCTTGTGTTCAGATCACACAAAGAGAAGGTTTTGAGGTGGCAGAATGGAGATTAGGGTTAGAGCTGCCTGTGGCAGTGTCCTGCTTTCCTCAGTGTAACTCAGGAGAGTTTACTACAGGGTCATACAAGAGCAATAATGCAGGTCCAACATGGAAATCCCAAAATTTTTGAGCACATTATTGGGGCAGAGGATGCTGTTGTCCATAACCCTGTTTTGGAGGCTGTTATTGAGTCACTCCAGAGGGAAAATGTGTTCTCTTGTGGTAGGTATGGAGGAACAGGGCACCTGGAGATAGACAGTGAGCCTGGATTAGCTCCTGGGCAAGCCTGGGTGCTTTGCTTTCAGAGAGGAATCAGCTGGATCCACAGCAGTGCACTGTGTTTGCTGAGGGTTTGGGTAGGATGCTTGTAGATCTGAGCTCATAAACCCATGTGCTTGCAGGTACAGCCACAGCACTTGCTGCACTGTGGTGGTGCCATGTGCCACAGAGGCTGCAGGGGCCAAAATCTGCTGGGCTCCTGCCAGAGAGGCTGCAGGGGCCAAAATCTGCTGGGCTCCTGCCAGAGAGGCTGCAGGGGCCAAAATCTGCTGGGCTCCTGCCACAGAGGCTGCACAGGGCCAAATTTTGTGCTGAGCTCCTACTAGAGAGGCTACAGGAGCCAAAATCTGCTGGACTCCTGCCAGAGAGGCTACAGGGGCAGATTCTGTGCTGAGCTCCTGCCACAGAGGCTACAGGGCCAAATTCTGTGCTGAGCTCCTACCACAGAGACTACAAGGGCCAAATTCTGTGCTGGGCTCCTGCCCATCATTGCTTTCTGCTGGACAGCTGAGTATCAATCAGCTGATGTGATCCAAGAGTGTTCAATGGCTCTTGGATGAGGCCACAGGAGCCCAAGCCCCCATCTGCAGCCCAGCCTGGAGTGCTGTAACAGAGCAATCTCACACAAGGTGAACCAGAGCTGTGCTGGCTGAGAACATCTGAAACATTTCCTCTCTGGGTTTCCAGCTGAGCCACTGTCTTACCAGCTTCACAGTGCAATTGCTGTGGATTTATTGAAGCAGAAAAATCTGGTTAAATGTAAGTGCCAGCTCATTTTAGAGGCATCTCTGAGCCTTGTGCACTGCAGCTGTGCTTCCCTGGATATTTGTGATGTAGTTCATTGAGCTGGAGCTGTTCCTTTTTGCAGGGAAGGCTGTTCTCTGTCCATGCATGGCTCCAGCATACCTAGGGGAAGAGGAAACCTTGGCAAAACAGATGTTTGGTCTCTGCTCCAGGACACAGAAATGTTACACTTGGGGCAGATGAAGCTCCTTTGGCAAATATGCAGGGGTTTGGGGAGGGCTGAAATCAAAGTTTTTTTATGACAGTTGCAAAATATTATGGTACCAGCTGATAAAGAGAAAGAGCTCTGTTTCACAGGGAGGAATAGTGTGACTGACTGATCTACCTTCTCTGGCAAAACAGTTTTGTGCCAGTTTAACAGTGTTTTTTTGAGAATTTGCTTTGAAACAGATATTCAGGGCACTAAAACTTTTGTAAATACAGTGTGTTGATTGAAATGTACCATGAGTATTGACATTTGTCTTTATTTGTTGGGTTTTGAATGCACCTCTGTAATTACACAAACTATTTTTTTTTTCAGTTATGACATGCACTGATTATATCCCAAGGTCATCAAATGATTATACCTCACAAATGTATTCTGCAAAGTAAGTCAAGAAATTGTTATTGAGTTCTGTAATTCTTCTCTCTAAAGTATTTTTTTTGTATCTTTATGCATTTCCCTAGTGCTGTAAATCCCACAACTGGCAGCAGATACTCATTGCTGAAGACACTGAATTTACAGAATTCACCCTTTAGCTTTAGTGACTGTTTTAAAAATGATAAATGAAAGCCCCACAAAGATAAATTAAGCCCTTCAAGTAATTAACATGATAATCTTGGTGAATAATGCACATGATATTTGTCAAATAAACAAATTGAACATAAATAAATATAAGGGGAATATGAAATTTTCTCATCATTCACTGTGTTTAGGAATCTTTGTATTTTTTCCTGTTGGAGCAGGATGGGCTTTAACCCCTGGTGTTTGTTTTTGTGTAGTTTCTGTGTGTGTGTGTCCCCCTGGTTCTTGCAGGTGCTGCTGGATTGCAGCAGCTTCAGGGTGGCATGGTTAGTGGGACTGAGCACTCGTGCCTGTTGGAATGGGGATGTGTCCCTCCCTGCCCTCCCTGCCCTCCCTGCCCTCCCTCCCCTGGATCTCTGGCACTGTGCAGGAGGGATTTGCCCTGCTCTCACTGCAGGCAGCATCTGTAAACTCAGGAGCCTGCCTTGGGAAGCACAAGGAGTTTATTGCACTGACTTGTCAGTCTGAGTGATTTCTCCTTTCTGGAGCAATTATTGAATGTGTCTTTTGGTTTGAAGGCTGAAAGCTGCATAATTTAAACAATTCTTTCTGACTTTTTTCTCTCTTTTCCCCCAAGGCCATATGCACATATCCTCTCTGTTCCAGTGTCAGAAACAATGAGCCCTTACCCTGCTCAGCCTCAGTACCAAGCACTGCAGCAGTCCCAGCCCTACACCATCTACCCCCAGACCACCCAGACCTATGGACTACCTCCTTTCGGTAAAAAGTCACTTCTCAAAGATTTCTCTGTGCCTGCAGTTGCTGTTTTATGTCTCAGTAAAAAGCCAATGTTGAGCTTAACCAGGTGTGTTGGAGAGAAGGGTTTGTAGGAGAGCACATGCATAGCTTAAATTGTAGATGGGCACTGATCTCTTGATGGGGCTTCACCTTCAAAAATAAGTTTTTTTACAAAGCTGTTAATTTGTATCTCCCCATTAAGTTTGCCATATGGTTCTTGATTTGGGATCATCATTGTCTCTAGTTGTGGTATAGCTGTGTTTGTGCAGTTTCCTTCTTAGTGAAATGACACAACACCCCATACTGCAACTCCTCCTTTCTTCTCCTTCCTCCTCCTTTCTTCTCCTTTCTTCTCCTTCCTCCTCCTTCCTCCTCCTTCCTCCTCCTTCCTCCTCCTTCCTCCTCCTTCCTCCTCCTTCCTCCTCCTTCCTCCTCCTTCCTCCTCCTTTCTTCTCCTTCCTTCTCCTTCCTCCTCCTTTCTTCTCCTTCCTCCTCCTTTCTTCTCTTCTTCTCCTTCCTCCTCCTTTCTTCTCCTTTCTTCTCCTTTCTTCTCCTTCCTCCTCCTTCCTCCTCCTTCCTCCTTCCTTTGTTGTTAACCACAATTAAGACATTTTTATTTCATCTTTCACCAAATGAGAGCTCATGCTAAAATGTCTCCAAATTTACTAGGCAAATCATTTCCTTAATTTGCTCTAATAACTGAGCCCTTTTGATAGCTATTCCAGTCTCTGCAAATGCAGCTCCCAAAGAATGGAAGGCAGCAGAGGCTGTTTTATCCCTTAGCAGGGAACACTGATGAGAGGGGGGAGCATCACAGCACCATGCAGGGAACTGGGGGAGCCCCCTGTGGCAGTGCTGGGGTCCCCACCCCTTGCACAGGACATGGTGGTGCTGGATTTGTGGTTGGACTTGATGATCCTAAAGGTCTTTTCCAATTTTTACCATTCTGTGATTCTAAATATGTCTCAGGCCTGTGGTTGTACTGCACAGTATGCACTGAGCCTCTTGCAGATTTATCTGTGATGCCAAAATCTTGGTACCTTGATGTGTGTAAACATGAATTTTTCTTTAGTTAAAGAATTAGATGTCTTGGAATAAAAACAGCTAAATTTCTGGCTTTTGTTAGCTACTGACAGAACATGGGCTTTTGTAAAGGTTACACAACAATTGATTTGTCATTATAGATTTGAAAGATGGTGGAGGAAAGATAATAAATCCAGACTTGGCTTTGTTAAACACAAGTTAAATTGCTAATACTGTAATTACTGATGGTTGCTGGAACATACTCCTCCTCACTGGGTGCCTGCACTTTGGTTTCAGTGCCTTGTTGCACTGGTTTTTGCTGTTTTTTGAGTGCCTGATGGTTCCCTTGGCTTCATTTATTTGGTGTTTTTTGATAGTGTGTTGTGCATGATGCACTGAGGCTGCCTTGTGTGCTGTTGTGTGTTTTAATGTGTCACATGTTGGTGTTTTTAAAGGCAAATATTTGTAAATATGTGGAGTGCTCCAGTGAAATTGTTTAAAACAGTGGTTTAGACTTCTACAATTGTGAAAGGAGGGAGGGAAGGTGTAGGGGTTTTGTTAGAGCATTGTGTGTGTGATGTTTTGTTGGTTGCAGTAGTGGTGCCTGTATTTGGGGGGAGTGTTCATTTTTTAAATCCAAATGCTCTGGAGTGCAGGGGTACTCAGCTGCTTCAATATCCTACCCTAAATGTAACACTAGAAATTCTTCTGAAAACCTGGAAGGAGATCTGCGTTTTCTGTTGACTTCAAAGGAGCTTTCATCTGTAAAATATCCCAAATGTCATCAGTTACTGAAATGTCTGGTGTTGATTTTAGGTCTGTTGTTAAACACCTGAATATTTAGTGTTAGGAAGATGTTAAAAGTCATTTCCAGTAATGGAAATCATAGTGGAGCCTGCTGGGTCATGCTGAGAAGATGGACCTTGCAGAGTGTGATGGAGAGGTAGAAGGCAGAGCATTGAACACACACACTGCAGAGGGAATTCTGGAAATTCTGCTCACAAAATCTCCAGTGAGCAAGTGAGGGCCAACAGCTTGGTTTTAGCAGCACCAGAGGCTTTTACAGAGGTTGGTGTGTCTTTCTACCTTGTATTTGTTTCTATGCCAGAAAGAAGGCACCATGGCTTCTCTAAGTGGGACAAACCAGCATGAAATTCAGGCAAGCTGACAAACACAGGCATAGCCTGGAGGTGGCTAAAGTCAGGATGCTCTTTTAGAGAAGGGATGACCTGTGCTCTTGCTGATTTGTCACCTGTCTTGGTGCTCAGTGCATTGTTGTGCATGGGATGCCCCTGTGGTCTGGAGAGATTGTGTTAAAGAAGCATTAAAATAAGAGTGGTGACATCCAGGCTGCCCAGCTGTTAGCTGGTATTAGAAGCACCATGGATGTGATGGTTTACATTAACTCAAAAGCCTACAAATGCTGGGATGTCCTGTGTGGGGCTTTTCCATATCTGTAGATGTGTGCTGGGACATTCTGTGACACACAGTGCAGCCCCTGGACATGGAAGAGTCTCATTCCTCCTCTCACAGCTTCTCCTCCATCATCCTTGAGGCTGTGCCAGCTTATCATGCTGTCCTGCAGGACATTTGCCATCAGCCCTGGGTGTAGGAAATATAAAAGACATGTGTGTAACAACAAGACAGGGAAGGCAGGGGCTAAAGATGCCTTAGCACATTTCCTGAATCACCCTCTGTGTGTGTCTGACCTGCTGGCACACGCCCTGGGTGGGTTTGTGTTTCACTCTCAGGTTCTTTGGCACTTCCTGCACGTTGTGTGACCATCACATTGTGCTGCTGACTGCTCCTGGTCCCTCTGCTTTGTGCCCTAAGGAGCTTCTGGTTCCTGTCCCCTGTGAGAACTGCTCAGCCATTTGGGATGGTGGCACTGCCTTTCCAGGCTAAACAAACACAGCTACTCCCACTCTCCTTGGAGGATCTTTTTCCCATATATTTTGTTCTGGAGTTTTTCCACAGTCTTTCTTGAATCAGCCTTTCCTTTTTGTTTGCTAATTATTGAGGTTCTGGAGGCTTGAAACCTTAACAAAGACACAACTTGAGAGTCAAAGAGTCAAACCCTGGGGTAACTGCAGAGGGGAGTGATTGAAGTTGACTGATAGGTGTCAGTTCAACTTGAGAGTCAAAGAGTCAAACCCTGGGGTGACTGTGCAGACAGGAGTGATTGAAGTTGACTGATAGGTGTCAGTTTGGGATCAGATATGTAAATACATCAAAGGGCCATTGCAGAATTTAATTCTGACAAAGCTGCAGCATGGAGTGACCTCCTGGAGCTGCTGCTCATGTCCAGCTTGATGGAGTCTCTCCCATGTCATTTAGGTAAGAAACCTGGAGCTCCCAGCCCATGGCTCAGTCCTGCTGGAGTGGGTGAAGGGCTGCTGGTGGCTTCTGCAGCCTTGCTACTGTTTTCAGGCTGTTTAAAAAGGAGGGTGCTCTTTCTGATGGCCCTGACCTCTGTCTAGCTCCAAACCTCCTTTGTCCCTCTGCTTTGCACACTCCTGCTTGTTTGTAAGTAGATTCTCTCAAAATATTTCTGCTTCCTAACCAGGGCAAGGGAGAACTGACTTTGGCTTTGGCTGTAGATTTGGAGACACTCAGATGAAAGCCTGAAGAGCCCTGAAGAGCAAGGCCTGAGCTGAGCTGCCTCAGTTGGGCACTGTTGGCACCCATCAGTGCAGAGACCTCACCTCACACAGCACCCAAGCTGAGCCACGTGCTTGGTGTGCCCTGTGCACATAATTGCAGTCACTCTGCTCTCTGTGCTGTGCCCAGGGTTCTTACAAAAGCATTCCCAAACAACAGGAAGTCTGGAAGAAACATTCAGATTTTTAATTAATTTTTTAGCTCTATATTTGTTGTTGTCAGTCTAGGAAAAATTACTGACTTGTGGCTTGGTTTAAAATATTCATCCCAAAGCCCAGTGAAGTAGTGGAATTGAGCTTGGCCTATAGATCCCAGTTTGGCCTCTCTGTCACAGCTGATGTCCCTTGCAGTGCTGTGCAGCTCAGCACAAAATCACAACCATTGGCAAGTCCAAATCTACCTGGGCACTGAATCTCAGTGACACAAACAGATTTTAGTTAAAAGCTTTGCAAATTAGTGTTCTTGGTGCTTTTAATTTTCTCTTTTTCAGCCATTTTGTCACCAGCTCTAATCCCTGCACAGCCTGACAGGCAGTGCTTACTATTGCCAAAATTAAACATTTTCCATGTGTCATTTGTTACTTGCTTTTGTGATGAGCAACAATCTTAATCTGAGGTAGGAGCATGCTGTTTGGTCCCAGCATATTTGTTTATAACTGGTCCAATTTATCTGATTCAGGTGCACTGTGGCCAGGTATGAAACCTGAAAGTGGTTTAATTCAGACTCCATCTACAAGTCAGCACAGTGTTCTTACCTGCACTACAGGGTTAACCACAAGCCAGCCCAGCCCAGCACATTATTCTTATTCCATTGAAGGTAACTTGGCATGGTTTTTATCTGCATCTCTCTCCACCTAACTGAGTCCAGATACCAAACTAGAGAGGCCTGCACGCTTGTCCTTGGTTTGTGCATGCTTCTGGATGCTTTGCCTCTTTTCTCTTTGTGCCTGTGTGTTTGTGGGGTTGTGTTTGCTCCCCCCTGTGTGTGCACCAGGCTGGCTCGTTGGTGCCATGCTGCTGGGCTGAACAGGGTGAGCAGCAAATGGGAAGGGGAGAGAGACTCCTTGTTGTGTTCCTGCATGCTTTATGGGGAGTGCTCTTGCATTTCTCTGTGTTTGTGGTCTTTAGATCGATGGCAGGAAATATCCTGACTGCAGTGAGATTTTTTAAACATTTGTTTTTAATTCCTTCTGGAGGTAGATGGCTCTTGAATGTCACAGACACAGGTTGGTAGATCTGCTAGGAAGTGAATTTCTCAGTATAGAACTACCAATCAAATATTATAATTGCTGGAAGTGCCAGATCTAACAAGGCAGATGCTGAATTTCATCAGCTTCCACAGCAGTGAATGTGCCAGATAGCTGAATAATGGAATATTGTTCCTTATGGCACACATCTGCAAATTGATACCTCTTCTTTAGGCTGGAATTTGCCATTTATGTTTTGGTGATAAATGGTGGAAATTTGTCTCTTTCTCTGGAAATTTTATAAAGCATTTCAGGAATTTGTAATCTATGCCTTGTGGAATATTTTCACAAAATAATTTCAGGGACTTGAGGAAATTTTCAGTTCAGCTTCCTGCTCAAAGAGTAGTTGATACAGAATTCAGAACCAGATTGCTCAGAGCTTTATCTAGTTACATCTCCAAAACCTCCAAGGCTGGAAATTTTGCCAGTTCCAGAACCTGACTGTTATTATGATGAATTTTTTTTTTTTTCTTTTATTGACTCAGAGCTTTCACTTTTCCATGTTCTGACCATTTCTCTCCTGCTGCTGCTGCTGCACACCTGCAAAAAGAGCTTGTGTCTGTCCTGTCACTAATGTCCCTGCAGGTACCAGCAGGCTGCATCAGGTCCCCAAAGCCACCTCCTCTCCTGGCTGGACAGTCCCTGTCCCCTGAATGTCCCCTTGCAGGGCACATTCTCCAGATCCCTGGCTGGTTTGGTGTCTCTTTAGCAGACCCATTGAATTTTATCAACATGTTTCTTGTGCTTGAGGGGCCAAACTGAATGCCACAAGCAGATGTGGTCTCATGAGAGCCAAGGAAAGGAGGATAATTGTTAAAATCAGCAGTGAGTGGGTTTAGCATGTCTCTCACAGAGGAGAGTCCTGTGGTGTGCCATGGGCCTTGCACAGCTTGCATTATTGAGACACTCAATGGCCAGGTGTAGTATTTATCCTTAATTTACTTTTCTCATGCATAACTGCATTCAGAAATTGTTTGCTGCAATGAACTGATCATTTTTGTGAGCACACGGGCTCCAGAAGCAGCAGGACCAGAGTTTTACTCACTGATTGAGAGAAAACAACTTTGTGCATCTTGGCACTGAGCAAACCACTCTGGAATTCAGTTAGTTAAATGAAAGGAAAGCAATACTGGAAATACTCCCTGCTTCCAGCTTAACCCTCCTTCCCCCAGCAGGATGATTTCCTGAGAATCACAGCCCAGTGGGGTTGCCAGGGCTCAGGGATGGTGCCACACAAGATTTCCCATGAGGGGCAGAAGGGGACAGACCCATGCCAGGCCTTGCTCTGTGAATTATAAAATCACTGATTTGTTTGGCTGGAAGGGACCTTAAAGATGATCCCCTTCCCACCCCTCTGCCATGGCAGGGACACTTTCACTGCCCCAGGTTGCTCCAAGCCCTGTCCAGCCTGGCCTTGGACATTTCCAGGGATCCAGGGGCAGCCACAGCTGCTCTGGGCACCCTCACAGCCAAGAATTCTTCTCAGTGTCCCATCTAACCCTGTCCTCTGGCAGTGGGAAGCCATTCCCCCTTTTCCTGTCACTCCACCCCTTGTCCAAAGTTCTCCAGCTCTCTCTGAGCCCCTCTGGATGCTGGAAGGGGCTCTCAGGTCTCACTGGAGTTTTCTCTTCTGCAAACTGCTCACCCCCAGCTTTGTCAGAGTTTCACACAGGAGAAGGATTTCAATCTGTGCTGCTGGGAGAATGTGTGATGTGAGAAATTTCCCTGCAGGCTGGCTCTGAAAGTGTGCACAAGTCACCCCAAAGTGTGCAAAAGTCACTCCAATTATGCAGATGCTGTTGCTTTTTGGAAAAACTTTTTGCAGACTCCAGGAAATGTTTCCTTTTTCAGATTTGCTATATTTCCTTCTCAAGCAGCTCACCAAGGGTTCAGGCCAGTACAGGGGCTGGTGCCAGGGAGGTGTTGAAAGGATGGACAGAGTTGTTTCAATAATAATCTCTGGAATATCTCAATAATAATCCCTGGGATATCTCTCTTTTCTCTCCACTAAAATCAGGATGAGACACAGCTGTACAATGGTGCTGACCCACTGGAAGGGAATTTCAGTGCATGGTTCTGGCTTTGGCTCTTTGAAAATGCTTGAAGCAAAGCAGATTGGGATTAGTGAGGTAGAGGCAGGGAGGTAATGTCTGAGGATGAGGTCTGAAGTGAAGGATAAAGAAAGGAAAAGAGTCATGGCATCTTCAATTCAGTACTTGTGTTTGCTGGTCTGAAACCTCAGCCCTTCAAGTCATGTTTGGCAAATCTTTGCCAAATATTTTTGCATAGTTGTGAGCCATTCACAGGTAAAAGGAAGTGGCCCACAGTGCAGGAAGAATTGGTTCATCCGTGTGGTGGGAACTGTTTGAAAAAAATCTGGTATGAAGCAATGTTTAGATACAGGATTATTAAAAAGACCTGTTGGAGGGAGACCAGAGTTAAAATAAACAATGAAGTCCATGTGAGGGAATGCCAAAGCTTTTTTCTCTTTTCTTCACTTCTGTAATCAATCTCAGTGGAGAAGCAGCCTGAGCAGAGCATTACAGATCAGAATCACTTTCTGTTTCCTGTCCATAACAGTCCTGAGAGCAGTGGTGTAACAGTTTTATCTTCCAGAGAGTTGCTCTGCTCTGCCTGCAGGTTTGTTCACTCAGCAAGGGTCTTTTCTGGAGAGCTGGCCTTCACAGGGGCCTGGGAAGGAGCCTTCTTTTAAGGTGGTACAGCCCTGATAGTTTCCATAATGTGCAATTAATTGGAAGGAGCTTTATTTGGAAGCTGCCCCTGGTTTTGAGCAGTTGTTTATGAGTGTTTGTGGCAGCTTCCTGGGCTCACACAGCTGGGCTGCAATACCTGTGGAGCTGCTGCAGGCCCTTGAGTGTCTTCACTGCCATTATTGCTGTTCAGTGCAGCAATTTTGCCTTTTTCTCAATTTTTTGGGGCTGATTACTTCCCTTTGTTTCTGCTTCCACAGAGATGTCACCCTGTGACCCTGTTCACAGGGATCTTAGGATGAGGGAAGGGATGAGGATCTGACTCCAGGTTTCAGAAGGCTGATTTATTATTTTATGATATATATTCTATTAAAACTATACTGAAAGGATAGAAGAAAGGATTTCATCAGAAGGTTAGCTAAGAATAGAAAAAAGTGGAATAACAAAGGTTTGTGGCTCGGACAGAGAGTCTGAGCCAGCTGACTGTGATTGGCCATTAATTAGAAACAACCACATGAGGCCAATCACAGATGCACCTGTTGCATTCCACAGCAGCAGATAATCAATGTTTACATTTTGTTCCTGATCCCTCTCAGCTTCTCAGGAGGAAAAATCCTAAGGAAAGGATTTTTCATAAAATGTATCTGTGACATCCCCCTTCATATTTCTCATCTCCTATAAATCCTGTGTATTTCTAGACATCTTTTAAGATCTGTTTCTTTTCTTAACTTTTTTGAGGTGTATTTTGGGTCCATTCCTCTTTCCAGGAGGCACCAGGTAGTGTTGGTGCTTGCCATAGCACAACATGCATTCATTAAGAGTTCATGGTGGGTCTGTTTTCCTGGGGGAGCAGGACTGAATCCTTCAGAACTTTGAGTTCTTGGGGTGAATTTTGTGTGGTTGCATTTGCAAAAAATATGGATTTTTCTCAGAGTGATGGTAAGGAAGGGATACTGTGAATTTCTGCAAGTCTATATAAGTGATTTTTTTTTTGTTTTATTTGTGTGCAGAGGAAGGTGGTTTAGAAAATAAAATAGTTCTTGGTGGCATCTGGTTTTGTACATTCTGGTTTTGTTCCTGCTGGTTTAATTATTTATTGTTATCCTTCTGAGTCCCAAAATCCCATGGTGGGGAATGTTTAATGGAGTGATCCTATGTCTGTAATCCCCCAAAAAGTGCTAAGCCACTGCTGTTCCCAAGTGCTGCTCTGGCAGCCCCTTCTGTGTTTGGGAGAGCTGAATGCAGTGACACAAAGCTTAGGAAACGGCTTCAAGTTGGTGCCAACAACTGCACATCCCTAAGAACTCATCCTGTGAGCTGTTGGCAGATTATTTCAAAAAATCACATCCAAAAAGCATTTCTAGACACAGGGATGTTGGGAGAGATGCTCACTTTCTCCACCAGGAAACACTCTGTTTCTACTATATGAAACTTCTTAATGTTTCCTTAAATTTTAAATCTAATTAGACTAAAAATGCTAAGTTTGATGTTTTTCTTTAAACAGAACTGATTTAAACAGATTCATGTCCTTTTTCTTGATTTATTCTGATTCATTTTCATCTGCTACTGATTGATCATCAGAATGGGACTGTTGTCTTATCAAATATGTAAAACCTTTTTAATTCTACAACAATTACTTAGCAACCATGGAGGGAAAAGGTTTCTGAACCATTGGAAAGGACTGGTTTTAAAGATGTACTTGCTGTTCTTTCCTGTAAACCCAACTGAAATGTGTCAAAAACTGGTGTCAAAACACACCCCAGTCCTTTCTGGGTGTTGGTAGCAGAGTGCTGCTTGCACATTCGCCTAGTAAGTATTTATTTCACAACTTCTCATTTCTTCTGCTTTTCTAGAATATTTAATGCAGTAATTCTCAATTTTACAGCATCAACTACCAATGCCAGTCCAGTCTCTACATCCTCAACTGTTGTCAATATTTCCACATCAGCAGTAGCCAGCATCTCACAGGTAAAACCTCCTTGGTAAATTTATATGCACCATCTCATTTACCTTTGTTTAACAAGTTGATCAAATTATCATGGAAATATCACTTGTGGTACTGGAGCTGTGGGGCTCAGTGTGTAACTCAAAGCACCAAATCACTCCTGCTGTCTCTTTGACCATGGTGCTTCTCCCTTTGGCCTTTGCAACAAACTCACTCCATCTGTTCAGAGCTGTTGTCTCATCTGCAGATTGTGAGGTGAGTCTTAAAATTGAGATATATGTGAGAGACATGGAGGGGAAGAAACAATTCAGCTGTTTTGAGGACTAAACCTGCAGGGAGGATTGGAGTTGGGTGTTTTCTTGACACCTTTGTTCTCTCTCAGCAGGAATAGGAAATGAGGTTGTACCCAAACAAACCCCAGCCAGTAAAGTAGAGTGTGCATTCTGATGGTAGAGTAGAACAAAGTGAGAATCCCTGCAGGCTAACAAAGACCATTTCCCCTGCCTTTTCCCTCTGTGGGTGGTTAACAGCCATTCTGAGCTCTTGGTTATACAGAGGAAGCTTTCAGTGTCCAGCTTTTCAGAAAGAGAATACAGGAAGTGTGGAAAATGCAATGGATGCACAGAAATCCCTCTGTGCTTATGCTGTTGCTTTTTAAACATTAACTTGTTTGGAACTGTAAGGGGAAAAAAAGATTTTCTTTTAGTATTTCAAACCCAGGCTGCTCTTCAGGGGAATCAGGAGAGCACTGTGTACCACAATAGTGTGATGTCACATTTGCTTTTTTTACTGTCAGTAGCGGAAGGTGAAATCCTCAAGCACAGCTCCAGGTGCTGAGCAATCTCCTAAATGAATTAAGTACTTTTCATAAATGGATACCTTCCAGCGTGCATAATTATTGCTTGATGAAGTCAGCACATGAGTAAGGGCCATTTATCCTGTACTTGTGCCCTCAGCAAGGCCCAAGGTCACTTTCTGTCACTGTCAAATGCAAGACAGAACCACACATTCCAGAGCACAGAGTGCACTGATGTCTTGGCATCCACTCAACTCCCCTCTTACTGTCACTTCAATCATTATTAATTCATTTTTGCAGCCGCTGGAAGCAGAGGAATGGCCCTGTGATCACTGGTGTCCTCTTAGAACCTGCCTGTGCAGGGGCCACTGGGCAGCCAGGGCTCAGCCCTTTTTGGGAATGTCTTCATATGCAGAATGAAACAGCATAAAGTCAGACTGTTAATCTGTCAGCTCTTGCTGGGATTTTTTTTTGGACAGGATATTGTGGTGGAGTTCACAGGGGTCCCAGGATGAGGGAAGAGATGAGGATCCGACTCCATGTTTCAGAAGGCTGATTTATTATTTTATTATATATATAATTACATTAAAACTATATAAAATATTTATATATAAAATATATAATATATTTAAAATATATTGAATGTAAAACTATATATATAATTATATTAAAACTATACTAAAAGAATAGAAGAAAGGATTTCATCAGAAGGCTTGAAAGCAAAGGAATGGAATGATAATAGAATCTTGTGACTGACCAGAGAGTCTGAGCCAGCTGACTGTGATTGGCCATTAATTAAAAACAACCACATGAGACCAATCCCAGATGCACCTGTTGCATTCCACAGCAGCAGATAATCAATGTTTACATTTCATTTCTGAGGCCTCTCAGCTTCTCAGGAGAAACGATCCTAAGGAAAGAATTTTTCGTAAAATGTGTCTGTGACAGGAATTTCTAATACAAAAGTCAGAGGTTCAGAGTGTTTTCTGAATGAGGTGTCCTACCATCACTAACTCTTTCCCCCCAACAGGAATATCCTACCTACACCATCCTTGGCCAGAGCCAGTACCAGACCTGCTACCCCAGCTCAGGCTTTGGGGTGGTGCCACCAGCAGAGAGCAGCACCGAGAGCCTGGCCCTGGCCACCACCACGTTCCCAGAGGAGAAACCAAATGCCCTGGTGCCAGCTGGGGCAGTGCAGAGACCTTCCTCTGGTGAGGCTGGGGCTGTGGAATCCCCCTGAAATTCCCTGTGAAATTCCCCTGAACAGTGCAGGGGCAGGTGTGGGGAAACATCTCCAGAGGGTACTGTTGGAATCCATAAAGTCTTTTCTGCTGTAAAGTTTCCCAAGCCGTAGATGTGACAAATAACAATAGGACTCTGTAGATGTGGCTTTAGGATGGCAACAAGTTTATTTAATGTATATCTTTAGAAGATTACTATGAATAGAGCTCTGTTCTTTGTCTCTTATGAGATAGTCTTTGTTTTAACTACCATTAGGTATGTTTTATGAGATTGGATGGAAGGCATGTCAATATGTCTTGTTTTGGTGTGATTGGCTGAAATCTAAACTGAGATGATTTTATGTCATTCCGTATTACCCCACCTTCTGTGACATTTCCCTGTAGACCAGCGAGCTGTTAACAACAATGTTCTGAGACTGATGAGCCAACAATAAAAAAGGCTTTTCCCTGGAAGGCTTTTCCCTGGTCTGGATTTGTCCAGTGTTGTCCATATTTGGACTTTTTGCCACGGCAAGTGGGTTCCTCTCTTAAGACGTGGGTTCCTGACACCATTGCACCTCTAGCTACCCTGCTACCCCAGTAGGTACCTGCAGCATCTTGGCATGCTGGGCCCAGGGGGACACTGGCCTTCCTTGGCAGAACCTTCCTGGTCCCACTGGTGTGCAGAGTACTGTGGTGGGCCAGCCAAAGTGAGCTATCAGAAACCTCCTACTGCTGCCATTGCAGGACTCCTAGCACTGCTCTGTGTGCCCCAGGGACAGGGGGCACTCTGAGCACTTGGCTGCAGGAGGGAAAGATGCAGGAGGTGATGTCCTCTGTGTCCTCTGTGTCCTCTGTCCCTAGGAATTGTGTTCTTAGCAGTGGCTGAACAGGCTCCATCCCATCTCCCCGTCACTCATGGCCATCCTGCTTGGTCATGGTCAAGGCTGTGTCTCCAGGGCCAACATCATCACTGTTACTCTTTTATATTCAACTTTCTATTAAATAAAATAGACATAGTTGAGTAATAGAGTAGTTCCAGCGTAGTGACTTTGCTCTGCAGGCAGCAGCTGTTGCAATAGCTCAGTTCTGGGGGACTGAATTGAGGAGACAGAGCTGTTTTTAAATGATGGGATGAAGAAATCATGGTTTGTTACAGGGCTTTGCAAGGGTCCCTCAGGGTGAGAGAGATAGACGAGATTCTTGGCTTCATGATCAGAAGGCTGGATTTATTATTTTATGCTATATAATACATTAAGACTATCCTAAAAGGAGTAGAGAGAAAAGTTCAGAAGCTGCTAAGCTAAGAATAGAGATCAGAATCAATAACACAGGAGCTCTCTCTGATCTGTCCCAGAGAATGGCTTGTCTTTTGATTGGCCCTTAATTGTACACAAGCAACATGGACCAATCACAGGTGCCCCTGTTACATTCCACAGCAGCAGATAACCATTGTTTACATTCTCTTTCTGGGCCTCAGCTTCCCAGAAGAGGGAAAATCCTAAAGAAAGGATTTCTATGAAAAAATGTCGGTGACAATGGTTTATGGTCTAATCAAGGTTCAACTATTACTGCATCCACATAGTAAAGTTACATCTTAGCTTTTGCTGCATTGGTGTTTGTTCTGAGAGACAAAGAGATGAGAGCTGTGTGATTTCTTTCTTCCAGGAGATGCATCCACAAGTCCTTTGCTACCAAGAGCAACAGCAAGTAAAGAGTTAGATGAGCAAGCAAGAAAAAACATCCCTGGAAAGAACAGAGGGAAGAGGAAAGCAGATACCTCCTCCTCCCAGGACAGCGAACTGGAGGTAAATAGTCCCCAGCACTGGGGCTGGGACTTTGCCTGCCTGAGCTATGAGAGCCTCCAGGGCTGAAGATCCTGTACCTGGACAGTGAGATCCTGTTCCCAGTGGTGTCCCAGCACTGCCACATCCCCCCAGGGAAGGAGCTTGTCTGTCTCCACTTGGAGTCTCCCATGCTGCAAATTTCCCCTTCTTCTTCCACAGCAATTTTTCATCTGCCATTACTGAAAAGAATTTGTCTCCTTTGCAATTCCCTTTCAGTTAGTTGTGATCTGCTGTTGGATATCCTTTGGTCTCCTTTTGCTGAGAGAAGCCATCCCAGTTTCCTGTGGGCTGCTGACCATCTCAATAACATTTTGCTGGCAGCTCCCATTTCCTCACAGACCCCTGGGACCAGGGATGCAGTGTGGGGTGACCTTCCCAGTGCCAAATAGGTTGAGACAGCACCTCCTTTCTGTGGCACACTCCTGCAGGAAAGTCACCTTTTCTACAGGGAAAGGTGGCTGCTGGCTTGTCCTGGTGTCCAGTTTGCCCTCCAGCTCCTTCAGAACCAGTGTGAGGGGTTTTTCCACTCCACCTGTTGGCCCAGCTCTCAAAGTCCTTCTGTGGAATTGAGGAATGTCTTCTGCCATTCCTCATGGCTGCCCAGTGCCTTATTTATAACAAAGGTTTCTCTGACAAACACCAAGGGCATGCACTGGTGCTCTCCAGATCACAGAAAGTACACTTCACCTCAGCAGGACTCTAACATTCATTAGCACTCTAAGCTTTACTTTCATAACTATAAAAGCAAGAGAAGCTTTTCAAATAATTTAACCAAACAGCCATAGCCTGAATGTGTGCTTATAAATAAACTGCCCTGCAATAAACTGAAGAATTGAATGTTTTCAGCCTCTAGGATGACAGTTGTTCATACCTGTCAGAGCATACTGCAGCTAACCACAAAATGAAAACTTGTTCCTTTATTGCAGTTCAGTGCCTGGAATCTCTCAGCTCTAACCTCCTGTTGCTCTTTCTGCAGAGGGTGTTTCTCTGGGACCTGGATGAGACCATCATCATCTTCCATTCTCTTCTCACAGGGTCCTATGCTCAAAAATATGGCAAGGTAATACTGTCCCATGGAAGAAATATTTCTGTCATACAGAATTAAATGTTAGTCTTTGGAGAAGGAATAGTTTGGGTTTTATTTAAACTCTCTGTGGTGGTACTTTTAAGTTGTTGGCAGTTTGGGGCAGGGAAGGAGCTAAATTTGGCTTTATGCAGAGCTAGGACATGGACATCACCACCATGCCCCTTCTTACAGTGCAAGTGTATCAAACTGGTTTCACCCTCACTGGGAATAACTGAGGTCCTTGCACATAGGGGAAAGAAGTGGTTTTTCTCTGCCAACAAACATTGTAGATTTTTCAGTGTTTTGTATGTGCTGACTGTGAAAATATATCAGTCTCTCCTGTGGGGCACTGAAGTGTTTGGTTTTTTTTGGTTTTTTAATTGAGTTGTTTAAACTACTAGGGAAATTGCAGTTAACACCATTGAATGTAGCTGGAATTATGCCAGGTTTGATATACAGTGGAAACTCTGTGCAATTTAACTGATGAGAGATTTATGACAATTCCCTCCTGCCTGCATCCACAGTGCATTTACATTTTCTTTTTGTGTTTTCCCAGGATCCAACGCTAGTGATTGGCTCAGGTCTGTCCATGGAGGAGATGATTTTTGAAGTTGCTGATACTCACTTGTTTTTCAATGACTTGGAGGTACATGGCAAATGTTTGAAAGGCAGAACTCCACATTACCATGTCAGAATTACACCTCACTCTGTGAGGCCTCTGTGCTTCAGAGCCTCTTATGTACTTCATATATGTACTCTTACATACTCTTATGTATAAAATTATATACTAAAAGTAAGCACAGCCAAATCAGGGGGGCATTCTCAGCTGAGAGGAATTCTGCAGCCTTCCAGTGTCAGGAGCTCTCTCAGTGTCTGCTGGGTTTTTACTTGAACCTGTACAAATAAAAAGGGTGATGTCTGATCCATCCTGGATTTGCATTTCTGGGCTGGTGAGCACTTGGCACTGTGGCATGGCTTGTTGCTGTTGGGAAATGTGAAGGGATTGGTTTCTATCACAGTTTCTTTAATCTGTAAATGTCTCTGTGTTTCTGGATTACCACAACATGACTTTATTTTTGGTTTCTTTTGTCTTTACCAGGAGTGTGACCAGGTACACATAGAAGATGTGGCATCTGATGACAATGGCCAGGATCTAAGGTTGTACTGATGAATGCAGGAAATGTATTGCTGATGTACTCAGGTTTTGTGAAGACTTCAAATGCAGATGGGGTTCAGGGATGGAGCTCAGCATTGTGCCAGGAATGAAACCTGGCACAGTGTTTGTTTGCTGGGGGGGCATTTCTTTGAAGACCTACAAAGCATTAAGAGTTTTGAAATGATATTGTGAATTACATTGTCCACTGTTGAGTGCTGCCTCTGTGCTCAGTGACAAATGAGGAATGGAGAATCAGCACTTCAGATCTCATAATTACAGCATTAGATTAGTAACCTAATCTAATGGTTACTCAGATTAATGGAAAAAGTCCCTGCCTGTGGCAGGGGTTTAGAATGAGATGATCTTGAAGGTCCTGTCCAACCTAAGCCATCCTATGATTCCGTGATCTTGACCTTTGGAAGTCCCCCTGTGGTTTGCATCTCTCTGAGAGCTTGTGGTGCTCACTGTCAAACAGGGGGAGGAAGGTTTTTTACTGAGCTGAACTGGCTCATGAAAAAGTCTGAGAAAGATCTGTCAGGGAGAAAGAAATACAGGAAAAGTGCTGAAGCAGGACTTGCTTTCTGCAGTTATAAACGGGTGAAGCAGCTCATCTGCTTGTGGAGCTGCAGCTGTGATGGAAGGACATGGATGCTGTGTTTGGTTTATTGCTGCAGGATGGGGAAGGGGTCAGTGGGAAGGATGCTCTGTGTGGCAGAGGAGTGAGCAGCCAAAGAGTGAAGGAAGGTTTTGTAGTGAAGGGTGTGAGAGGAGTTGTATCAGTGCAGCAGCTGGGTGTGAGCATTCCCACAGGAGGCAGGCTCTGCTCCCCAGGTGTTTGTGCAGCTCCTCTCTGAGCTGTTCTCCAGCTGCTGCCATCAGCAGCCTCACCAGAAAGGCCTCAGTGCTTCTGCTGCTGTGGCACACCCAGTGTGGGTGTGAGGGTCCCAAGGGGAGAGATGAGAATCTTGACTCCATGTTTCAGAAGGCTGATTTATTATTTTATGATATATATTATATTAAAAGAAAATGATAAACTAAAACTGTACTAAAAGAATAGAAGAAAGGAGACATCAGAGGGCTAGAAAAGTATGAATAATAAAAGACAAAAGAGTCTGACACAGCTGGACCATGGGTGGTAATCAAGTATAAACAATCCACAAAGATGCACCTGTTGGTAAGCAAACCACATTCCAAGCAATCAGATAATCATTGTTTCCATTTTGTTTCTGAGGCCTCTCAGCTTCTCAGGAGAAAATGCTAGCAAAGGTATTTTTCAGAAAATAATCAGTGACACCCCTAACACATCTGCTTTCCTGCAACAGCAACTACAACTTCTCCACGGATGGGTTCAGTGGCTCGGGCAGCAATGCCAACCACAGCTCCTCGGTGGGCGTGGACTGGATGAGGAAATTGGCCTTTCGCTACCGCCGCGTGCGCGAGATCTACAACAAATACAGAACCAACGTGGGAGGTGAGTGGGGCTGCACTGAGGGTGTGAGGTGGGGCCAGGCTCCACCCTTCATGTGTGACATGGGGAGTAAAGCATTCTCCCAGTGCTAACTGGGATCAAATTCCCGTGAGCAGTGTGCCAGTGCAGGCTGTGATTTATCATGGAGATAAGGATGGGCACTCAGTCCTAGAGGCAAAGGTTTGGTGCAGATAGTGTCCCTTTGCTGATTGGGTGTGAAAGGCTGCCTGGCACTCTGCTCAGCTGTGGCCTCAATTTACCCTGCTGCTCAGGAGCTCTCATTCATGTCTCCACAAAGTCTGCCTTTGCTCATTTCATTGTCAGGAGATACAGTGGTAACCCCTGGGCTGTCAGGCCCACAGTTTGATCTGACTTCTCTGCTCTCTCTCCACAAAGTCACTTAAAGCCTCCTAGTTTCACTTCCCTTTCAACTCCAAAGCAGTCATAATCATGCAAACCACAGTGAGCAAATGGAGATGAATTTTCTCTTTAGTCTGAATCTTGACATTGCCATCCCCAGAAAAGGAACATTGCTCACCTGGTAGGGTGGCTTGGCTTGGTTGGTTGTGGGCTTGGGTACCCTTTGCCTACACAAAAACCTTCATAAATTTTGTTTTTGGGACATATTATCTAAAAACCTGGTGTTCACAGCTACAGCTTTCAGCCTTAAAAATCTGCCAGTACAGGTCTGCAGTTCAATGTGCTGCAGTTACCTGATTTCTTGTAGGGGGGATCAGATCATGATTTCATATTTTGCTTATTGGAAACATGGATGCAGAGTTTTTCAGGACCTGTGGGAGGCTGCATGATGAAGCAGCTGTCAGTGCAGCCTGCTGTGGGTCCCTCTGTGGCCTCAGTGTAGCAGAAGGATGCAGTGAGGGGGCTCAAACCTCATGGATGGAGATTGGAGACATGTGCAGGCTCCAGGTGCCCCTTTCTTGCTATGTTTACTGTCAGGAGCAGAAATGGGCTTTGCTTCTGTCTGCTTTTAATTCAAAACCGGAGGCTTGAAGAAAATTATATCTATAAGCAATTACAAGCATAGGAATAAAATAAGGGGAGTAGTTAAAAAAAAAAGATATATAAAAGGGCTTAAAGTGGAAAAGGTCCTTGGAAAGCAGAAAGTCAGAGAGGGAGACTGCAGGAGTTCCTTCCCCTGCTCTGTGGCCTTGGACCCCTGCTACTGCAAGAGCTTTGTACAAGAGAAGTGCCTTTGTTTGTATCCTGAAAAGTGCTTTGAAATAATTGCAGGTAAGTCTCAGCCCAGTTCCCATGGTCAGTCCTGGATGGATGTCTGGGCTCATTCATGTCACTGAGAGCTGGTTTCTTTCATTGCTTTGAGACAGTCCAGCTCCCAGAGGCTTCAGTTGTGTTATTTATTGCAGAGCCCTCCCTGTGTCAGGCTTGCCAGACAAACACGTGTTCCTCACCTTGCAGGCCTGCTCAGCCCACAGAAGAGGGAAGCTCTGCAGAGACTGAGGACTGACATAGAAGTGCTGACAGATTCCTGGCTGGAAACTGCATTAAAATCCCTGCTGCTCATCCAGTCCAGGTATGGAACCTGCAGTGCATGTGAGGCTTTCTCAGCCCTTTCTGGCCCTGAGGTGCAGCACTGTGCTGGGCACTGCCCCTGTCTGAGGGCAAGAAGTTCACCTGTGTCTCTGCTGCAACACCTGTAATTAGCAAGGTCCCCATGCTCACCAAATGGTTTTTCTGACAGGGAATTCTGCCAGAAGCAAACAAGCAAAAATTGCAAAACCTTGTCCTAAAATGCCTCCTGAAAGCAGGACAGCAAAGCACCTGGGGAGCTGATCAGAGTGCCTGGAGCAGTCCTGGCACCCCTGCCTGTAGATGTGCTGTTACAAGTGTGTTTTTCTTTTTTCAGAAAAAACTGTGAGAACATCCTGATCACAACCACCCAGCTGATGCCAGCTCTTGCCAAAGTGCTTCTGTATGGATTGGGCGAGGTGTTTCCCATTGAAAATATTTATAGTGCTACAAAAATAGGTAAGGGAGTGTGCCAAGTCTGGCATGGTGCTATCTGCTGAGGGTTAGCTGGGATCTTGACAAGGGAAATGCCATTTCTGCAGCTGTGCAGCCAATGCTGTGATCCACTTCTGGCCTCAGGAGCTGAACTGGGTGCTGTCCCTTCCCAGTAAGACCAGAAGTGTTTCTGTACTGGGAGGAAGGGAGCTGTTGAGGCTCTGTTTCTCTGTGCCTGAGGTTCCTTACAGGAGGATTGTCTTTGGCAGGTAAGGAGAGCTGCTTTGAGAGGATCGTGTCACGGTTTGGGAAGAAGGTGACGTACGTGGTGATCGGAGATGGCCGTGACGAGGAGGTGGCAGCCAAGCAGGTGGGTGTGACAGTGACTGCAGAGCTGGGGCAGTGCACAGGGAACTCCTGCCAGGCTTCCCTGCAAGGACCCTCCTTCCAAGCTGAACTCTTCAGGCCAGGGCAGCCAGGAGCAAAGTTTGCCTTTGATGCAAGAGATCTTCCATTGTGTTAGGAGGGGCAGATTTCTGGCTCCTGGGTGCTTAAAGTTTCTCTTTTACTGTAGTTTAGGATTGCATATGACACTGTTCCTGTCAGCAGTGTCTTAGTGTAGCATGTTGGATGTAGCATGTTGGACTCAGTGATCTTGTGTGGTGTTGTGAGGTCCCCACGACGAGGTGAGAGATGAAAATTTCACTGCGTGTTCTCAGAAGGCTGATCTTCCCTTCCCTTCCCTTCCCTTCCCTTCCCTTCCCTTCCCTTCCCTTCCCTTCCCTTCCCTTCCCTTCCCTTCCCTTCCCTTCCCTTCCCTTCCCTTCCCTTCCCTTCCCTTCCCTTCCCTTCCCTTCCCTTCCCATCCCATGCCATCCCATGCCATGCCATGCCATGCCATGCCATGCCATGCCATGCCATGCCATGCCATGCCATGCCATCCCATCCCATCCCAAGGAAAGAGGAGGGATACATCAGAAGGCTTAACAAGAATGATCATGAAAGCTCATGACTGACTCCTTAGAGTCTGACACAGCTGATGGTGATTGGTCATTAATTAAAAACAGTTTACATGGAACCAAAGATGCACCTGTTGGTAAATGATCTCCAGACCACATTCCCAAACAATCACATAATTATTGTTTTCATTCTTTTCTGAGGCCTCTCAGCTTCCCAGGAGAAAATCCTGGGCAAAGAGGATTTTTCAGAAAGTATCATGGTGACAATTTTGGATGTCCCTTCCACCGTTGATGATTCTGTGGTTCTGTATGCTGATCATAGCCTGTGACTGTCAGGATATTGCAGTTCCTCAGGAGCGTGGAGGAGTCAGGGCTCAGGATCAGCAGCAGATCAGTACAGCACCTGCCATTAGGCTGAGTACAAACAAGGAACAAAGAGATTGATTGATTGATTGATTGATTTGGACAGGCCTGGATGTTCAGTTGTGCTAATTAGTAGTGAGTGCAAAGATGACTGTCAGGACCTTGACTCTGCAGGCTTCACACGTTCTGCCCCGTGCCAGAGCTGTGAGCCTGCACAGGCATTCCTGGCTGCAGCAGCAGCTCCCAGCCAGGGTTTCCATGGTGAGCAGCTGGCAGTCAGTGCTGGTGCCTGTCACACACAGCTGTGCACACGAGATGGGCCCCAGATCCAGATGTGTGTCCTGAGAGTGGTGAGCTCAGAACCACCACCCTGCACAGCCCTGCATGCTTTCACCTCGCTGGGAATCCCTGCATGAACCTGGCTGTCCTCTCTCTTCACAGCACAACATGCCATTCTGGAGGATCACAAACCACGCTGACCTCGTGTCCCTTCACCAAGCCCTTGAGTTGGACTTCCTGTAAGAAGGTGGAGCAAAGACACGACTGCAGCTCCTGCCAGCCCTCTCCATTCCTGGGGGGACAGAAATCTCACATGTTTGGGGACTCACCTTTCAGCTTGATGAAGAAAACATACCTAATGCAAACTGTACAGTGGGAAATGACAGCAGGTTGTTCCTTGGGAGCACAGGCCCTGCCAAGTCCAAGGTGTCCTGTGAAGAAGCCCTAGACTCAGCAGAGCTAGAGCTTGTGTGCAGAAGGGACTTACAGAGGCAGCTGAATGCCTCTGGCCTCCAGAGGGAGGGGCCATAAAACAGCAGATTTATGTGTAAGAGCCTTCTTCTTTCTATTCAGCTTAGTTGTAGATCCCAAGTAAACACAAAAATTTATTTTTATAGGAAAACGCTGATGGCAGAGCTTGAACCTCCTTTGTTTTGCAAAGCCGAAGAGCTGTGGGTTTTTTTCATAGGAAATATTAATGAAAATGTCAAAAATACCTCTATTGCTGTAAAATGTGTCCTCTCTCCTTCCCTGGGTGTTCAAAACAGTTAATTTATTACAATGTCCTTATGTTATTTCCTCAGTGTGGGATTACTGGAAAATATAAAGGTAAGGGAATGCTTCTGGAATATGTGGTTCCTTGTAGAGGCAAGTGTTGGTGTTCTGAATTGATCCCAGTGGCTTCTAGTGCAGAAGCCCTTTTAGCCAGCAGGAGATCTCTGGATTTCAGCCTTTGGACTGTAGATCCCACAGATGTTCCCTGCAAATCAAAATGGAATTGCCTGCGAACATCAGGTACAGCAGACTGGTGCAGACTGCTCAGATGTGAACAGAGTCCTCACCTGGACTAGGAATAATCTAATTCCTAAATCCTCATGAATGTTGCAGAAGGCTCTGGCTATGGTATAACCTTCACCTCTGTGTTCCTGACCCTATTTGTAAGTTCCTTTGAGTAGAATCAGATTCAATTTTCTTATATTCTTTACATTAGCCTAACTACATAGTGACAAACAAATGCCTTGTTAAGAGGGACTTAATTTTCTAAGACACTGTGACTTGGCAGCATGGAGCACTTGGGAGGGATGGTGATGCTGATTTTTCTGCAACTGTCCAAGAGCAGAGGCTGGAGTCAGTGACCTGTTCCCTGGGCAGGAACAGCCAGCAAGGACTGGGCTGCTTTTGTGCCAACTCAGCTGTGTTTGGGGGTCTCCCCCATGTGCCCTGATGGCACCAGATCAGCCCTGACAGGAGTGTGCTGTGCCCCAGAACCTGCTGCTGCTGCTCCTGCAGAGCCAGACCTGACCTCTCCAGATCGTGGTCATCAGCCAGTGGGGACTGGGCTGAAGGCCTGTCACTGCAGGAGGACACTGACCCATCTGCTGTGCCCACACAGGCAGGATGTGTTTGCTGCCTCCCTCCCTTTCATGGCTTTAATTACTGAGAGTTCATTTCCATCAGTGCAGGGGGAGCTGCTGGGCCAGCTCTGCACAGACTCTGCTGTGCCCTGGGGGCATCCTGGGCCAGCTCCAGTGCCCAGGGGGCAGAAGGTGCCTGGAGCCAGGGTTTGGATACCTCGTGCTCAGGGACTGGACTTGGGAGGTTTATTTCACATGGAACCAGCTCCACTTTCCCTTTGGGTTTGTTTTTTTTTTTGTTTTTTTTTAGATTAATTAAATTGGAATCAAAGGTGATTCTCTTTCTCCAGGGTGGTCACTGGAGTCAGGAGTGATCTGTTTTCTGTTCAGCTCCTTGCCAGGTGGATACAGGGTGTGTGTATTTCCCCAGGAGCTCTGCAGCAGGAACGTGCTGTCTGTGTGGGAGCTGCTCATCCATGAGGAAAATCTGAGCAATCTGCTCTGGGTGTCACTGGGCAGCTCAGCAGAGGGAAAGGTGTTGGGCTGCCCAGGGAGCAAACAGGCTGTGCTGGGAGTGCTCAGCAGTGGGTTTGGAAGGGGGAGCAGCACCCAGAGGTGTTCTCTGCTCCTGTTCCAGGCAGCTGAGGCAGCTCCAGTTCTTCTGGGGTCCCTGTGAAGTGCCAGAGCTGTGCTGAGGAGCAGCCTCATTGCTGCCAGGGCTGGCAATGGCACCAGAGGATCAGCACTCACTTTAGTCACAAAGAGCCTGTGCTGATGCTGAACATCCTTCAGCCCATCCAAAGGTCTCCTGTAAGCAGGTTGGGGAGCTGGCCCAGCCTGTGCAGCAGCCTGTTGGGAGCATATCTCATACTCCAGCTGGCTGAATTTGGGATTAAAACCTGTGCCTTAACCTCCCACCACCGGCACAGCCGAGCAGCCCAGAGCTTTGCTGCCATGGGAAGCAGAGCTGTGCTGGAGAGGGGCTGGGTTTGCCCAGGCACTGGCAGCAGGTGCTGCACCTGCAGGCCTGAGCTGCCTGGCAGCTGGCTGTGCTTTGTGTTTGTTTACTTCAAATGTTTTAAGGAAATTTTAAGATGTTGGTAAAATTTTAGCTGAGTGTGGAACTCGCAGCCACTGACATTTCATACTGGTATTTATATGATGTTTCCTTGAATGTATGTAAAGTACTTTTATAACAGGAGGTTGATGGTACATTTCTGTGTTTGTTAATAAAGGGGTGACCTGGCTATTTTATTTTTTCCTCTACTGGCTGAATTTAAGCCTTTTCCTGTCTCTTTTGAGGCAAGAACAGCATCTCTGTCCAAGCATTGATTTTCTCCTGTCTCTGTCACCAGTTCAGCTACAGTCAGGTCAGGGGTAAGGGGAGAGCAAACCTGAACACCTGAAGGACAGTCAGCCTGCAGGCCCAGAGCACTGAGCTCACCTGGGTGCTGCTGGCTTCCCCTTCAGCTTCAACACAGCCACAGAGGCTTTAAAAACCACCTGATCCTCTAACATTTGTTGCCTCCAAGAGCCCTTGGGGAGATGTCTGTGCTGGCACTGGTGGGAAGCAGCAGGACCCTGGAGCCCACAGCACCTCTGTTGCTCTGCTGTGAGGGTGGGCTCAGGTGCTGCTGCCCATGGGGCCTTTGCCTGTTCATGGTCTGTAATGGGAACTGTCCTGTGAACTGGAAAAAATAATAAAGTCTTTATTTTCTATAGTCAGTGCTTCAGCCTGTTCTCTGCCCCTGTGACAGCTCAAACCAGGCCTGGCAGCACCAGGAGCACTCAGGGTGCCACAGGTCACAGTGCAGCCACCAGAGCCCCACGATCCTGGGGAGTCCTGGGGAGCCAGTGGGGCGGGAGCTGCTCCTGGGCCCTGCTGAATGTTTTCCTGCACAAAACATTCCCTTCCCATTCTTTTGCACAAGGCAACACCCCTCTCCCACCCTGTGCTGCTGGCCTTGGGCAGGCTGAGCTGCTCACAGGAGCATCTGTGAAACAGCTGTGAGCAGATGCCTTCAGCTGCTCCTCCAGCTGCATCCTGATGCCTTCCCTGGTATGGAATTTCCTCCTGGGAGGGATGTGATGGAGATGGGGGAAGGAGCCAAAGGTGCTGTGGGCAGCCAGGATGTGCCTCAGCTGCCAGCTGGGCAACAGCAAAGGGCAGGGGCTGCTCTGGGTTTGGGCACTGAGCTGGGTGGAGGCAGCCCCAGCTGGGGAGTGCTGGGTGTCTGTGCCCAGGAGCTGGCACACCCCGAGCCCACTGCTGACCACACCAACAGCCACCAGTGCCTGAGCAGTGCTGTGGCCTTGGGAGCCCTGCCCAGGCTGTGGTGGTGGGCATGGCAGCTAGGGCAGCATGAGGTGTCCAAGCCCTGAGCCACCCTGGGGCTCCTCCCAGCACAGCCCTCCCTGAGCACACTGATAACAGGTGAGCTTTGACCTTAAAGCCTAAAATAACACAAGGAGGAAAAGCCTGGCTGGAAACAGAAAGGTCAGATGGCCACAACCGTGGAGGAAACAGATCCTCCCTGCCCCACCACCCAGATCCCAGCACAGCACTGGCAGCAGCAGGCACAGGACAGGCACAGAGAAAATAAACCAGTGCTCTTGTTTTCATTTTTCTTTTTTTGAAAAAGCTACAAATAAATAACAAGAAAAGTAGACAGAGCAGTGCAGCCAGATGCTACAATGTGCTGGACTCCCCACACTGTGGCTTTCCCCGAGGGTACAGCCATGGGAGCCATGCTGAGTGCCATGGGACTCACTGGGTGTTTGCACACCACCCCTGGTTTCTGCCAGCTCCCTCCAGCTGTCCAAAACAACAGCCTGGGGGGCACAACCAGGGGCACACCAACAAGTGTACCTCCCCCCTGATGTCCCTTTAGAGGAGCTGCCCTCACACAGCAGACTCCACAGCAGCATCTCCATTCAGGAAGTGCTGCTGTGCTGGCTGGGACAAGGAGAAGTGGCTCTGGGCCAGCCACTGCATCCGCCTGTTCACCAGGTCTGGTTCCAAAAACGAGCGAAACTCCACCCCATCCCCTCCTCCACTGGCATCCACCTCGTCATATCGGCCCTCCTGCCGCACCCGCACGTTGGGGTGCAGCCACTTGTAGTAGGTGACCCTGAGCCCCAGCCCCAGCAGGTAGCAGGGCAGGGCTGCAGACACCACAGGGATGAGGTATGAGTGCTCCTCCTCCTCCTCAGGAGGCCGGCCCCAGAGCCAGGCCAGGCCCAGCAGGGTGCTGTCCACCAGCATGAAGCCGTGGTAGATGATGCTGCGGTGCAGCGTCCTGCCCTGTGCCACGTTGAACCAGCTGAAGTAGAGGATCACAGCCACCATGGCCCGGTAAAGCTGCTCGGAGCCCGGTGACTCCATGAAGTCTGTGCCCTGCAGGCTGACCCACAGGAACATGGCCAGCCACAGCAGGGAGAAGTGCACAGCCATGCCATAGGGCCAGAGCAGGGCGAAGAGCGCCAGCGCCAGGATGCGGGGGCAGATGAGGAAGAGGTTCCAGAGGAAGTAAACGATGGAGGAGCTGCGGCTCAGCTCGTACTTGTCCTGCAGGAAGGAGCGCAGGGACTGGTGGTAATCCAGCAGAGACCAGGACACACACAGGAACGCCGTGACCATCCCCAGGCCTGTGAACACACAGGTGAAAATGTCACAGATATATTTGCTGAAAAATCCTTTGCTAGGATTTTTTCTCCTGAGAAGCTGAGAGACTTCAGAAACTAAATGTAAATAATAATTATCTGCTGCTGTGGAATCAACAGGGGCATCTTTGATTGGTCTCATGTGGCTGTTTTTAATTAATGGCCAATCACAGTCCAGCTGTCTTTCTGGTCAGTCACAAGATTCTTTCTTTCTTTCTTTCTTTTTCTTTCTTTTCCTTCCTTCCTTCCTTCCTTCCTTTCCTTCCTTCCTTTCCTTCCTTTCCTTCCTTCCTTTCCTTCCTCCCTCCCTTCCTCTTCCCTCCCCTTCTGATGAAATCCTTTCTTCTATTCTTTTAGTATAGTTTTAGTATATCCTTTTCTTTTAATATAAAATAGATCATAAAATAATAAATCAGCCTTCTGAAACATGGAGTCAAGATTCTTGTCTCCTCCTTTGTTCTGGGACCCCTGTGAACACCACCACAGTGAAAATGCTGAGGGGGGACCAAGGGGTGGCCCAGCCTGGCTCAAACCTCTCCCTGCCCACCTCTGCTAAAATGAGTTTCCCCCAGGTCACAAAGCAGCTGCTGTCAGGGTCAGAGCACCAGCACCTGCATCTGTCCCTTGGCATTCTGCCCTCCCTGAGGACAAGGAGGCTGGTGCCTGGCCTCGCTCAGAAAAAGAGGAAGAAATGCTGGGATTGAACAGCTCTGCAGAGCCCATCTCCCAGGCATGGAAGCCCTCATCCCACACAGGCAGGTGAGTGCTGGCTCCTACATTGTTGGGCTCCCCATTTCCCTGCAGTGACACCTGCTCCCCACCCCAGAAAGGGCACCACAGCTCCTGCTCAGTGTGTGCTTCACCCACACCACCATCAGCACCTCCCTACTCCCCAGAAGGTGCCTGATTTCTCACCTGACCCTCAGCCTCTCCTGGGGCAGATAACAGAATGACCACAGTGGTCCCACAGCTTCAACCCCCCCACCCCAAGCCCAGCATGGTCCGTTGGGGCATGAATGCAGGACAGGGGTCCACCCTGTAGCATGACACATCAAAGGAAGGAGTGACACAGGAGCAGAATGACACTGCAAGTGTCTTGCTGGGTCCTCCAGCCCCTGGACAGCCTCTCTGATCTGCCCCACCCAAGCCTGCACCCCCACATCCCCCTCCCTTGGCTCCAGTCCCCTCACCTTGGGAAATCTCAGCCTTGTTGGTCCGCAGGACGATGTAGAGGAGCAGGGTGAGCTGCGGCGTGTTCTCCAGGAAGGTCTCGAACAGACGCAGCATGCTGATGTCGTGCGAGATGAAGGCTATGTGTCTCTGCTCATCCTCCTCCTCTGCCCTGGCCCAGCACACCCTCCAGCCCACCTTCAGAGCATAGAGGCACCTGTGGGGAGCAGCTGTGGTGAGGGGCCATGCAGAACACACCTTGGTCCCCACGCTGCCCTGACAGCTCAATGAACTCCTGACAGGACCACAAACTCCTGACAGGACCACAAACTCCTGACAGGGCCACAAACTCCTGACAGGACAACGAACCCCTGACAGGGCCACAAACTCCTGACAGGACCACAAACTCCTGACATGACCAAAAACCCACTGATTTGTGTCCAAACCCCTCCTTCCCCCTACCCAAACCACACACCACAGCAGCCACACCATGCAAGTGTAAAAAACCGAGCATCGATCTCCCTGCATTATTCCCTTCCCACGGCTCGGCCTCGCTGCTCCCCTCAAGTGCCGAGGCCGTGACGAGGTTTCGGGGCGCTGCTCCGTTTGTCCGGAGGGCAGCGGCACCAGCCCCGGGACACAGAGCAGAGCCCGAGGGAAACTTCCCTCGCTCCACCGACACTCCTCATCCGGATCCGGGCCGGGCTCTGTGCTGGAGCCTCCTGGCCCTGCCGACAGCCGAGGCTCCGCTCCCCCCATCAACGGGTGCCGGGAGGGGCCGGGGCGGAGCGGAGTCCGGCGGCGGGCGGGAAACTCGGTGCGGGGCTGCCGTACCTGAAGAAGAAGCCGAGCTGTAGGAGGTGCAGGGCGGCGAGCAGCAGCACGGGCACGGCGGGGCGCAGGGCGGGCGGGTCGGAGCGCAGCCAGAGCCAGCTGCAGGTCTGAGAGGCGGCTGAGGCGGCGGCGAGCACCGACAGCGACAGCGCGGCCCAGCCGGGGTGGCCGTGCCGCGCGTACTGCGCCGCCACCCAGCCGTCCATGAACACGTCCAGGCTGGCCGCCACCGTGCCCGCCGCCGCCAGCGCCAACTGCAGCGGCCCGAAGCGCGGCGGGGCTGTTCGGGGAGACATCGGGGTCCCACAGCCCGGCCCGGAACCGGCGGTGGCGGTGGCGCCGGCACGGGCCGGACCCACCCCTGACGGGGCTCGCCCCGGGCTGTGGGACCGCCCCGGATCGGCAGCTCTGCCCCGGGCTGTGGGACCGCCCCGGACAGCTCCACCCGGGCTGTGGGACCGCCCCGGATCGGCAGCTCTGCCCCGGACAACGGGACCGGCAGCCCCACCTCAGGCTGTGGGATCGCCCCGGATCGGCAGCTCTGCCCCGGGCTGTGGGACCCGCAGCCCCGCCCCGGGCTGTGTGAACGCCCCAGATCGGCAGCCCCGGTCCGTGTGACTGCCCCGGGCAGCTCCGCCCCAGGCCGTGGGACCGGCAGCCCCACTCTGGGCTGTGACTGCCGCGGGCAGATTCTCCCCGGGCCGTGTGTCCCCCCGGGCTGTGTGAAGGCTCCGGGCCGGCAGCCCCGGGCCGTGTGTCCCCCCCGGGCAGCCCCACCTCCGGCCGTGTGACCGCCCCAGCTCCGTTCCCGCCGCCGTCGCAGCCCTGTCCCCAGCCCTTTATCCAATTGCACAACTGCTCTCCTGACAAGCAATTCCATTCATCTTCACTTCCAAAATCCCTCAGGGATTTTCTTCCTAATCGGCACACCTCCTACAAAAAGGAAATTACAGTACTTTTGGCTTCAAGGTATGCTGAATGCCGTAGCCAAACGCTCACCTGTTACACACCTGCTGCGTGATTCACCCACAGAGGTGCACCACGGGCTGCAGCTGGGCCACTGAACCCAAGCAGGACACTGGGATGGGCCCCAAAATGAACTCCTGGCAGAGCAGAGCAAAGCCCCTGGGTCTCCCTGCCAGCACCATGGATGTGGCCTCAAGAAACTGCCTCTGCCAGTCCCTTTGTGAGACCTAGGCAACAGAAACTCTGCCCTACCTAAACACCCAAAGCTCACCAGACTGTGAGCCCTCTGAACTGTGCCCTATGTGCACACACTGCTATTCCTGCAGGCTCCGTGTCCCTGGGCATTTATCAAGCTGCAGTGGAAGGACAAGTCAGCACAGCACTGAACAGCAGAGCAGCTGTTCTGGTGGCAGAAATGGTTCTGGCTCTATTTGGAACACTGTTCTTTTCTTCAGTAGTACAATTATTTAATTTCTAACTAGCTAGACATTCACTTGAGTTTGAACCTTCAAAGTAAAAAGCTAAGGAAAAAATAAGAATAGTTAAACTGAAAGTATGAGCTGTGCTTTTATCCCCAGCTTTTGTCAAGCAGTTTTCTTCTTCAAGGCAGAGAAGCCTCTAGAATCACACATGATGCAAAGTGCCCCAAGTTAACATTTTATTGGAAAAGTTCAAAAGCTCTAGTTAACAAGATCAGCTCTAGTACAAATATAGATTTAAGTGCACAAACTAAAAAATAAAAACATCTTCTCATGATTGCTGTCCATCAGTGGAAGATTACTCTTGGCTACCCACTTTGTGAAGAAAATGGAATGGAAGCTGAGTTAGGAGAAACAGCTCTAAAAATAAAAGACAAATAATAAAGAGGCTCTTCTTTCTACCAGGCACTCTCTAAGGAGCCAAAACAAAGTGAAAGCTCTGAAGCTTTGAGTTCAGTTTTCCCATGTCTGTTTATGCTTTCAGTCACATGGTCACAGCATAGAATCAGGTCCAATTACCAGAATCACACACGTCCTGCTCATCCTTGAGTTCCAAGGAGCTGGCATTCACCCAGTAACCAGGACTTCCCACAAAGAGCAAAGTCACCTTCCATGTAACAGCTCAGCAAGGTATCTTGAAATATGGACAAACATTTGCTTGGAACTAAAGGCAGATGGAAGGAACTTTACTCAGCATCTGTTGACTTGTAGTGATCATCATCCACCGTGGAGTAGATGTGTCCCTCGCTGCTGAGGAACTCCACAGCTTGCCTTGAAGAAAAACCCCACAGCTAGTAACTAATGTGCAATTAGTTAGCAAAGGGAGGTAAGTCACCACCTTTCTGATTTCCAAAATTCCCATTTACAGACCCCATCCCCACAGTTCCCTCCTGGCAGCTGCCCAGGGAAGCTCTTGGTGTCTCTGTCCTGTGGGCAGTGTAAGTGACAGAGGAAGTTTCTCCAAAGCTATGGCAATGTGCTCCCCCTGAAGCTCAGACTCTACTTGAGTCACCTCTCTGCTCTTCCTAAGCAGTACCAACCAGAAGGGTAATGAACAGGGGTGCTGCTCTGTCCCCTGCTCTAGAAGGGACAGAACACAAAAAGGTCATGGAAGGTAATGACAACTTTTGGAACTCTCAAGAAGATGTTTTGAGAGACAGTGAAGTAGAACAGAACAAACTATTCCTAGATTTTTATCAGGGTGCAAAGAGCAAGGCAGACCTTGAGCAGGAGAAATGGTAATGAGGCACTGCAGTACATAAACAGCTTGTTTTGAAAACAAGGAGCAAAGCAACTGGCAACAGCTCACTCAGGGCAGTGAATCTTTCAAAAGCTCTGGCTCCTGTGCTGCTGGGACCACCTGAATTACCCACCCTGACTCACAGGTGAGTGTCAGGGTTTGTCCACTGTTCTCTCTGCCTCTGGAAAGCCTGCCTGGATTCCCACAGCATCCTTCATTTCTACACACACTTACTTGATGGTTGACATACTCAAACCATGGAGCTGGAGCTTCAAATCTTGCAGACTCATCCCCTCTGGGACATGGCAGCTTTTGATCAAGTTCAGCACCTGGATGAGCAAGAAGCACAGCAGCTCCCATCAGAGGAGCTCTGGTGGCAGTGCTGTGCTCCCAGAGGAGCTGCTGGCACCCACCTGGCTCTGGTGTGCTGTGAGCCCGTTCACTGGCAGGCTGCCACCTCCTCCATAGCCCCCCATGTCGCTGATGCCAGTGGAGGAGAATGACTGTGGCCCTCTTGATGCTGACTGGAATTAGGAGAATAAAAGTGCTGTGGTTAGCCAAGCTGCCCAAGCCTGCAGAGTTAAAGACTCACAGTAAGTAAAAATAGCTTCTTATGGAAGCAGATTGCAATACAATCTCCCTCCAAGGAAGCCAGGACTCCTGTTACACCTTCAGTGTTGCCCAGCTTTAAACTCTCCACCCCACAATGAAGGAATTTTCCCAGTGAAAGGTCCCTCTTTGGGAGATCACCACTCACCCAGGAAGGGTCACGATGGAATCAGGGTCTTTGTACATACCATGAGATTTTTTCTGAGGATCATGTGTGCATTGACAATTTCCAGTATGTGTGTGGTGAACTCATTCATATTTTCCAGAGGCATGATCTTAAATGCTACCAAGCTCTTCTTATTCTTTCAGAGGAAAAAAAGAACAAACAAACACAAAACAAAGAAAACAATTTACAGCTCAGGAACATGAAGATGCCTAACAGCCAACCCAGCCATTTCCTCCAGGAGTGTGGGACAGCAGTGGGGAGAGAACTTCTGTGCATGCAGCTCATCCTAAACCTTCTGACCTACATCTTGAGCTGCTTTTGGCTGGGGTACAGTAGCATGGGCTGGTTTTTAGTCATTGCACAGGGCCAAGGGCTTCCTGCTCCTCACACAGCTCCACCAGTATTAAACTGGGAGGGGACAAGGAGCTGTGAGAGGAAACAACTGGGACCCCTATGCCCCACAGGAGAACCCAGAGCAGCCAGTGTCATGTTCAGTTATAAAACTGATCAAAGAAGGAGGAAGAGGCACGCCTGCCTGCCCATGGGAAGTGTGGAGAGAAATCCTTGTTTTGCTTTACTTATTACACTGCTTTTATCTGAACTCATGGCTTTTTTCACTTTGACCCTTCTGATTCCCCCCATCCCACTGGGAGCAAGCAAGCAATGGGGGAGGGATGTGATTTTAAAAGACAATGGAGACAGAATCACCCCTCTAACCAGCTGGGAATTAAATGCACCTTGCCTAAATGCACATACACCATTATTTGAGTATTTACACCACATGTGCTACGTGAAGTGCTGAGAGTCTTACAAGACTCACACACGGGTAACACAACCTTACCTGGAAGGACCGAAGGTGACCAGCTACTTTAACATAAGTTCCTGGAGGCACCACAACATTCTCACCTCCTGCCTCCTAACAGAGAGGGAAAAACAGGTTTGCTGTTTCCATTTCTCAATTATCACAATAAGCAGCTTAGCAAAGCTGGCTCATCTCAAGCAAGCACAAACAATGTGCATTCCTACGTCACGCTAAACTTGCAGTAAATCAGCTGAACTTCCTGCCTGATTACCCTCCCAAAACTGTTTAACTGAACTCAGCTATACTAAACAGGCAGTCAGTCATATACACCGCCAGGGACCTCTGCTACAGCAGCATCTCCTTTGGATTTCAGGGACATGTTATCCCTAAAATACTTTCCAGAAAAGCCACACCTTCTATACTCAAAAAGCTTCCTGAGAAGTAGGGAGTTGAGAATTGAGTTGATCAATGATCCTTACAGGTTCCTTCCAGTCCAGACACTGTGTAATTCCCCACCCACTTTCCCCAAAGTGGGGAGAAAAAGAAAAAGCTTTTCTCCCCCCCACTGCTCCCCAAAGCTGCTAAAGAAGCCTGCTGACAGCAAATCCAGTGCTTACATCAGTATCAACCCACTGCCTGACGTCCATGGGGGCTGCTGTCATGTCGTCCACCTTGTAGAGGATGTTGGTGGGCGCCTTCTCGGCGTGCCGCACGATGCCCACCAGGGTGACCTGCGGCGGAGGAGGAAGGGTCACACTCGGGCCGGTGCCGGTGGGCCCCGCGGGGCCGTCCCGGTGCTCACCTGCGAGATCTCCACGTCACAGATTCGGAAGGTCTCGTCGACCTGCTCGGCCGCCAGCAGCTGCGACACGGTGCAGGGCACGATGTTCTGCGAGCGGCTCCGCTGCGAGGGCCGGAGGGGCCGTCAGAGCCGGACCAGGCCCGGCCCCAGGCCCGACCCGCGGCCCCCGCCCGCCCTACCTGCTTCTTCTCCGCCTGGCCGCCGGCGGGCGACCCGAACCCGCCCGGGGACTGCGTGTATCCGCCCGGGAGCCCCGCGCCGCCCATGCTGCCGTACCCGCCATCGAAGTTCCCTAAGGGGGGAGAGAGAAGGACCGTGACGCGGTGGCGGGGACACAGCCCCCTTCCCTAACGCTGCCGCCATCCCGGGGAGCGGCCCCCGCGGCCCCCGGCCCCGCGCACCGTGCCCGCTCCACATGGCGCCGCTCCGGGACTGCCGCCGCCGCCCGCGCGCCGGCCCGCGCGCTGCTGCCTGCCGCCCAATCCGGGAGCGCCGCTCTGCCGGCCCGCAGCCAATCGCGTCCCTCCGCCTTCCGGATCCGTCCAATAGAAGGAGATCCCGGGGAAGCTACCGCCGCCATTTTGAGAGCGGGCGCTGCCAAGCCTGGCATAGATCAAGGGGCGGAGCCAAGGGGCGGGGCCCAGGGGCCGGCTCTGACGGCACCTCCGGCCCTCGCAGCGGAGCCGCTCGCAGAACATCGTGTCCTGCACCGTGTCGCAGCTGCTGGCGGGGGCCGAAGGGTGCGGCCGACCCCCGGTGAGGGCCGGGCCCAGGTGAGGGCGGCGGTGCTTGCCATGCAGCCCACGGGCCGCTCTGCCGGCCGGCAGCCAATCACCTCTCTCCGCCTTCCGTCTCTGTCCAATAGGAGGAGGCCGTGGGGAAGCCGCCGTCGCCCCTTTGAGGGCGGGCACTGCCGGGCCTGGCACTCATGAGGGGGCGGGCCCGGGGCGGGGGCGGGCCCAGGTGAGGGCCGGGCCCAGGGGCGGGCCCAGAGGCGGGGCCAGGCCCAGGGGCGGGGCCGGTCGGGGCCCAGGTGAGGGCAGCGGTCTCTGCCATGGCGCCCCCGGGCCGGCTCCTGGTGCTGCTCTGGCTGTGCCTGCTGGCCGTGGCCCTGCCCGGTGCAAGCGGCCGCTCCGGGCGGTTCTGGCACCTCACGGACCTGCACTGGGACCCGGAGTACGAGGCGGCGGCGGCAGCGGGTCGGCCGTGCCCCTCGGGCGGCGGTCGGGCCGAGCTCGCCGGGCCGTGGGGCCGCTACGTGTGCGATGCGCCCTGGAGCCTGCTCCGCTCGGCCGCCCGGGCCATGCGCGCCCGCCTGGCCGCGCCCGACTTCGTGCTCTGGACCGGGTGAGAGGGACACCGGGGCTGGGCGGGACAAGGGGCTCGTGGTGTGGCTGGCCGGGCTCTTTCCATGGGCTTTGGAAAGTAGAGGGCGGAATGTGCCTTGTAATGCAAAACGGGTTTGGAGGAAAGCACAACCCCAGTGAGAGCGCTCGACGCTGGCCAGACACTCGTGGCAGCGAAGTGACAAAAGGATCACAGCTCACTGTCCATCCTTTGTGTGTTCTGTGTGATCCCACGGTGTGTCCGAGCACCCGGAATGCCCAGGGGAAGGAGCTGTGTGTCCGTGCATGCAGCCCTGCCGGTCAGAGCAGTGCGAACACACGGTAAACCAGCCTGCAGCAGTTCTGGCTGTGATGAGGCACCTGCAGACCTGGCTCAGGAAGGGACAGTTCTGCTTTAGGAGCCAGAGGAGCCTCCCCGGGGAGGATGTTCTCTCCCTGTCCTATCCCCCTGTCCTTTGTGCCCCTAGCACATACAGATGGTAAAAGCTTTATTCTGCATGGTTATTGTGTATATGATCCTTCTTCTGATAGTGCAGCCTCAACTTGCCGTAACCTCCAGTTCGAGTTTGCAGGGCTGTTGCTTGTCCCATGTTTTCATTTTCTGTCCCTGACAGCCCCCTTCCCTAACGCGGCCGCCATCCCGGGGAGCGGCCCCCGCGGCCCCCGACCCCGCGCACCGTGCCCGCTCCACGTGGCGCCGCTCCGGGACTGCCGCCGCCGCCCGCGCGCGGGCCCGCGCGCTGCTGCCTGCCGCCCAATCCGGGAGCGCCGCTCTGCCGGCCCGCAGCCAATCGCGTCCCTGCCGCCATTTTGACAGTGAGCGCTGCCAAGCTTGGCACAGCTGAAGGGGCGGGACCGAAGGGCGGGGCCCAGGGGCCGGCTCTGACGGCCCCTCCGGCCCTCGCAGCGGAGCCGCTCGCAGAACATCGTGCCCTGTACCGTGTCACAGCTGCTGGCGGGGGCCGAAGGGTGCGGCCGACCCCCAGTGAGGGCCGGTCCCAGGTGAGGGCGGCGGTGCTTGCCATGCAGCCCACGGGCCGCTCTGCCGGCCGGCAGCCAATCACCTCTCTCCGCCTTCCGGCTCTGTCCAATAGGAGGAGGCCGCGGGGAAGCCGCCGTCGCCATTTTGAGGGCGGGCACTGCCGGGCCTGGCATTCATGAGGGGGCGGGCCCAGGGGCGGGGCCGGGCACAGGTGAGGGCCGGGCCCAGGTGAGGGCAGCGGTCTCTGCCATGGCGCCCCCGGGCCAGCTCCTGGTGCTGCTCTGGCTGTGCCTGCTGACCGTGGCCCTGCCCGGTACGGGTGCAGGCTCCGGGCGGTTCTGGCACCTCACGGACCTGCACTGGGACCCGGAGTACGAGGCGGCGGCGGCAGCGGGCCGGCCGTGCCCCTCGGGCGGCGGTCGGGCCGAGCCCGCCGGGCCGTGGGGCAGCTACGTGTGCGATGCGCCCTGGAGCCTGCTCCGCTCGGCCGCCCGGGCCATGCGCGCCCGCCTGGCCGCGCCCGACTTCGTGCTCTGGACCGGGTGAGAGGGACACCGGGGCTGGGCGGGACAAGGGGCTCGTGGTGTGGCTGGCCGGGCTCTTTCCATGGGCTTTGGAAAGTAGAGGGCGGAATGTGCCTTGTAATGCAAAACGGGTTTGGAGGAAAGCACAACCCCAGTGAGAGCGCTCGACGCTGGCCAGACACTCGTGGCAGCGAAGTGACAAAAGGATCACAGCTCACTGTCCATCCTTTGTGTGTTCTGTGTGATCCCACGGTGTGTCCGAGCACCCGGAATGCCCAGGGGAAGGAGCTGTGTGTCCGTGCATGCAGCCCTGCCGGTCAGAGCAGTGCGAACACACGGTAAACCAGCCTGCAGCAGTTCTGGCTGTGATGAGGCACCTGCAGACCTGGCTCAGGAAGGGACAGTTCTGCTTTAGGAGCCAGAGGAGCCTCCCCGGGGAGGATGTTCTCTCCCTGTCCTATCCCCCTGTCCTTTGTGCCCCTAGCACATACAGATGGTAAAAGCTTTATTCTGCATGGTTATTGTGTATATGATCCTTCTTCTGATAGTGCAGCCTCAGCTTGCCGTAACCTCCAGTTCCAGTTTGCAGGTCTGTTGCTTGTCCCATGTTTTCATTTTCTGTCCCTGCAGGCACCTGTTCCTACTTAAACACAGTTATTGGTTCTTGTGACCTTATGTTGAGTATTCTTTTTTCCCAGTCCTCTGACATGATTCTGAATGTTCTCCTTTCTCTCCAGTGGGCTTGTGGACAGCCCAGTATCATCTACAAATGCCATAAGCATGTTAATGCAAACACAGACATGGAGCAGCCCTGGACTGCTGCCTTAGAGAGGCTTTTTTCCCTGTTTTATGTGCAAACAGCTCTGCTTCATTACTGCAGATCAGATGCCCTCAGATTGCAAAGTGCTGACCCTTGCAGTGTTTGCAGGCAGCTTTAGTGCCTGTGACACACCCCAAAGCAGGGTGCACAGGGCTTTGAAGGTGAAGTGAATCCTGGAATCAGAGTGTCCTGAGCTGGAAGGGACCCACAAGGATCATGGATTCCAATCCTAGCCCTGCACAGACACCCAACAGTCCCACTGTGCATCCCTGAGGGTGTTGCTGAACGCTCAAGTTTGGAGTGGAGCTCATTTTCCCTGTGAGCAATTTCTAGAAACTCCCTCAGCATCTTGGCCAGGCAACATAGCACTGACTTCTGCACCCAAAAAACCTTAAACTTTCTCTTCTAGCAGGCTCAGAGAGGAGTTGGCAAGTTTCTCTGCCTTGCTCATTGCTGCAAGCACAGGCCCTGTTAGTCCCAGACAGTGACTGGCAGAAAAGGCCTATTACATATTACACAAGTGTACAAATGTCTGTACAAAGCCCCTCGATGTTCCTGTCCCCTCGTGGCCAGCTGTGGCCCCTAAGCTCTGAAATAATCAGAGCTGGTTCAGAGTCTGAGAGGAGAAGAGCTTTAAAAAACGAGCATTCTCTTTTTGTAGAGATGACACTCCCCATGTCCCCAACGAGCAGCTGGGAGAAGAAAAGGTTCTGCACATAATAGCAAATCTGACTTCTCTGATAAGAGAGACATTTCCAGGTAGGATTTGAGGGGATGAGAAGGGGAGAGGGGCATAGAGACTGATGGGAAGGGTTAACAGGGATGGAGAAATGACAGAATTGGGACAGGAAAGGGCACAGAAGGGACTTGTTTGGACCTCTCTCCCTGTGCCCCTGCAGCCCTGAGCTCCCCTGTGCTCCTTGGCTCTGCCCACAGGTACCAAGGTCTATGCAGCCATGGGCAATCATGACTTCCACCCCAAGAATCAGTTTCCTGGGAAGGAGCACAGGATCTACACCCAAACAGCAGAGCTGTGGCGGCCCTGGCTGAGTGATGCCTCCCTTCCTCTCTTCAGAGCAGGTCTGGCACGTGTTTAGAGCATGCTGGGGATATGAGGAGGGGTAGGAGAATACCATGAACAATTTTCCTTGCTTCTCTGCTCAGAGCAGCAGTATTCATAAAGGATTTGCAGAGGTAGGGTCCAGTTTAATGCTGATTTCTGTCTTGGAGCTCTGCTTGCAAGAGGAGAAATTATTTTATACTTTAGTCTCTTCTGCCATTGCCCAGTTACTGGAAAGAATGCAGAGTGGTGACTTGCAGAGGGAGGAAAAATATCTTTAAAGGCAGCAGCTGGTGCTGGGGCTCTCCAGGTCTCCCTTCACTGGGAGAGACACACAGGGAAGAGTCACTCCAAACCCCCATCCTGGAGTGCTCAGGGCACTGTCCCAGGCAGTGACCCTGCTGTGGCTGCTGCTGAGGGGAGCAGAGAGAGGGGGAAACAAAGGGATCTGGGATCTCAGCCACCAGTGTGAGCAGGTCTGCAGCTCTTCCTCCTTTGGTTGCATCTTTAAGGAGCTTTCTACAGTGAGAAGCTGCCTGGCCCAGGGACGAGGGGACGGGTGGTTGTCCTCAACACCAACCTCTACTATGACCAGAATGATGAGACAGCTGCTGAGGAGGACCCTGGGGGGCAGTTCCAGTGGCTGGAAGAAACACTGACCAACGCCTCCAGAGAAAATGAAATGGTATTAAAAACACTGAATTAACAGCCTGGGCTTCTCCCCAGCCTGGAGGCTCCTCCTGCTCTGCTCCTCTGGCTGCTGGTGTGGGCTCTGTGCTCAGGGCAGCTCTGTTTCTGCAGGTTTACATTGTGGGCCACGTCCCTCCTGGCTTCTTTGAGAAGACACGGGGCAAGCCCTGGTTCAGGAGGGGCTTCAACCAGCGCTACCTGGGCATTGTGCAGAGGCACCACGGGGTGATTGCTGCCCAGTTCTTTGGGCACCATCACACTGACAGCTTTAGGATGTTCTACAGCCACACAGGTACCTGCTCTGGCCACCCAAGGGCTTGTGTGACAGCTCTGACACTCTCAGTCACTGTCCATGAGAGTTTTTAGTGGCTGTTGGCTGAGAAGCCAGCAAAAGCATCTGACATGCTTGGGGCAACAAGAGGCAGCAGTGTTCTCATCTCTACCCCCGTCCCTCCCGTTCACCCTTGGATATTGTTGTTTCCCCTCAATACCTGGCAGCTTCTTGCCTGTTCTCTCCTGAGGGCTTTGGGCATTGCTGAGGGAGCAGTGCTGAATCTGTGTGTGTGTGGGGTGCTGTGGGTGAACACCTTTGCTGAGTGTGGTTCCCTGGCCACCATCACTGCACTGGAGAGCCCATTGCTGGCTGCAGCAGCCCTGTGCTCAGTCCCCAGTGTTGTTCCATGTGTGTGGGGTGGTACAGGGAGTGGGGACAAAGGTGCTGTCAGCAGTGCAATCTGTGATGGGGACAGGGTGTGGGACAAGCCATGGTCTCCATCACAGCTTGCTTTGCATTTCTGTGAAGGTGCTCCAATCAATGTCATGTTCCTGGCCCCTGGAGTGACTCCCTGGAAAACAACTTTACCTGGAGTGAGCAATGGAGCCAACAACCCTGCCATTCGTGTGGTTGACTATGATCAGGACACCCTGCAGGTCTTGGTAAGGGACCCTGTGTGCAGCACACTGCAGCTCTGGGACAGCTGTAATTCCCCCTGTAGTCAGAACAGGCTTTTCAGGATTTCTCAGTGCACAGAGGCTGAGTGGCTGTGTGGGACAGGACTCTGACCCAGGACATTTCAGCCTCTTGTCTGGCACAAAGATTTAGTTGGAGCATCAGTGAGTCAAAGCATGGCCCTGGCAGCCAGTGCATCCTGCTGGGATGAGTTCCCTGGGCAGGGTCAGTTTTTGTGGTGTTGTTCATGTCCTTAATGAGTTTCATTTGACACTTGCTTTGCTCCTCAGATAATATGGGTCACAGAACTACTCTTTGAGTAATAACAGCCTTGTCAGACCCCCTCCAAAACATTTAAACCATCTGAAAAATTATTTGTGTCCCTCTGAACTGAGGTGAATTGTAGGGGCAGCTTCTGTTTCCTGTCTCTTGTTTGCCCAGAGGTGGAGGACAGGTGTTTGTGCCCTCCTTTGTGCTGGATGAAGCTCTCTACAGTTGCTCTGTTTATGTGTTTATAGCATAGAAGTGAATGCTACCATATGCTGTGCAAGGCTGGGGAGTCAGTGAAGCAGAGAGAAAAAGGGCAAGAGACTGAGAACTGCTGTGAAAAACTTGATTCTTGTTTGCTCACAGTTGAGAAGATAACACTGCTCAGTAACATTCTGTATCTCTTGCTTCTGCTGCTGGGCAGTGCTGATAGCAACTGACAGATGTCTGAACAGGCCAGGCTCAGAGCTTCTGGTGTTTGGAGGTCAAAGCCAAGCAGAGCAAAGCCACCCTGTTTCTTTTATCCCTTAGGGAACAGGCTCTGCTTGGGGTGGTTCTGGAGGGTCCCCAGGTGCCCCTCTGGGTAGGAAGCCCCATCCAGGGCAGCTGGGCCCTTGGGTGGGGGCCAAGCCTGACCCAGTCTCACCCAGGGCCAATCTTGTCCTGGTGTCTCCTCAGTTCTGTTTTTCTCTCCCTCAGGATATGGTGACTTACTACTTGAACCTTACTCGTGCCAACACGATGGGCTCAGCAGAGTGGGAGGAGGAGTACAGGCTGACAGAAACCTTCCAGGTCCCCGATGGCTCTGCAGGCTCCATGCAGAGAGTGCTGGAGAGGATCTCCAGGGACCCCCAGCACCTGCAGCTGTACTATGAGCTGAACTCTGCCAGGTATGACCTGGAGCTGTGCCAGCAGGAATGCCGTGTGGATCACCTGTGTGCCATCAGGGAAATCGATTTTACAAAGTATGAGGAGTGTGTGAAAACCAACAGCTCTGCCTCTGCTGCCAGCAGTGCTTGGCTTTTGGTTTTCTGCATTTTCTTAGGATTTCTCCATCCTCAGCAAGTGCTGTGATGGCATTAGCAAGAGAAAAGAAGGAAGGCACAAGATCACACTACACTGGATGGGAATTGCTGGTTTTTTGGCATTGAGAACTTGCTTGGAAAGCAGGACAAAATTGTGAATGTTTGCTAAAAGCCCTCTGATGCGGATTTGAAATTTTCTAGAGCTGTGTGAAGAGCAATGTTTTTGAGAGCCTTATTGTGCAACAAGGAGTGTCTCCCCTCTGCCAGGACTGCTGGGGCAGCCTCACAAATCAGATGAAGCCCAGGCCTCCCTGTGGACATGAACTGGCAGTGGGTGAGGGCAGGGAGCTGCCACGTGTCCCAGAGGCTGCTGCCAGCATTCCTCATTGTGGCTCACACTTCTGGAAGTCACAGCTGCTGACTCAGGAAGTGTGACTGAGGCTGCTGAGCAGAGCGAGGTGGGCTGGGGGGACAGCCCAGGGCAGGCTGCAGATCAGTGACAGGGGATGGTGCCTGAGGCTGCCCAAGGCCTCACTCTGTCAGAGGAGCAGCTCAGCTGGGCTCTGCAGTACAACTTACAAAGAGGATTATGCCACAACCAGATCAAACTCGACTTGGACAACAAAAGCAGCCACTGTTCAAAATCCACTGCCAAGTGTCACCTGTGTAGCAAAGTGCAGCAGAGGCAGCACAGCAGCTGGAGCAGCTTTGGGAGCTGCAGCCCAAGGCCAAGGCCTGCAGGGACAAGGGCACTTTGCCATGGCAGGATCCTCCCCTGAGCCACAGCACCACAGGCAGGCTCAGCTGTCCCAGGGCACACTGCAACGAACACACTACACTCTCCAACCTGGCAAAATCTGCATTTAATTTACAACATAGTAAAGGTTACAGGTAAAAAGCTCAACAGAAGTGTGAAAAGGCCTATTACATATTACACAAGTGTACAAATGTCTGTACAAAGCCCCTCGATGTTCCTGTCCCCTCGTGGCCAGCTGTGGCCCCTAAGCTCTGAAATAATAAGAGCTGGTTCAGAGTCTGAGAGGAGAAGAGCTTTAAAAAACGAGCAGTGAAGTTTTCCTTGTCAAGAAAAATCTTGCAAAAAAAAAAATCCTAAAACCCCCCAACCCACCCCTCTTCCCCCAAAATAAAACAAAAAAAAAATCATCAAAATAAAAAGAAGGAAACCTGCTCAACTTTTTTTTTGTCCTGACTAGTCTTACTCTAAAGAGTTGCCTTCAGAAAGCAACTGGCTGGGAAATGAAAATCTTAGAGGCCAGACTAAAGAGGAAGATTCTGAGTTATTGTGGGAGCACTGGGAAGCAGAACAAATGCCCAACAGCTGAACCATCAATGGCAACTTAAACACAGAGCAGCACAGCTGGATCATGGAGCAGGTGTGAATCCACACAAGGAACAGTCTGGGCTGATGTGATGGAGTGGGGAGGGAACAGAGCAGGCTCTAAAGCCTGGCTCTGTGAGCTGGGCAGCTGCCTGCTGGCACCTCAGGGACATGATAGAAGCAATCACTGCAGAGCAGAACTCAGATTGTGGGGCATCTGCCTGAAATGGGTCTGGTGCATCCAGCATCCCATCTCACAGCACTGAGCCAGCACCATCCCGGGACACAGCCCTGCCCCAACAACCTGGCACCACCTCCCAGGTAGCTGCAGTCCTGCACACACTGAGCCAGGTACATGCTCTCATTTCAGTGCACATTTCCTGGATCCCCCCAAACAGCAAAGGAATGTGACTTGGAGCTGAACTGCATTAGAGTGTGTGCAAAAATCCAGAATAAACGTAAGAATAATAAAGCTCTGGCCTTACCTTGCATAAAGTACAGCCACAATATGTCTGAGTATGTGAGTAATTTTCAAATCTAAACCCAAGGAACTAAAGGGCTTGAGCAACAACCCAAGTCCACTGAGAATTCCTATTCTGGCTCTCAGCAGCACTCAATTCTCACCTGCAGCTCCCAGCAGCTGAATATTAGTGTGTGGGGAACACGCCAGTGCTCCCAGCTTTCTGTCTTGATGAACCTCATATACTCGAAACTTAAAAGTTCCATTTGCAAGTAAAAATGAAACTATTTAAGTTACAGGGGCCACCAAGTCTAAAAGAAACTCCACTGTGTTAACTTCACCCTGAGCTACCCAGGGGAGGCACCATGGCACAGTGCCTGATCCTGTTGGATGTTTGCACCCTGTATCCATCCCCATCCTGCAGCACTGGAACAAAGCTGAGGAACCCAGCTGCTTCCCTGCTTATCCACCTCAGCTCACAGCTCTTGGGGTGATCTAGTGTTTTATGTGGAAATCAAAACAAGCTGTAGCCAAACTAAAAATAATCATAATAATAATAAAAAAGACAATGCCCCACATTGGTGGGGTTTTGAAAATATAAAAAATAAAAGCTGACCTATATTCTGCAAGTTTTACAACTCCTTCCAATGGGATTCTGCGAGGCTTGGCCCCACAAACATTTCCTCCTGACAGAGCTGCCCTGCTGTGAGAATGTCCAGCAGGAACAGTGTCAGCACAGCGAGCCCAGCACTGAAATACACGGACCTGCAGGGTCATGCCAGAAGTGACAATGAAATTGTGTGACTGCCCCTTCGACTTGTGGATCCAAACTCAGCACAAACACCTCTGGGACAGTGTGGCTAAGAAAAGGCTGTAGGGGTTTTGGTTCAAAAGGAAACGGGAGCTGTATATTTTTTTTTTTTTATAACAGACATATAAAAACATTTGAAGACAGATCTTTAAAGGATATTTCACTCCTCCAATCTTGGTATTACATCTGTTAGGACACTGAAAGTTTAAAAAGACGATACCGCACATGAAAAGTTTCTGGAGTTGTGACTCCTGCCCTCCCTCAGCCCAGCTCAGATCAGCAGGGACGGGGTCGGCTTCTTGCCCGGCCAGGCCTCCTTGGCGTATTTCTTCTTCTTGGGTTCATTCACAGCTTCGGGGTTGAAGACGGCGGGGTTGGGAGCTGGGTTCATGTTCACTGTGGAGGGCACAACTGGAGTCAAGTCCACATCGGGGGCGAGGTTGGGGTAGGGCATGGGCAGCCCCCCGATGAGCGCGGTGCCGTGCACGCTGTGGGGCTGCGAGCCGGCCTCGCTGTGGGTGGGGGGCAGCCCCCCGTAGAGCCCCCCGCTGTAGGGGAAGCTCTGCATGCGCCGCGACGCCGACTCGTCCGTGGGCAGCGAGCCCGCGTTCTCCAGGCGCTTCTTCTGCAGGCAGAGCAGTTGGAGAGTCACCCACAGTGCATGGAACCTTCAACCTGCCTCAACTGGGTGCCAAGACTGTTTTCTGTTCTGCTCTGATTTCAGGGTTTACCCCAGAACCTCGGGTCCCTCCCCTGAAATTCCCTCCCAGGTGTGTCAGTCACCTCTCCTTTCCCCTCCCAGCACTGTCTGTCACTCCTGCAATTCCAGAAGGGCATCGAGTGATTGGCAGATCCAAAGGATGCCCTCTACCCCTGGGGGCATTGGGCCATCCAGGTGTCCTTTGTCCCTTTGTCCCTCCCCTCCTGTCCCTGCTTGGTGGCTCCCTGCCCCTTCCCTGCCCCTCTCCCCGGGGTTCAAAGGAGCAGCAACCACGGGCTCAGGGAGTTCTGTTGGAGCTGGTGCTGCATTCAGAGGCCTGTGGGCCAGAATAAAGCTCTGCATCCAAACCCTCCATCAGAACCAACTCCTTTCCTTCACCAGCGCCTTAAAGCTTCTCTGCCAGAGGGAAACCTGAGGAGCAGCCCCTGTTATGGGGGGAAGCTCCATCCCAGCACCACCAGAGCTCCTGCAGGCCTGGCCTTGTCCCCACGGGCCCAGTGCAGCACCCAGGCAGCCCAAAGTGTCTGTGGGGTGAAACACCACACACCCAGCCAGCCCAAAGTGTCTGTGGGGTGAAACACCACAGTGCTGCTCTTTGGTTCAGCACCAAGGGCCAGACAAGCTCAGGCTACATTGGTGATATTCCAGTAGTTTTCCCCAAGAGGCACCTAAATCTGCCACCTACAAAGTGCCAACAGACCATGTCCCAGTCTTGTCCTACAAGGTTTGCTCTGGGTTCCCTTGAAAACCACAACAATAAACTCTTAGAGGTGCAGAAGGGACACAAAAGCTGACACTCAGGTGTAACTCAGATAAGTCTGAGCACCTCTTCACCTCCTTTCCACTCCTGCCAGTCTGAAGCTCATCCTGAACAAAGACTGAGTGGGTCACAGAATGTTCTGGGTTGGAACAGACCCACAAGGCTCACTGAGTCCAACTCCTGGCCCTGCACACGACACCCCAAGTCCCACCCTGTGCCTGAGAGCATTATAACACAAACTTTTCCTCCCCTACAGGAAGAAACTGCAACTTTTAGATCACTTGGGTAATTTTGCTCATGATCATTGGAATCTTCTCCTGCAGTCTGGGTTTATGGAATATCATCCTTCTCCACATGATGTTATTTAGTCTATACCAGCAACAAGTGAAATTGCTGTTACACAGTGGCTTAGCTGCTCTGAAGCTCTGCAGATCTTTCTTTTTCCTTGCATACTCCAATTAAATAGAACACTCATCTTGGAGCAAAGCCTGAACCTGCTTGTTCTAGTACACAAATGTATGAAACATCAAACACAGTATTTAATGAACCAACTCTCATTTTTCCCTTCTATTTTCCACATTTCCCACAGTTTTATCTGATACCTGGAACTAATGCACTAGATTTCTAGAAAGTGTTTCTTTCTGGGAGGAAAAAAAAAATCACCATTGATCCCATGTGTTATTAAAGAAAAAAGACAAAGCTGGGTTCAAAGGGAAATGCTCAAATTTGCTAAAAAAGAGAACTGTGAAACACAGACATCACTTCTGCCTAGCACTGAAACACCTCCCATGTGGGAGCACTGTTTCTAATGCGCAATTCATAAATCATAAAGTGAATTCATCAATGTAATGTGCTAATGAGAAAGTCAGGAGTCACCCCATACCTTAACAGGGACCACAGCTGTCTGTACCATGTTCCTGAACCGCCCCACGGATGGGTCCACGTCCTCTGCAAAGAAAAACAGGGATGACTGTGAGCAAAACCTGTGAGCACAACCAGGGATGCCTTCAGTGAGCACAACCTGTGATATCTTCAGTGTGTATATGGGAAAAACAACCTCTGTGGGGTAATGTAGGAATGTGCCCCCCGTTGATGGAGTGACCAAATTATTCTTTGTCTGCTTAAAAAGGAAATAAGCCCAGAAGTTTCTCTCCTCAGTTTAGTAAAAAGACACCTCACAGGACCTTAGGGACTTCACCTCAAACCCGAGGACAGCAAGCTCCTTACCTGGATTGATGATCTCATCATCATCACTGAACGTCACTCTGGAGTTCTTCCGCTTTCGCTTTGGCCTCTGGATGTCCAAGTTCCCCTCCTCAATGGTCAGTGTGGAGATCCTTTTGTTGTGGGCAGTGTTAAACTCTGTCAGATTCTGCAGCAAATATAGAAACAAAAGAAGTCTGATTTAATCCCATGACTGTGCACATCAGAAGACCACAGGACATTGTTTAGTTTCAACTTTAGAGTTATTTATGGACCTGATGATCTTAAAGGTCTTTCCCAACCTAAATGATTCCATGGCTAAGCAAACAAGCAGGGAATGCTGTCCTTGCTGGAAATGCCATCAAGGCAGTGTCCTATCATATCTGTGGTGTTTGTGAGGGTCCTCAGGATGAGGTGAGAGATGAAAATATATATTGTATTATATTGTATTGTATTGTATTATATTGCATTGTATTATATTGTATTGTATTGTATTATATTGCATTGTATTATATTGCATTGTATTGTATTATGTTGCATTGTATTATATTATATTGTATTGCATTGTATTGTATTATATTGTATTGTATTATATTGTATTATATTGCATTGTATTGCATTGTATTATATTGTATTGCTCTGCATTATATTAATTATATTATATTATATTATATTATATTATATTATATTATATTATATTATATTATATTATATTATATTATATTATATTATATTATATTATATATCATATAATCTCATATATCATACAATATGTCACATCACATCATATCACACTATATTACATTATATTACATTATATTACATTATATTATGCTATACCGAAACTATACTAAAGAAAAAGATTACATCAGAAGGCTTGACAAGAATGAATAATAAAAGCTCATGACTTCTCAGAGCCTCAACACAGCTGGACCATGATTGTTTATCCAACATGTGAATTGTTTTAATTTAATGACCAATCTCCAAATCCCATTCCAAAGCAGCAAAGCAGGGAGAAGCTGAAGCTTTGCAGTTTCCTGAGAGAAGAAATCCCATGGAAGGGATTTTTCAGAATATACCACGGTGACAAATACTCACGTCCAGTTCTGTCTCCTCCTCTGGCAGCCCCAGCAAACCCTTGAGCTCCTCATCCTCACCCCCCATCTTCTCATCCCCCTTCACTGCTGAGGGCAGGGTCTGGGGCTTCTCTCGCAGGGTGTAGGCGCGCGTGGAGGCGCCGAAGGAAACCGTGGAGTCGATGGGGATCTGCTGGGGCTTGTGAGCTTCCAAACGGATGTGGCCCAAGAACGTGCCATGTGCTGGGGACAGCAAAATGCAAAATAGTCTGCTGAGCTTGAGCTATTCCAGTTCCAGTTTGAGAATCTCAGCTATGGTAACATTTGTTCCAAGGTACAAGGCACTGAGGTACTGCTGAAAGCATCAGCTGTGTAGATCCACCATGTCACAAACTGAGATAACACACACCAGAAGTCCTCAGAAAATCACTGGAAATAAACTACAAACACCTTTTACTTTCTGTATTCCTGCAGGTCCCAATGTACTGTCTGCACAGCGCAAAAAAACACCTGACAGGTTTTAGACCTTGGGAAATCACCCTCAGAAGACAAGGCTTCACTAAAATTGTGATGGGAAGGCCAAGTCACTTTCCTCATCTCCTTTGGCCTCTTACAAGTCAGAAATGTTTGAAACACCCAGTGAGGCAGCTGTAGGCTGACTGGAGCAAACACTCCTTTGCCCTAACCCTTGTCTTTCCCTAGGATGCAAATTCAAATTATATCCATTTGCCCACAGTGCAGACAACAATGGAAAAGGAAAAGGTGTCTGAGATTCAGAATGTTTAAGCACTGAAGCACAGCTCTTCTGTCTGGTTAAATGCCACACTACTTACTGCTGTTCAGATCTATGAGGAAAACCCTCTTGAGATGTTTGTGATAGACCAAGGCAGCATGGACCCGAGAGCAAGACTGGTGGTCAATGGTAAAGTCACACAGATCAGGATTTCTCCCAAAGAGATAGTATTTCTTCTCATCAATGATGAGTTTCTGAGGTAGAATATCAAACAGAGAAGCATATTAGACTCCTAGAATCTTTTGGAACTTCCTGAAAAAAATTCAAGGACGTGAATAAATAGAGCAAATTCAAGACAAAGCATCAACAGCTCATCAATATTTCAGTTTAGTCTGGCACTGCTAAAATAAACTCAAGTCTGCTCCACAAACACTGATCAGCTCTGCAAGCAGTTACCTCACAATTTCAGTTACCATAAAAACTGATCAAACCATTTCTCATTCTTGCCCACAACTGAAACCAAAAGCATCCTGAAAGTTTTCATTTGCAAACAACACTGCCCCGCCTGGGGAACGCTTCCAAGAGATTTTGCAAAGACATAAATTCATGGAAGTTACTGCAACAAATAAGAGAATTTTATTGCATTTAATACAACATTTTTAAAATGTTCTGTGCCTCTGAGCTATAACCCAGTGTGTTTCTTCACACACTGAGCTTAAACACTGCATGGCTTGTTTTGCTGTAGCACTTTGCAGACCCAGCAATCACAGGGACACTGATGGCTCGGTTAGTATCAAGTGCTCAACAACCCCCAGGATTTCACAATGCTCCCCCTTGGTTACTGCTGCCCACCAGGAAAGACAAAACTGAAAAACTCTCTGCTACCTGTATTGAGCAGGGAAATAAACACAAGGATCACATCCAAGTGCTGTTTGGCTCAGTGCTACAGGATCTTGCAAGAATATTTAAATTAGTGGCAATGGTACCTACCAGCAGCAGTTTTTTCTTTTAGACAGAGAAGAGGAGGAGCTGAGGAAAACATGTGAGGGAAAACAGCATGGTGGCACCAAGGGCAGGGAGAGGGAGAGGGAGGAGTTGCTCCAGGTGCTGGAGCTGAGATTCCTCTGCAGGCTGTGGTGAGACCAGGGTGAAACAGCCCCTGAAATGCATGGATCCATGGGGGAGGCAGAGATCCACCCTCAGCCTGTGGGGATCCATGGGGGAGGCAGAGATCCACCCTCAGCCTGTGGGGATCCACGGGGGAGGCAGAGATCCACCCACAGCCTGTGGGGATCCATGGGGGAGGCAGAGATCCACCCTCAGCCTGTGGGGATCCACGGGGGAGGCAGAGATCCACAAGGGATACAGAAATCCACCCACAGCCCCTGGGAAAAGGGCTCACACTGGAGCAGGTGGGTGCCAGAGACAGCTGTGATCCAGTGGAGACCCAAATGGAGAGAAAAGGCCTTTGCTTCCAAACTAGAGCAGCCCAGCCTTAAAAGCCTGCCCCCCATGGATGAGTAACCCACACCACAGCAGTTCTGGGAAGTTTTTGCCCCTGGGAGGGACCCCATGGCACAGCAGAGAAAGGAATCCTCTCCCTGAGCAAGGAGATCTCATGATGAACTGACCAAAACCCCCAGGCCCCCACCAAATCTCCCTGTGCTGTCAGTGGGAAAGAGGGAGGGGCTGGGGAGGAAAAAAAGGTGTTTTAAAGGCTTATTTTACTTCTTGTATCCTCCTCTGACTGTTAATAATATATTTACTTTATACCTTTAAATTTGAACCTGTTTTGCTCTTAGAGAGGTTTTTCCCTCCCAATCCTTATCTCAACTCATGAGCCCCTCATTAATTTTTTCCCTCTCCCCGGTCCAACTGTAGCAGGATAAGTGAATGACTTTTGTGGGTGTCTGGTATTTGTATCAAACCACTACACCCAGAACCATTTCTGTTTCAGTCAGGTTCCAGTTAGGAGTCTCTCCACACTGAAATACATTCACTGGTTTGGGTTCTCTCTGTCAACAATGGAAAAGAGACTTTTCTTTATTTATTACTTTCAGTGTGATGTAAGACAAAATATGAAACAGAGAATGAGGTGGTGCTGTAATAAAAATATCTTGCTGTATCTGTGTTGATCACAACACTGCTCACAGATCCTGAATGTGGGAGGAAAAATCAAATCAAACTGTATTTCATGCTGTAGGACAGAGCAGCACTCTTGCAAAATAGAGAATGCCTGGTGAATCTGACTGTAATGCAAAATAAAAAATAAACTGAGCAGACAGGTTTGTCAAACAAGCAGCACAAGGGGAAGAGGTTTAACTGATGGAAGCCCTGCATGGCACCAGGCTGCCTTGCACAGGCAAGGGAAAATCACTTCATTCATTGTTTCAGAGAAAAAAAATACTGATTTGAAGATAATGAATACATGAGGGAAAGGAAATACTTATGAGTAAGTGTGAGAAATGATGGGGAATGTTCTGCTGCTGATACACCAAATCCACCAAACCCTCATTCCATACCTCAATGAGTTTGTCTCCTTTGACTACATCCAGATGTAAGCCAGGTGGTGGTTTCCCTGCCCTGGAAAATAAAGGAAAAATATAACATTTAAAACATTTAATAAAAATTTTATTTATATTAGAGCTGCTTGAGCTATAGACCAAACCTATACAAATGTAAGCAGAAGTATTTTGGGGAAAATATGAAAACTCCATAATTTTCTTTTCCTCATTGCAGATTCCTTCTGACAACACATAAACCAAGACTATTTTATGGTAAGAGTGAATGTAACAGGACATGAAACATCTCAAGCTTTACCTCTCCAGGTAAAAATAATTTGATTTTCACAATAAACCGAGCAAATCCTGAGAGCACATGGTGTGAGACCAACAACCAGAGATGGGGGCAGGTTAAAGAGCTGTTTCCTCATGTCACCCTCAAAACAGCACATCTGTACCCCTCAGCAGATCACAGCAAGGGTGAGCTCATGGGGGCAGCAGGAACAAACTGGGCACCTACAGTGCCCCAAGCCAGATCCACACAGGATCCCTCAGCTCTTGGCACCAAAGGATTTTTCCTGCTCAGATATCTCAGGACCTGCATCCCTAGGAGTTCCTCACAGTAACATCTCTGCTGCTGGAGCAGCTTTGCAGGCAGCAGCAGTGCCCTGGTTCTGCTTCTGTGCAGAGATCATGTTCCCATCCTGCTCAGGGAACAGTGACAATGGCAGAGATGCTCTCAGGGTGGCTGGAGAAGAAAGAAAGGTCACTGGTAGCTGAGGTTGTCTAAAGGGGTCAAATACAGATGTTCACATTTCTGGGGTGTGCCTTACATTTATTGGTTTTTCTGTGTTGCAAGGTCAGCTCCCCTCAATAATTTCATGTAAGAACAGTCTCCTGTAATTTCTACTTCATTTCTTTGCCAGGCATTTTCCTTGCTTGTTTCCAATCCACCACACCAGCCTGCCCACATCTCTCTGTTCCTTTCTGAATTGACCACTTGGGACTTTCCCCAGTTCTCCTGTCAGGCCCTTCTCAAACACTGTGGATTTACCACCCTAACAAGGATCTGGTTAATTCTGACTCCTGTTGTTTTGGATGAACAAACAGCAGCAGCCAAAGCAGAGGATGCTGAACTCCAGCACAAGTGGTGACTTCAGCAGTGCAATGGGATTTTGGTGACGTGGGGCACAGAGCAGAAATGCTCCAAAGGTGGGGCACAGCCTGTGTGAGGAGCTGGAGTCCCTCAGCACAGCCAGGGAAGCTCCTCCTGTGAGGGGCTGCTCCAGAAACTTCCAGCCAGGCTGCCCTGAGCTGCTCCTGTGCTCCCTGCACATCCCAGTGCCCAGCCCTCACTGGAACACAGGTTCCTGTCATGGATTCCTGTCCACTCCTCACTGTTCCCTCTTTCAGCCTCTGAGCACTGGAAAACTTGTTCTCCCCCTTCCTCTGAAATTGCCAAGTTCAGGTTACTCTGCAACCCAACTTTTGGTGATTTTCACACACCAGCCTTACTCTGATCAAACATCAGCTACTTCCCCAATTTTTTTTTTCTTTCCAAATAGATAAACCTCTCAACAAATTCACTCTACAAGCTCCTTCTTACCCAGTCTGGCCTCTGCTTTTCCTTTCAGTGATGTGTTCCTGGATGCTCAGCCTGTCCTAACACATTTTAGCACTCCCTCCTTGTACCTGTCAGGTCATAGAGGATCCCCAGGAGCTCCAGCACAGCTGGATCCTGTCTGATCCTCGTGTTTTGCTCTGCTTTTTCATTGCCCTCTCTATTTTTAGTTTCATTCTTACTCTTATTTTTACTCTACCTCTACCCTCAACTTTATTTTCAACAGATAAACCAAACTCAGTATCACAAGGCAGTGCCTTCAGCTGTGAATTAAAGTGCTAGAAAAATCTACCTATTCTCTGGCCTCTTTTTGACTGCAGAGAATCCTTTGTAGGCACTATTTCCCCCATCTACCTATTCCTGCAAACACAGGAAGGTTGTAAATTCTGATTATGGCACCATGAAAACAAATCCAGAGAAGTAATTTCTGATAGAAAACTCCAGTCAATGGCACAGTTCAGGCTACCCAAGTCAGATACCTGAAAAGCCTTTTAATGAAAAAAGTAGAAAGATTATTCAGTTTTGTATTAATAACTAATTGGCTCCAGAGGCACCAAAGATCAGAAGTAATGCCTGGATTTGGAAGTATCAGTCACCCTTCACATGTTCTGCCCCATCAAGGAGTAAAACATGAAAGGAAATCTCTTGCACAAATTTCCCAGAAGAAAGTTTATTAGAAAGCTGGTACAGCAGAGCAGTTTTTCCCCATTTTATGTCCAATGTTAAAAAAGTCCTTTTCCACTAAACTATGTGCTTTTCCACTATGTGCTAAAATATCCACTAAAATAATTTCACTATGTGCTAAAATATTACTAAACTAATTTTCCTGCACTGTTCTGGAGGATGAAGAATTACTTGAGGTCAGCAGATTGTCCTTTCCACAGAACACAGAGAGCCCTCAGCACTGCCCAAGGTCAGTGCTCTCCTATCACAGCTTGGCTCCAGCACAGGAGCTTGTGCTTGAAAATGAGGAAAATTTCTCATTTCTTCTGTACCTTGCAGATGGTGCATCAGTCCCCAGTGCCTGCCCAGGGCAGCATCCTGCAGGTGACCTGAAAAGAACTGATTTTGATAACTGCAGATGCACTGATTGTGGTGGGCAATAGATGAGTGAGTTTGCCTCCTGAATCTTGAAATTCCTGGGAGAGAGTTCCAGGATTCAGGAGAATTAATGGAGAATTAACAGAGAATTAACACAGCTGACTGGCAAGGAGAACAGGAGCATTCCCAGCCTGGGATTCCCCACATATGGATTTGTACAGAAGATACCTTACATCTTATGCTTACAATGATCAGCAGTTAAATATTTACAAAGGATACCACTGAAAAAAAGCAGCACAGGTTTTAAAAAGATTTAAATATCTACAAGCAAAGAAATCTTTCTTCTCTACTAGAAATAGAAAATTGTATTTCCTTGCTTTCTCCACAGGCCAGGCCATGTCTCTGTACAAAGATAAAGCATTTTGGAAAAGAAGGACAAGGCCATTTACACTTTGGAATGTGCCAAGTAAGAGAACTGAGGTTTTACAAATCAGGATCTCTTCCACAGTGCAGATTCAAAGCTGACATGCCAGCAGGGTTAGAATTTCCATATCCAGCTGAAATTCAGCAGCCTGACTGATGTAAATCACTCCAAGAAATTTGGAATTGTTGCTATTAAGGGCATAGGCAGGACAGCCATAATTCTGTTGTGTTAGTTTAAAATTAGGTCAATTATTTAGGTTCCTAAATGTGACTCAGAACCTAAATTTAGCCACTTCCTAAAAATCTTGGCCTCTGTGACTCATGTACACACCTTCATGTCCAACTTCAAGGACAAGGTGGAATTTGCAGAACTCTGGAGCGGAGAAATTGTGTAAAAGCATCACCAGGAACAGCCAGTTCTTGGGCAAAGAAACTAAAGAGAAACAATTTCTGTCTTCAAACAAATTATTTCTAATTTATGTCCATTCCAGGACAAATCTGACAGCTCCACTACTGAGGTGTCAAAGAGAGTAAATAAAGTCACAATTGCAAATATAAGTGACACCAGGACAAAAGGACAGGCAGGCAGTACCCACTAAACATCTGATCCTTTCAGAGAATTGTTTTTACCTCAGAGAAATTGTTTTTACCACCCAAAGCCAGCTCAGAAGGTTTACAAAAGTTTTAATCAAATTAAGATATCTAATTGTTATCTAAAGCCATTTTCTGATCTCATGGAATGGGTAAATTTTAACTACAGGAAGTATTGGCACCCTCTTTATGCCAACTGGAAATGCACAGCCCAAATGTTGGCAAATGCACACAGGAGTTACAGCACAGGCACAAACATGCTCTGGCATCAGCAAGGTGCCAAAGTTTTAATCTGTTTTAAGCTTAGCTGCTGGAAACACAAGGAAAGAAAAAAATAAATATTGTATGGATTATGAAGAAACAACGTATAACAGCACAAAAATTAAATCAGAGCCACAACTTAAATCAAAACTGGGAATTTCAGAGCAGAAGTCTTTTCTGGAAATGGGGTATTCAGGTACTATCCAAATTATGGAAGAAGTAAAATGATAGAGGCAAACATCAAAAGCATGGGGAAGGAAAAAATGCTACTCCTTTGGATTATATCTAAGATGTATTTCTCATGTGATTGGTGCTCACAGGCCCCAGCCAGCTTTCCTTAGAAGCAGGAACATAAATAGACAGGAAAAGACTGTGATTTTCATTTTAAAGGTAAAGACTGTGATTTTTGATTTTTTGATTTAGAGGTTGAGGAGACTGAAGCTAATTCACTACAGAAGAATCTGCTCTGACTGTGAAAACTCTGCAACTCCAAGCTCTTGGTCACCCAAAGCTCTTGGAATGAAGCCCTGCAATGCTGCCTGCACAGGAGAATTTCTGGTGCTTGTGTCAGACCAGGCTTCCTGCAGGGTATTTTGACATCCTCTAAAATCAGAACTTTGAATAACACCAGTATTTCTCCAATCCTGCTGCTGCAAAGCAGCTCCAGCCTGGAGAATCCCACCTGGGAAAGCTCAGACTGGTTCCACATCACACCTGAGCCCTCTTTGGTTCCACATCACACCTGAGCCCTCTTTGGTTCCACATCACACCTGAGCCCTCTTTGGTTCCACATCACACCTGAGCCCTCTCTGGTTCCACATCACACCTGAGCACCCTTTGCTTGGCTCTAAAAGGAACAAATGCTTTAAAGCCATGAGCTACAAGATCAGCAGATGTCAGCAGAAGGCATCCAGAGCTTTAGCATGAAATATATCTACAGGAAAATAACCATAAATAAATAAATAAATGCACCTGGTAGCAGAGCTCCTCACTTCCAGCATGGTTATCACCATCAGCACCACCCAGCACTTCCCATTTTGGGTTCAGTGCTCAGAACACAAACACTGTGACTGGGAGCTCTCCAGGCTGCCTTCCTGCTGGCTCACTGTTTTATTTTTCCTCTTTTGGGTTTCAAAAGCAGCATTAAGGACAAACACAAAGCTTTCACTGCTGTTAGCTGCCAGGTCTGCATGTGCCAATTGGACAAAATCAAATTTTACTTCACAGCTATAAATACACAAAAATAGTCCCTAAAACCAAACACACAACAGAGTCCAGGAGAAAATAAAAAGTTTCCTTACAATGTACAAGGAAAGAGCCCAGACAAGAACTTTGCTGTACCCAAGAACCATTTTGGAATATTACTGTAAAAGGACATTCAGGTTGCAAGAAGTGAATTACAAAAAATCTTTAAAATGTGACAACAGAACAGGGCCTGGCATCTCCCAGATCCCACCTCACTTCTCACCCAGCACAACAGATTGTGCTTCAGACCCAAAGCAGGGCAGGGACACAGGGAAACTCTGTCAGACCCTGCCACAGACACAAACCAGGGACCTGAAGAGCCCTCACATTACAGATGTTACATTCTCTCCTCCAGATGGGATTTCTTTAGGAATTTGTCTGCAATAGCATGGAAGGCACTGAGACTGAGCATTTTAAGCTGTGTTTCCCCAGCTCCTCCATCTACAGCTTTCAGAGGTACAAGTTATTCCAGTTTACCATGGAATACAATGGATATTGTGATCACTGTTGTATAAAAACATTAGGGAAAGAAAAAATGGATGATACTTCAAATTTCAAGTTTAATATCCAGAACAATCTTTGGCTTTATCTGGTTTATTGTGTCATCATCTCATGAAACACCAACCTGTCTCATGCAGATGTTTATTGTTTATTATGTTTATTACTGTGTATGTTCAGCACAAATAAGGCCCTAAAATACATGAGGAATTCTCCTCCATGGGAATGTGAAATGGCTTTACCAACTAAAGCAGGCACTTAAAAACCAGCTCTAAACTACAACACGTGATCAGTGTCACAAAGTTGTGAGAGCAACAGCACAGCTGGGTGAGCAGGGACAGGCAGGGCTGGGCCACACAGCTCCAGGTGCTGTGGGCTGTTGGTGTGATTTAAGATAGCACAGTGCCCAGGTACCCATCCCAGTGCCCCTGTACCCATCCCAATGCCCATCCCAGTGCTCTGGTACCCATCCAATCCCATCCCAGTGCTCCTGTACCTATCCCAGTCCTCTGGTACCCATCTTGGTGCCCATTCCAGTGCTGCTGTACCCATTCCAGTGCCCATTCCAGTGCTCCTGTACCCATCCTGGTGCCCAGGTACCCATCCAATCCATCCCATCCCAGTGCTCCTGTACCTATCCCAGTGCTCTGGTACCCATCCTAGTGCCCACTCCAGTACTCTGGTACCCATCCCATCGCTCCAGCACCAAAGAAGGCAGGAGAGCCCAGATCTCTTCAGGGATGATCCAAGCACAGAACAAACGAAGGCGGGCACCCCGATGCCAGGCTGTGCTCCCGCAGGAGGGCGAGCCAGGGCATTTCCAGGGCTCCCTTGCACCCCTAACCCAGCCCATGGTCGCGATGCCGCTTCTGCAGCCCCCAGCCCGACTCCTGAACTCAGGCTAATACAAACCCCAGCCTAGTTTCAGGCTGTCAGATTTCCCGTGCCGCACACACGCCCCGAGCAGGATTTCATTCCTCCCACAGCCCGGATTCTGCCTGAGCTCTGAGGAAAAGCCTCAGCACCCCATGGAGGCCCCGCGCCCCCCGCGACGCTGTCGATGGCGGCCCGAGGGCCGCGCCCGGATCCCGCCGGGCCGGGCAGCGCGGTGCGGGCCCGGGGAGCGCAGCCCCGCGCCCCTCCCGCCCCGGGCCCCGCGCGGCCGCTCACCAGCTCGGGCACTCGAACAGGGACCCGCCGCCCGCCGGGGCCGCGCTCGCCGCCATCTTGGCTCTGCCCCATTCAGCCGCCGCGGGGCACCCTGGGAGCGCGGAGCGGCGCGCGCCGGTCCCGGCCTGCCCCGCGCGCCAACGGAGGGGCGGGGACCGGGCGGGGCCTGGTGATGCCCCGCCCACCGATGGCTGGCCCCGCCTACGACCGGAGCCGGACCCGGCGCGGGAGCTGCGGACAGCGCCGGTACCGACACTGGAACGCGGGGATAGACCCGGTACCGCCCTGGGACAGCGCCGGTACTGACCCTGGGACGCAGGGACAGACCGGGTACTGACCCTGGGACAGCATCGGTACGGACACTGGAACTCGGGGACAGCCCCGGTACCAACCCTGGAACGCGAGGACAGCACCGGTACCGACCCTGGGACACGGGGACAGCCCCGGTACTGACCCTAGGGCAGCGGCAGTACCGACCTTCGGACGCGGGGACAGACCGGGTACCCACCCTGGGACGCAGGGACAGCCCCGGTACCCACCCTGGGACGCGGAGATAGACTCGGTACCGACCCTGGAACGCGGTGACAGCCCCGGTACCTCCTCTGGAACGCGGTGACAGACCGGGTACCGACCCTCGTTCTCAGGGACAGCGCCGGTACCGACCCTGAGACTCGGGGACAGCGCCGGTAACGACCTTGGAACGCGGGGACAGCCCCGGTACCGAGTACCGCGGGGACAGCGCCTCTGTCCGAGCAGAGCCCCGAGCACAGCCCGGTACGAGCGCTCCCGGTGCAAAGCCGCCTGTCCCGGCTCGGCCCGGGGCTGTACCGGGGCTGTACCCGGGCCCGCAGGCACGGCACGCCAGGCACTTCCAGAAATTCCCAGAGGGGTCGGACACGCATCCGAGAGCCAGGATGTCACCCTGGTTTTTTAAGATTTTCTAAGCCTTCTGATGTTTACATTCCTGTAATGAACTTTCTCCCACACTTTCTGTAAATAACTCATTGTTTTGCATTCTTTTATGGAGGAGGAGAAAGTTGATGGACTGTTGGTTTGTCCAGTGTCATTGGAGAGGTGGCGCTGTCACCCTCCAATCCACTGTCACTTTTAGAAATCTCTAAATGTTGAAATGTCTTACAGCGACACCAGGACACTGCAGCAACAGCCACGGGAGTTTCATTAATCAAGAGTGTTAAAACCACCAGTTCTACTGCCATGAACAACGATGTGAGAGAGGAGAAAGGAATCAAGCACTTACAGAAAGCTCAGCACCCTGTACCCTCAATTCCAGTTTCCAGAGGAATAAAACAGGCAAGAAGAAGGATGGAGCCTACAAATAATGCTCCTGTTTAGGTCTGGTGACCTAAACAAACAAAAAAACCTAAGTGGTTTTGTTCTTAAATGGCAATGTGACACCTGGCAGCAGGCATGCACAAATCAATAGCTCCTGCCATTTCCAAGGAAAACTAAAAAAGGAGCAGGACACAGAGTTCCCTGGCTTTCAAGTCAGATTTTATCATTGGCTCACCAATGGCTCCAAGTTCTAACAAAAGGCAAATAGGAGAGCTGCCCCAATGCTGCTCTGTGGTATGAGATTCATTTCTCTGGGATCAGCTATTGTACAGGACTCTGCACAGAATTATTGTGTGTGTCCTTGTCAAATGGATTTTGTGTTTCCAGGGAGTTTCATTCTGAAAAATCAGGGAGCACGGAACCAAAGCTGCAGGAAACATTACTGTGATGATGTAAACTCCTCTACCTCACTTAGAGGGTGTGGGAATTTGCAGGCAGCCCTGACATGGGAAGAGATGAGAACCTTGACTCCATGTTGCAGAAGGCTGATTTATTATTTTATGATATATATTATATTAAATGATATAGTAAAACTAGACTAAAAGAATAGGAGAAAGGATTTCCTAAGAAGGCTAGCAAGGAAAGAAAGGAATGGAATGATAAAATCTTGTGACTGACCAGAGATTCTGAGACAGCTGGACTGTGATTGGCCATTAATTAGAAACAACCACATGAGACCAATCACAGATGCACCTGTTGCATTCCACAGCAGCAGATAATCAATGTTTACATTTTGTTCCTGAGGCCTCTCAGGAGAAAAATCCTAGCAAAAAGATTTTTCATAAAATATCATGGCGACAAGAGGGGGAACTGCAAACACACCTGTGCCAATGTCTAAACTGCAAGAGAAATGAGCTCAGAGAGGATTTTAAAAGTGTTTATTGATGATTATTGGATGGAATGGCGGCTCAATAGTGCAAACCACTGTGCAACAGGGAGAACTCCCTTCCCAGCTTTCACGTTTACTTTATTACAGACGAGACATGGAAGAAGGATTAAATACAAAATGGGTCAGTATGCTGCATTTCCCACCCCCACTGGGCTTTGGACAGATTACTGTTCCCTCAGTGCATGTCAGTTCAGAGCTACATTGGAGTGGGGAGTGCCTGCTTGTTCTGCCCAACCCTGTGAGCTGGAACCAGCAATCCTTTTCATTTGCACACACATCCCCAGCCTGAAAATCCCAGCACTTCACTCAGCCAGTTTCTGCACTTTCTATTTCATAAAGAATTGAAAATACCAAATGTTCACAAGCCACACATAATATTTACTAGAACACCACAAGTGAGCTTCAAGAGCACTTCAGAATCAAGATTTCTGCTAAAACTCTTCACTAATCTTACTAGCTTGTAAACTTAGGTGCCCACTTCCTCATTTTTAAGTGTTTTTCTCCCTGGAAGCTTCTGAAAAGTTGGGAGTGAGCAGCTAAACCTTTTATACTTAGTGCTTGAGTCAGCATTGGAAGAGATTTATTTGTCCACTAGCAAGCGACCAGCTAGTTTGTCTAAGGAGATTGCACTGTTAGATTCTAAGTCAAAGAACATTCTGTCCTCAAGTGATGCATTTTGTGAAAAAACAACCCCAACCACACCCCAAAAAATTAAACTACACTGTTAGAGTCTCAAGGCTAAACTGACCAGCATGTAGAGGTTCAAATCATCATCCACACATCCCCTCCTTGCCTCTCAAATCTGTGACAACATCCTTTTCTTCAAGAGAATCTAGAACCACAGCCACTTGGAGACAATAAAACCATGGGGCAGATACTGGAGACTTTAGAAACTGCTGGATTTACATAATGTGACTTGGTGGTGGGCTGTCTTTGAATGCCATTCTCATTCCAGTCCAACAAAGTTACCTACACATAGAAAAAGTTGAAGTTGTGCGACTTTGTCAAAAACAAGACATCTCCAATTATTGATCACACTTCAGCATACAGCTGGGACAGGGAAGAACACATTACAGAAAGCAAAACCACGAGATTTTAGTTACATAAAACAATATAATTTGTATATAAACTGATAAATACTGTCTCCATGGTTCACTAATTCCATATACTAGTTATCTGCACATTAGTTGCTAATATCTATTATTAGAAGCAGTTCCAACTTGTGCTCTCTCAGGGTGGTCAATTCATCTCCGAGACTACGTCAGCCTGTTCGCTCTGACAGAAAAAACCTCAGCTGTGACACTGGGTCCCATGGGAAGATTTCATGCTGTCTTCCAGATAAGGAGTCCTATGATTATACAGACCACAGCAAGGCCAAGAATCAGGATACAGATCTTCTTACGGGATTTCTTCTAATAAGAGAAGAAAAAAGAAGCCACTGACACCAGGAAGACTTGAGGAAAAAGCAAGGCTACCATTCATGTCACTGACTTGGGTGAACAGGAGCAATTGGTACCCCCACAGTTATTTGAGAGAAGCAAGCAGAGTAGTCTGAACACTTTTACATGTTCCTTAAACTCCACGATTCTACAGGTGAATGTTTTTAATTTTAGGAGTGCAGTGGTCTAAGAGATGTAATTAAGTCAATATGTGACAGGTTTTGCTTCTCTTAAGGAAAATACAAGCCTCAGAGAAGGCCAAACCTTTCTAACTATTAAGAGTTTTTCTTAATCAAACCCCTAAGCAGTTCTCTCATACAATCTCCCCTTGGCCACTTGTTGCATTTCTACAATTTAAATGATTTCATGTACAGTTACAGAACTTGGATTTCACAGCTTTCCTCACTTTATTCATCACAGGAAACTACAGTCCATCCACATACACCAAATATTTTTAACTTGGCATCTAAGGATTTGAGGGTAGTTATATATAATCACTTCTTTCTCCATCCAGAAAAAAATACCCACATGCAAGACACGTCCAACATCTCCCAAACTTAGATTTATAAATACCTCAGAACTTTGGCAAGGGAGCCGTGGAGAGAGAGAATTCTACTACAAGGTGCCAGATGGTAAAACCAACATTCCCAGCCTTGCACTCAACAGCACTGGAGTTTTATTGCCCTCCAGTAGCTCCCACTTAACAGCTTGGAAGAATCCAGTATTTTCTTGTGTAAGTCCTAGCAGTAATGGGACTGACTTACCCCTTCACAGAAGGTGGATCTAAAGGGACAAGGATGATGAAAGGAACCTACAGAAAACACTGGAACCTACAGAAAGGACCCTACAGAAAACACTGGAACCTACAGAAAACACTGGCCACCATTCAGCAGCGAGAGCCACTGCAAGAGATTTTATCTGGGATTGGGACAGGGAGCACAGACTATGGGACAGAAACTCAGCAGCTGCACAGGAGTGTTGCAAATTCTGGTCACCAGAAGTTCCCCAAATCTGGGCATAGATTTTTGCATGCCAGAGTCCTGGCTAATATATTTACAAGTCAGATACAACATCAGAATTTGTTCTTGTTTTTCTACTAACTCCTAGCAACAACAAAGACACATAAACACTTAGGCTTGCAGAATGTGAAGGGCCAGACACTATTTCTACTCTTTTACTCTTAGTAGAATGTGAATTTCAATACCAATTTCAATACCATGTTTTTGGCTCAAGTGCTTTATGTACTCCTTGCAGGCAATTTTGAATCAGTGCCAGCTTGCATGAGCTGGTTTTAATAACTAGTCAGGTGTGCTGCAATCCTCAGTGTCTTGCTCTGCTTGTTTCAATAGTACCCAACCACACACTGACAATCAAGCAAGCACACAGAATTTACCTGATAATAGGCAGCTCTCTGTAACTGCTCACTGGCTCTTTCCACATGGACTTCTGCACTTTCCACATTTGCCTCTATGCTATCTATGGAAAAAAACCAGGAGAATTCATTGCAAAATATTTCACAGCTTCAGTGTTAAAAAAATTATAGCCGGAAATACAATACTTTTAATGCAAAATACTGAAAAATTTAATCCATGTAATTCAAGAAAAAACTTATCCAAATGCACTTACCAATCATATCTCCTTGGTCATGAATCATCATGGCTAAATCCTTAAATATCTGATTGACATCCAAAATGTCTGCCTGAAGACAACAGTTTAACAAGTTACAATGAACACTGGGTACAAAATTTTCTAATTCTCACTCTTAGTACCTCTTCTAACCATCACTCAAAGGGTCAGAATAGGCACCAGCATTCACTAAGTTGAGTTGATGTTACCACTTCTGCAATTTGGGATTAACAGGGGAGCCTACAATGCTCCAGCTACTGAATATTTGTTTAATCACACCAGCAATTAGCACAGCATGAGCACTGTAACATGAGTTGCTCCTGCCATATCTGATGGACTCAACACTGAGGGAAAATAAAACTCCTTCAGATGATCTTGGCATCAATCCTCTCTGGAGGAGCTCTGTTCCTCCACCATCAGCTCTCCTCAGCCCATCCCATTAATTATCCTTTCATTTATCTCCCAGTGCTGTTAACTGTGCAGGATTGACTGGTCACCTCTAATTGCCTGATTGCAGTTTCTCTTTCTTTAATGAGTTCAAGGTCCTGTTCAGTTATTGCCACATCTTCTTCCTGAGACTGCATCTGATTCCAATCTTCACCACTGCAAAGAGAGGCAAAGTCAGTGTCTCTCTGAGCACAGGCACTTCCATGCTGCATTTTATGGCAAAATGAGTTCAAGTTGAAGAGTTTTCTACAGAACAACCTCAGGTTCTTGGCCCTGTCACTGTGTACAAGGACAGGACCAATTTGTGACAACAGTCACAAACTGGAGCAATTGAAAAAAAGGACAGATCAGGCAGTGTGAAGGCACTGGAAAACAGTTACATGCATAGCACACTCTGTTCTAGAAAATAAGTTACCTACAGCATTTTAGGAGAAATTGCCTATTTCAGTTCTGCTTTTTTAAAAAAATACTTGTACCTTCCCTGCTTCTTACCATCTCTCCAAAAGGGAGAAATCAGGGTGAAAGTTCTGATAGAGAGCAGCCTGCAAGCACATTAACAGAACAGAAGAACACCTGAAAAGCATCTGGATTCAAAGACTCTTGCCTATCTGGCATTTGGAGATAAGACTAAAGTGTTTTAGTATTTTAATTCATTAGTCCAGAAGGAATTTGGAATTAAATTACACACCAAAAGGGATATTAAAACTCAAGTAACTCTGCATCCCAGTCTACCTCTGTCCTGATGAGCTGGTTCTTCACAACTGCTGCAGAAGTTACATCAATTAGAGTGGAGCCAGCATCTATAATACAAAGCCACCTCTATGTTCAGCTTAGAATGTTCTTCCAGGGCAACATCTCCATCTTTTCAATAGAGAAGTGTGCCAGAAAACATTCTATCAGTCCAGTGTTTGGTACAACACTAAACAGTAAGTTTTAAAATCTTAAAAGTGCCTAAAGAAATGAAAATAAACTACATGAATAGGTCAGACACAGCTCACAGCTGACCATTCCAGTAATGGTTGTAATTCAGCTCTGAGATGACCATAGGGTTTGTAAATCTCAAAAGAAGAAGTTTCTGACACATGGCACACAAGAACAGCTTTACTGTGGAATAGCTGCTGTGGGCCATCATCTCTTATCTCTGGATCCCACTTAGGGGCCTTTTTAAGGCCTTCAAAGCCACCCCAGCACTGCATAATGAACACCTGGGGTTCCAGCCCTGGCTCAGAGGGAAAGCCCAGGGCTGAGGAAGGGACACACACCAAGCAGATGAAGGGCACTTTGGAACAGGTAAGCAAGAAAGGATTTACACAGACAGGGCCAACAGATTTCAGCCCAGTTGAGAGATTAATCACAGATACTTCTGGAGGGGCTCAGGCTCTCTTTACCCCACTGCAGAACTGATGTAACATTTACAAAGCCATCACAGGCACACTGTCACTGCAGAAGCAGTACAGCTGTCTGACAGGTGACAGCAATGCTGTCTTGTGCACATTGCAGGATTAGTTTGCCAGTGCACAATACCCAGGATTTCTGAATTTTAGGCAGCCTTATCTGCTATTCTGCTGTAGCTCCAACTGGGCTGCTAGAGAATATCCAAACCCATGATATAAATATGCAGCTCCCTGTGGAAAGAGAGTGAGTGAAATCCTGTCTGGTAATCTTGTGTTTACAGGCCAGAACTCCAGGAGCTCCAGCTGCCACATCCCAAGGGCACTACTGTTCCCCTCAGGGTAGCAATCACACAATCTGTACTTCAGGAGGATAAAACACTGTCATATGCAGATTTTGCATAGTAAATGTGCTGTAAGAGTTGCTTTTCAACTCTTTTTGCTTTGCATTCAGCCAGCAGAGCCTGGCCCAAGTCACAGTAATATATCACACCATAAAAACTTTAGTTATGTGCAGTGATAACCTCAAGAGTACAAGAAGTTATTACCTATCAAAGGAAACAAGCTGCTCTTCTCTGAACCGCTCATCAGCCTGGAAGAGATAAATGAGTCACCACTGTCACACCACCAGGACCATGAACAAAATCACCAGCAGTGTCTTGACGTCCAAGGCACATCCTGTCCAGAGAGTTCTTGGAGAATGCCACTGTCACTGCAGCCCTCAGATTTATCTCAGGTTATGTAAGAATCATTTTAGTTTCATCTTTAGATTTAATTTTTAGATTCAGATTGCAAATCAGAGGCAACTGAATGATCAAAAGCAGCCAGTCCGTGTTCTTGGATTGGCTGTCGATGTTTGTAACCTCCTTTCCCACCATGAAGCAAAAATTTAAGAGCATAATTCAATGAATAGATGTGTTCCCTTGCAGAAATTAGGAAGCAAAAATTTAAGAGCATAATTCAATGGATAAATGTGTTCCCTTGCAGAAATTAGGAAGCAAAAATTTAAGAGCATAATTCAATGGATAAATGTGTTCCCTTGTAGAAGTTAGGAACCAAAAATTTAAGAGCATAATTCAATGGATAAATGTGTTCCCTTGTAGAAGTTAGGAACCAAAAATTTAAGAGCATAATTCAATGGATAAATTTTCCTTGCAGAAATTAGGAAGCAAAAATTAAAGAGCATAATTTAATTCAATGGATTAATGTGTTCCCTTGCAGAAATTCAGAATGCATACCTAGCAGAAAGCCCTGAGGCAAGAAGAGAAAAATGCTTTCATTGGCCATTTTATTATGAATTCTTAGGAGCCACAGGGGTTTGTCAAAACATAACAATGAATATACACTGGAGATATTAGCAGGACAGAAATGATAAGAATATAAAGCAACACAGTGTGAGATTTGGGATATAATTTAAGGTGTGTATGCTTCATTCTGAAGTCTTAAATTTCACAGCATAGGGCTGACATGAAGTGAAGAGCAGCCTGCAATACTTTGCTTTGACTCCTCATCTCATCTTCTGCAACATTTGCAATTACCAGGATTCCTTCCCTCCTCTACACTGACACTGGAGCACACTGAAACAAGAAATTACCTCCAACATCTGGAATGGAAAACTACTGCACCAAGGCCTGAGCTTCACTCAGTAAGGTGCCAGCAAACAGGTATGAGGTTGGAAGGCAAGTACAAGACCTCTCAGAAGACTCACAGCTCAGTTTATCACTGCAAAATTCCCATCAATACTTACAGAAATACGGGAGCCAGCTCTTGCCCTTGCTACAGTCTCTTTTTCCTTCTCTGACACTCGCCTCTGTACTGCCTGGAAATTGTTTAAGGCTGTGGAGAAGTCATTCATTAATCGTTCCTTCTGAAGCCTCTGCTGGCGCTGAGGAGTCAAAACACAAACGAGAGTTCAGACATTCCCATTCGTTACAAAGTGACTGCCAGACCCTTAAAAAACCATCACACCAACAACAACGAGCTGCATTCAGTGATCTTTTGTGTCAGTGGTCAGAACAAAAAGCCCACCATGTTTTAATTCCTTACATCCACCATGTTTTAATTCCTTACACCAATGCCTTGCCAACTGCAGGACAGCTTTGTGCAACAAGGCTCTCCAATTTCAATCTAGTTCTAAAGTCTGAGGTACCTCATTACTTTTATTCTAATTACATTCTAGTAATTCACCACATTTCACTACATACCTTTCAGTTATCATAAAGTGATTGTCAGACTCTTTAAAAAATCATCATAACAACAAAAACAATCAACTGGCATTCAGTGGTCTTTTGGTGTCAGTGGTCAGAACAAAACCCATGTTTTAATTCCTTACATCCACCATGTTTTAATTCCTTACACCAATGCTTTGCCAGCTGCAGGACAGCTTTGTGCAAGAAGGCTCTCCAATTTCAATCTAGTTCTAAAATCTGAGCAGATCATTACTTTTATTCTAATTACATTCCAATAATTCACCATATTTAACTACATACTTTTCAGTTACCTACAATGCATTTTCCCTCCATTCCTTCACTTAGCAAACCTCACAGTACTTGACAGAATACACACAAATTCACACTTAAATCACAAAAACAGGAATCCCCACACTTCCAGAACTAATGACAACACCCACTGTCCCAGTCTCCTAAGCTGTCTCTCCCAATCATGCCACACACAGTACAAAATTTTCAATTTTACATTATTTTTAAATTGTTTTTAGATCAGATAACATTCTTAGTCCTGATAACCATTTCAGTTTATCTTTTTCCCAAATACATTAGTTGCAATAATCCTTTTCATCCTCATTTTACAATGTCAATTTATTTAGCTTCCACAGGACATCTCCTTTGAGTGCTGTGACATTCCAGCAATGGGAAATAAGAAATTGTAGAAAAGCTTGTCCCAAGGACAACATTAGGTCAGTTTTTATGTTTTCTGACTGAGAGATTTGCAACAGCTGGCTCAAATTGTGGGATTTCCAGGACTGCAATCCTGCAATGAGCTTGTACCAATTCAACAATCATTTCAAGGGAAAAAAAACCATTTTCAATTATATTTTTTCTATAACAAGCCACTTAGCAGCTTCATAATACACTGAAGCTTCCATCTGAACCCTCTGGAAGCAACAACCCTTCTTGCAGAGCAGATCCTCAGCATGCTGATTCCAGCTTCTGCAGATTTTGACTGAATTTTCCCTGGGCTGCAATCAGTGAGATGCACATGACAGGATTTTGTTCATTGCAGAAGATTAACTGAAAAATATTTGCTGAACAAACCAGCAAAGCACAGCCATGCTTCCAACTGGCACATAAACCTTCAACACAGAATTAGACCAGGACAACATCTGCTGACCCACATGCCCAGATCATCCCAAAAGCAGGCAGTGGTGAATTGACACTGGCAGGAGAGGACTGTCCCTTCCCTTTTTCACAGAGAGCAGGAACTACTATTTGATAAGAGAAATTTATAATCTTTGCCTCATCATATTTTGCTTTACTCAAATATAAGCACAGTGAGTCAGCTTCTCCCCCTCCACCACTAATAAATCACATGCAAGGGAAAGCTTTCTGGCATGCTCACATTTCATACTGAAAGGCATTTTGCTCTGAATTCTTATCCTAAAACACTACCTTGCACCAGCAGGCACTTTGTAAACAAGATTATTTTTCAGCAATTTACTCAGAAAACCAGAATTGCATGCTGAGTTGTCCCCAAACATTTAGGGTCTCTTATTCTCATGTGGGGACATTTTATACCTATTTGCTCCTGGGAAACATGGAGCCAGCTTAATGAGCTTCTCTACTTCACCATCATCCTTCATTGCAAAGAGCTGCTGGCTCTTCAGCTGTGCAGTTCAGGCTTTGTGATTTACCCAGTTCCATGAAATGAGTGATCTAGAAATGTGTCCAAAGCTCTGCCTGCCCACCTAAATGAGCTTTGCTTGGTCGTATCCTATGCAAGCTGTTCCAGCTCCAGAGCTCAGTCCCCAAGGGGACTGGGTGCCAGAAGCCAGCTCGCTCTCAGACTAAGGCTGTGGGTCAGCTCCTAGCAAGCAGGGAATATTCAGCTCTTAGTGATTAGGCAGCTCTTGTGATTTCAGCTTTGCTTGCTAAGTAACTTTTCCCTTGGCCTAAGGCTCCAGCAGACGGTAGAGAGAAGAGAAGCAGAAGACACTGGCTGTTCCACGAGTATGGCTTTATTGTAGGGGTCTGTAAAGGGTCTCAGCTCTTCTTCTTCTGAGTTAGTAGGGGTACAGTATGCTACTTTTATACCCTTAGCCTAGATATAATCTTGACCAATGGCAAAAGTGTTAGGGTGACCATAAGTAACCAATAGTAGGGTTTAACACAATATTGCCTTACATGGCTATAGGGATAAGGTACAAGGCGGATGTCCCTGGAGACAGGAAACTTCTTTGCTGCTGTGTCAGCATTCTATTCTCCAAGAGGCCCTAGCTAAACCTGAGGGGTTTACTACACCCACCTGTTCAGAAGCAGACAGGGGAAGGGGCAGAGACCCCAGCTCCTTCAGGTATTCATTGGTCTCTTTGGCCAGGCGGTTTGCAGAGTGCTGCAGCTGTTGTCTGCAACAGAAATTCAAAAGCAGTTACAAGATCTACCTCAAAAGCAGCCACTGAGCATTTAACATCCACAGTGATGACTAAATAGGGGTTCTGAGGTCACACAGATTTACAGGAGGTTGGTTCTGAGGTCACACAGATTTACAGGAGGTTTTTTTCAACCTAAATGATCAGACAGATACTTTTTTTTTAACATCAACTTGACTCTGGACTACATTTTTAGAATAAGATTAAAATAATTTCTTTGCTCCCTGCTAATTCAGTAACTTAAAAAATATCTTTTTCTCCAACAGCATAAGAGAGAAGCAACTTAACATAATCCCACTTTTAGGGTGAATTCCTTATGGTACCAATTAGTAACTAACTCTTCACTTGACAACCACCAATTCCATTGGTTAAATGTACATTTGATAAAAGTACAGGGACTCTGATATTAAATTCTTCATTTTTGTGAAAAACAGTAATCAGAAGGAACAATCCAGCTTCAGGAATTGCAAGGCTTTCCCTTAAGCCTTTATGTTTTCCAACAACATTGCAATATGAAGCTATTGTTGAAGAATCTAATGCTATTACATAAATCCTACACTGTAAACTAGGAAGAAAAAATACTAAAACCAGAGGCAATTTCTTTTGCATTCAACAGGTACAAGATGCTTAGTGAAAGTCACTTTCTTGGCCCAATGGGCACACAAATCAGGGCATTCAGGCTCCATTATTATATAAGCTGTCTATGTAAACTAAACCCACCATCCATGCATTTTGGCAAGTTGGTTTGGCAGCTGACAATTTGTGGGGTGCAGCCACTGTCACCCCAAAGAGGAGAGATTTTGCAGTGACGTTCAGTGGGAAGGCATTTGTTTGGTCACCAGTGATTAATTCTTTAATCTACTGATTAAACAGAGATTGAGTCAACTGAGCAGCTCAAGGAAACAAATCCCTTTCTCTCCCAATTGGACTCTGATCTCATCCTTTAAATGCAGGGTATCTTTCACTACAATCATGAACTTATGAAAAATTGCTATTATAAAAACCAGGATAATTGTGCATTCAGATATTCAAGGTACTGCCACATGGAAGAATGTACTTTTAAGGTTTTTTTAATGACCTCAGAAATTATTATTTCCATAAAGTGCTGTTTATGTTCCATGAGTTTATAAAGATGCACACACACAGAGAAGCCCTGCACAGTTTCTCCAGGGGTCAGTTTGAACTACAGATGTTTAAATTGTCCCCACTGGCATTTTATTCTTCTGAAATGCCATGTGACATTTTGCCATATACTGACCAAATCCATCTGTACTACAGCTGCTTTGTCTCCAGTTATGGGGCTCCCTGATGTTTTTCCTTACTGGTGTAATGGGAGCACCAAACACTGGTATGGCATTCATTTCTCCTGAATCATGTGTGAACCTGGTATGACTCTTCCTCAGAGGGCAGCTAATGCATGGCTGAGGTACTACTAATTTTAAATGAAAATATAAAAAAATTATATAGAAGAACAATATAGGAAGAACTGTTCCTACCCAGCAGTTTTGAATGGCTTCTCCAGAGTCCTGCAGAAACACCTTAATTTGTCCAGTAAACTTCTGAATGCAGCTAGTAATTCTATGTATTAAATTTATCTAATAAAGCATCTCCCCAAAGCAAGTAACCCACTATCCCTAAGAACACAGACAGAAATGAAAGAACATCTATATCAATGTTTGCTCATTTAATACTCACAAATTTTCCTGAAGCTTGCTGGAATCCTGCTTGGTTCCCAGCTGGCTCATTAAATTCTTTATTTGAGCAGCTGAAGATAAAGAGATCACAAGATGAGTTAGTAAGATAAGTTCAACCATTTTATTCCTTCTTGAATGTATTCTTTTAGCTTCCCCCAAAAGAAAGCTAAAAGCTAAATTTGTTTCAGTATCTGACTTAACCTGTAAGGCAACAATTATATACTTTGCTTTAAATAAATACAAGTATCTTCTTAACCTGTAAGGCAACAATTATATACTTTGCTTTAAATAAATACAAGTATCTTATGGGTGGAGGGCAAGAGGATGGGCCCAGAGACAGGACACAGGACAACAGCCACAACAGAAACACAGGAAGTTCCATCTAAATATGATGAAAAATTCATTTGCTGAGAGGATGAGTGCATTCCTTTTCCTCAATCTTTTTAAACCAACTAACAGAGCTCTTTCTACCAGCCTTGCTATTTCAGTATTTTAGGCTAGCACTGCTGCAGAAAAACTTCATTATGCTGTGTTGCCATTTTTACATTATTTTTAAGTTACTTCAATTATTACTGCTCTGTTAAAAAAAATACAAAGAAAATGCCAAGTGTTGCTATCAGTTTCAAAACTTCCCACTCCAGACCTGAATTTTTCTACTCGTGACAGTCCAAAGCTTTCACAATACTGGCACAAACAATCTTTCAAGAACAGACAGCAATGTGCACCTCACAGTTTGCCTTTGTCAATTTGAAATCACAGAGAGGTATTTTAGACCTCCTTCTCCCTTATCTCTGATGTTTTCCCACTATTTTCTTTGTGTAGGCACTCATGAGCACGAAACCACACAATGATTCACATCAAACCATTAACCTGCCTGAAAAGCAAGCACATTTTCTCTCCCCAATCCCTCTACCTTGGAATTCTTTTCTGACAGATCAAGAAGCTGATCCACTATGTTGTGCAGCAGCACAGATTTCATCATTCCTGAAGTGCTGGGCTCAGCAGCACAAAGATTTATTGTCCCAAATCAATCATGAAATCTCAGGTAGCTCATCATGCACTGAGAGGCAAGACCAAGGAGGATCACCTTAAAACAGCTCCACAGGCAACTGAATTGAACTGAATTATGCCATGATTTTAACAAGAGTTTCCTCCAATTCAGAGATACCCTCTTGTGAAACTTCTGCTTTCAGCCTGGAATCTCTGCAGTTCAGTAAATGTGTTGCTGGAGAAGCATCAGATCCCTGCAATGGCCACTTATTTTAAAGGGATGTCCAATGGCTTACAACAAGACTGCAATACGAGTTAATCAGTAATTAGCCAGTAATTAGCTTTTATATCCATCAAGTGTATTCTCACCTAGAATTTCAGATTTCTGTTAGGTTATACAATGAGGAATTGGTTGGCAACTCCTCATATACTGAGCTTGGCTTCCAGCAAGCAAATCTGCACATATTTCACAGCTCTGTCAGACACAGGAAGGTCAGAAAAATTCATAGCCAAGCTGGTGACAAACAGCACCAGGACTGCACTCTGTGTGTGGCTGTGAGGACTTGGCAAACAGCATTTCTGCCATAATGCCCAGACATTCTGTGCCTTATTTCTCTCTGCATGGGGAGATCCTTGCCCAGCCCCATTTCCAGGCCAGGCAATGTCTGTCCTGCCCTCAGCCAGCTTCAGCAGTTTGCTTTGCTGAGTTTATCTCAGCCAACAGCAACACACACAGTCTACACAAAATGAGAATGAAGTGTCTAGGAAATGAAAGGAAGAGGCTGGAGCTCTTTATTCTTGGGATAGTGTGTAGGCACCAGCACACAGAGCCCCTCAGAAAACTGCTTTCCATCTCCAAGCTTTTAATTTCAGGCTGTAGAGCCTTCCAGGTACTCACTATCTGACAGCTAAGGTTTCTTTAAACTTCAGTCTCTCCTCTAGCTGCTACATTACCTGAGCAAACAACAGTTTTACCAGCTCAGGCCATTGGTTTTTTGTATATTCTGTGTGAAATGCTCACTCCACAGACTCCCCAAAGAAGTGAATAATAGCTGTGCACACTGTTTGCCTGCTCTTTTCCTCACAGGAGAAGAAACAAGGACAGCCTTAAGGCTTCAATATATCTTCTTCTCCTAGCTTGAAAGGAAAGCTTTTATATAGTGTGTAATAAAGTTAACTAGTGTAACACAAAGTCAGATGTTCTGTGTGTTCCCACCCACCCCGGTAAAACTGTAGGGCTATTTGTTTAACTTGAGATAGCAGTGCATGCAGATAGGATGGCTGCAGGTCATGAGACAGCAGAAGCCTCTCCCATGAGAGAGAAGCTGAGCTGCTCAGAACACGAGGCTCAAAGAAATCCCGTGGAAGGAAGAAAGAAGGAATGTAAAGGAAAAAATAAAATGGGGGAAAAGGGAAAAAAACCTCAACAAGCCATGCTATTTGGCAAACTTTGAAACAATTCAGCAATGTCTACACCAAGGAGAAGTGAACATGACTGAGCAAAGCATTTTCAGTAACATAAATAGCTTTGTATCATCAGAGAAGTCACGAGCTCTCTGAGGAACCAACACGTTCAATTGATCTAGCATGGGCACCTGGACAATTAATGTCATTTTTAGCAAAGCCTGTATTCTTAGGAAGGATTACATCAAAGACTCTCCTGGATGTGCCTGCTTTAAGGAGCAGCAATTCAGCGACCAGCACTGAGATTTCTATGATTATCATACAATACGGTAACTTTCTCTAATGACAACAAAGTGCCACACCGTGTCCTTAGGGACATCCTGCTGGCAGCAGGACACTGCGAGGGGGAACGGCCCGTTCCGAGCTCCCTGGGGCAGCAGCTGCTCCCACAGCCGGTGACACCGGGGCTCCTGCTGCCCCCGGAGCCCCTCACGGAGTGCACCCGATGCCAGCACCGGAGCCGGTGACAGCGACAGACCCTCACAGAGAGCGCCCGCAGTGCTCACCCCGCCCTGCAGCCGGGCTGGCATCACCGTGCCCGGTGCCCGCTGTGTGTGCCCGGCCCGGGTGTGCCCTGCCCGCCCCGGCTCCCACCGCGCCACCGGCTCCGGGGCGCTGCCGGGCCGGGCCGGACCGCCCCGCCCCGTCCCTCCCCGGCCGCGCACTCACTGTACTGCGCGATGCGCTGCACGTTGCCGCTGCATGTTTGGATGATGCCGCCGAAGTCCCGGGGCGGCGGCGGCGGCGCCCCGGGGCCGCGCGGGTCCAGCGGCCCGTACGACATGGCCGGGCCGGAGCGAGCGCGGGCCCCGCTGGCTGACAGCGCCCGCCCGCCCCGCGCCTGCGCGGCCGCCGCGCCTGCGCAATGGGGGCGGGCTGGGAGCGCCGGCGGCGTGAGGGGAGAGGCGTGAGGGGCGAGCGCGCCTGGAGCTTGTGAAAAGTGCATATTATATGGCTCTACGCAGATATTTACCATGTGTATTTTGGTGTATTGATTACTAGTGCTGTATTAACATTTTAATAATATAATAAATGTAGTCTTATGATTAAAAGGTAACTTTTGTAGTTAAAATAAAACTATGTTAGTGGGGTGTTTTTTTAAGAAAGGAATGAGGCACTCGCACCAGATAGCAGCCACAGGACACCTGAATCTTTCAGAGAAAAATAATTTATTGCCTTCTTATCAGGAGAAACTAACTTCTTCCTGCCTCGAAGGCACTGTTAGAATTAGAAGGAAGAAGTTGATGATGACCAGACAGAATCCTTTATTTGAATGGAATTTATGCATCATGCATGAAGTGTATGAATATGCAACAGGTTATTGTTTTTAAGGGTTACTCCTCTGTTAACGTGGGCCCTTTTTCAGGCTCATACTGCCCAGAAAAAGGTACTCGGATGTCCATAACTCTTTGTCTCTATTGTCTCATATTATCCTAATTCAATTTGTCCAAATTATTATTACTCTAATTGCACTACTGTTTTTATAACCATTTTATTACTATTAAACTTTAAAAATTTTAAAAACAAGTGATTGGCATTTTTCACACCCTCCACCACTAAGACATCGCCCAGCGCTGCATCCTGCCCCTTGAACACCTCCAGGATTGGTGGCTCCACCATCTCCCTGAGCAGCCCAATGCCTGACAAAAGGGTTTTTCTAATATCTCATGTGAATCTCCACTGTCTCTGCTCAAGGCTATTTCCTCCTGTCCTCTCACTGCAGGCACAAGAGAAGAGATCCACCTCACTACAACCTGTTCTTGGGGATTTGTAGAGAGTGATGTGATCCTCCCTGAGCCTCCTGCCCTGTAAGGTCTTAAAAAGTCGGCGTATGTGTGCATAAAATAAGAGTGTAAATATTTCTTTAATAAATGCTTGGTACAAAAAAAAATTTCTGATTTCAGAAGCATCCAGACCAGGTCAAAATGATGATAAATATGGAGCAGGGCCATGGATGAAATTTGTGTAATAGAGTAAGAGAAGGCTCCAGGGGGTTCTTATTGCGGCATTCCAGGGCCTGAAGGGGCTCCAGGAAAGTTAGAGAGGGATTTTTGTGATGGAGGGACAGAACAAAGGGGAATGGCTTCCCACTGTCAGAGGGCAGGGATAGATGGGATATTAGGAAAAAATTATTCCCTGTGAAGGTGGTGAGGTCCTGGAAAGGAAACTTTCCTGTCTGCTCACCCTGATGCCACTCTGGGAGTCACACTCATACCAACCTGCAACATAAATGGAAGTGGGAAGATGGGACAGGGAGCTCATGGGGGAGGAAAGGAGTTTTGCAGGAGGAGTTAAAGTGATTTTAGTAGCTGTTGAGGGAATCCCCGTGGTGCTGCTGTGCTTGCAGTGTGTTCTGCTTCAGCAAGGAGGATTCCCAGGGCTCTGGCTCCACACATCCCTGCATTTCTGGAGCGTGGCCGTGGGAAGGATGGGGCCAGCACCTGCTTCTGAGAAGGGACCCCAGTGTTGTGAACCCCAGGACTCATCGCCCAGGTCTTGGCATTCCACCCACTGAACTTCTCACCCAGCACCTGGCACCCCAAACCCCGCTCCCCATAACCTGCATCCCGCACTTGACACCCCGCACTCAGCAGCACCCCAAACCTCACTCCCTACAACCCATATCCCGCACTTGACACCCTACACTCAGCACCTCACACCCAGCACTCAGTGCTCAGCACCTGGCACCTCAAGCCCCACAAACTGCATCCTGCACTTGACACCCTGCACTTTGTACTCCGCACCCTGCACTCAGCACCTCACACCCAGCACCCCAAACCCTGCATCCCACAACCCACATCCAACTCTTGACACCTCGCAAGAGGGATGCCTCGCACCTCGCACCCCAAACCCCGCTCCCCACAACCCACATCCAACACTCGACACCTCGTACTCAGCACCTGGCACCCCAAACCCCACAATCCGCATCCCGCACTTGACACCCCGCATTCAGCACCCCACATCCAGCACTCAGTACTCAGTTCAGTACCTAGAACCTGGCACCCCGAACTCCTCTCCCCCATTCCCCGTTCCCGCACTCCTCTCCCCGTTCTCCGCAGCCTGGGCCCGGGCAGGTCGGCGGTTCTCGCCCAGTGCCGCGAGGGGGCAGCAGCGCCCCGCGGGAGTTCCCGGGTGTCCCCGAGGGGCCCTTGGTGGCCCTGGGTGGCCCCGGGTGCCGGGGACCCCTCCTGCCCACACTGGCTCTATCAGCACCACGGCTGAGCAGCGGTGCCCGTACTAGGGCGAGGTTACCACCGATGGCCCCCGAGCAATCACTCTGCCTCAATTGGGGACAGCCACGCTGGCATGGGGAGGACAGGCTGATCACACTCTGTCCATACTCATTTCTGCTTTATCCTGGCTGCTCCAAAGAGCTGCTTCAAGATGCTGCCGTGGCAATGGACCCAGCTACATACAGGGCTTTTCTTTCCCTCCACCCCTACCAATGGCAATTCTCTTCTGTCCCTTCCAACTCCTTTGCACTGGGCATCAGAGTAGTCCTGGTTTCCCAGGGATGAAGACCAAAGGAAAAGTCAGGACGTGCTTTCCAGAAAGTGCCAAGATTCCTGAAAGTGTGTCTTCCCTAGGGAGGTCTGAGGGCTACTTTGAGTTAGATGAGTCCATAAGGAAGTTCCATGGGGCTCTGCTGGGCTGAGCTGCCCAGTGCTCAGAGCACAAGCTGCAGGCTCCCTGCCATGGCTCCTAACTCTCTTGTTGCCAGTCTCACACTGCCACAGCATTCACCTGTTTTTCCTCTGGGATACCATGTATTTAACCAGCAGTCCAGCCCAGGTGATTTGTGGAAGTGTGGTAATGATCTTTAATGAGAGGCTGTGCCCTCACACCCTGGGCACTATTCCAGTGTGCTCAACCCCTCTGGAGCACAACCCAGGTCAGCAGTCCAGAAACAGGGCCCTGATTGCACATCCTGTGCTAACGAGCCTGCCTTCTGCCTGGTGAGCACGTCAAAACTGCCACAAACATTCCTGAGGAGGATGTGACTCAGGGTCTCCTGCCTGCCTCCCCATGGCTGAGGGGACCCCAGCTGTGCCCTACATGCTGGAGCTGGCTGAGCACATGGAGGCAGGTTTTGCATGGCAAGATAAGGAGGGCTTTTTTCAGCCCTGAGAGCTGTTTATTCTTTACAGCGTACTGACACCAGAGCGGAAAGGGCCTTTTCCTGAAACTGGCTATTTATAAACAGCCTGTGGTGCAGAGCCTTCCCTTGCAGGGGGGCAGGGACTCTTGCAGCTTTTCTTTTGCTGCCTTGAGCTCACTCAGAGATCTTTCAGACAGGAGTGAATAGAGCAGATCTTGCTGCCCATCTGCTGGAGGCATGCTCCAGTACCAACAGCTTGGAGTAACTCTTTGGAAATGTCAAACTCCAGTGAGTACCCAATTCAGCCCTAAATCCCTTGGCTGTGCAGTTGGGGCTGTTCACAGCGCTGAATTCTTACAGAGGCTTTGCAGGAGAAATTGGCCACTTGTGGCAGTTGTGCCTTCAATGTGTGACACAGCTGGGCTTGTCCAAAGGGGCAGATCCCCATGGTGCAAGGGCAGAAATCAGGAGCACTTGTAGCTCTATCTACCCAAGATTCTGAACAGTGAAGTGTTCACAGCAGAAGTGGGATTTGGCTGCTCCAAGAGCTCTAAAACACAGCCTTGGAGCCTTGGCTAGCTTTGCTTCTCTGTTGTGTGAGTCAGCGCAGGCAGGCAGGACAGCCACAAACCCGTGGCTCAAGCACAAAGAGCAAATTTATTCCCATTACTGAGCTGTCCCAGGGATCCCCAAAGCAACACCCAGGCAGAGGTGCACAAACTTGGTCCATGCTGGAGGAACACGGGTCTGCTGCTTACACTGCTTTATCAAGGGTTATTCCCAGCTGCAAGGTCAACTGAGCATTTACAATCCTCCTCACCAGCCTTCTTCTTTTAACCCATTCCTCCCCAACCCCTGTGAAAGGAGAGAAATAGGCACCTTCAAATCTGATCTCCATGAGATGTCTTTCTTTGGATTTTACCCAGTTTGTGTTGGGATGCTGGGCAACACTCTCCCTCCCTCCTCGTGTTTCCCCCAGCAGTCCAGTGGCTCTGTGGGCAGTGCTGTGTTCCTCTTCCTTCAGGGACACTCTTTTGAACCCTGCCAGAAATTCTGAAGAAACTACACCTCTGTTTAGTTATTAAAATTTCTGTTCCTTTCCTCACCTAGCTGTGCCCTCTTGACAAACCAGCTTTGCTCTTGGCACTGCTCACAGTTCTGCAGTGTTACCTGTTTTCTCCCACCGTAGGGATGTGATGGCTTTTGGTTGTGGCTCTGGCACAGGGGCTGAGAATCAAAGAATTAAATAAAACCCTCTGTCCCCTTCTGGAGTTTGTTTTGTGCTGTTGAAGAAAGGCAGAGGTGTGCAGAGGGATGGGGCAGACACAACTCTTCAGCCATGCAGGGAGAGCCAGATTTCCATGGGGAAATCTGCTTTTTGCAGCTGAAGCAGCGAGGATGGACCATGGATCAGAGCCAGCAGCGTGGGAGATCAGAAAACTGGTGCATTGAGGTCTCTTTACCCCTCTGGTATTTCAGTGGTCATGAGCAGGTCATGAATGTTTGTAGCAGGCTGAACTTGCAGAATTCCCTGGAAATGTGAACTCAGGGATATTTTTGGCAAATCTGGAAAGGAAATAATAACCCATCCGGAGGCTGCAGGATGCAGCACAGCCCCTGCACATGGAAAGGCCCCACTGCCTCTGAGCTGCACACATACAACAGACACAGGACTTGGCTGGCTTGTCAAAACTTTCCTCAGCTCACTACAGTGCCTTGCAACCAACTGAATTTTGAATTTGCAGTTGAAACAGGAAAAGCAGGACTTGATCCATACCTTGGTGTAGCAATTATGAAGCAACCTAACGGCAGCCTGTAACCAGCATCTGAAAATGGGGAGTGTTGTAACGTGCTGAACAACAACATGCCCCTGAAGAGCCCCTCAGCATCAAATCTGCTGAGTTTGACCACAGTGTAACCACTGGCTTTTTAAACAGCAGCATGTTATCAAAGATTTGAGGTGCAGATCCCTGTTTTCCCTCTTCTTCAGGGCAAAGCTGATCTGGGAATTGGGCTGGGATCAGATGCTTGCGAAAGCAGCCACTTGCATAGCTTTTACTACAGGCTTAGTGCTTCTTCTCTGGAATATCACTTGGATTTGGCAAAGAGCTTCTTTCCTTAATCCCTGTTCATGCAGAGACATGTGGAGGTTCCTGGGAATCCCTGCTGTACTAGGGACTTGGGTTCAGCAAAGTGGGAATACTCCACAGTGGGATTCTCAGTTATTGTTGCAGAAGCACTCCAGCAGTAAAAAATCACATGTAGGATCTCAGAGATATCATCATCATGACTTGAGGATCTGGAAGAGAGAATAACACAGACAATTCTGGCATTGACACAGCCAGACTTACCTCTGGTTTCTGCTGTGATCAACAAAGGACCTGGTATGTGGGATGCCCTGCCTGACTCCCTCATCTGAAAGTATTCTGCCTCATTGTGGCACTCTTTGTCTCATCTTTGCCATTGGCTTCTTGAATCCCAATTGCTCCTTTTCCCTGGCAGTGTGATTGTCAGGGAGCCCATGCTAACAGGCAATAATCAAGGGGCTCAGTGCTGTCCAAATGCAGAGTGGGATGGAGTTGGAGGTGGTGGAGCTTTCCTTGGGAGCTGCCTCTGCCTTTTGCCACATACAGGAGCAGTGCTGGGACATAGGGAGGGACTCACCTGTAAGAACGACTAGAGCTGATGAGCAGAGCATTCCCTGGACTCTCCTGCAGGTGCCAGTGTTTGTGGGATGGGTGTCCTTAGCAGCCAGCTTGTATTTGAGGCTGTGACTTGTTTTGGGAACTGCACAGGATGACCCCAGGCACAGCCATAGTTCTATTTTTATAAGTTGTCAGTATTTGACGAGGAACATCTCCTGTTTTCTAGAGGAGAAAACCACATCTGTGGCAGTTCTGTAGCCAAGAACGTGAAAGTTATTTGAATATTTCTTAGTAACTGTGTTTTGGAGTTTTAGGGTGAGGTAAATTGTAAAATCCCCTTTCTTCCTCACCCCTGTGGAAGTCCAGAGGATTCATGGGCAAAGTCAAGATGTCACAAGAACAAACTGTATTCTTTGGCTGTTTTGAGTAGGAACAAACCATCCACAGAAATGTGCTGCAGAGAAACAGAGCAAAACTTCTCCCTGCTCAAGGAAACTCAGGCTTTTCTCTAGAGGCTTGGGGAGACAGTGCTGCAGAAACTGAGGTCCCAAGATGGCAGCACGAGGAAAAGGAGAGGATGGGGCTCCTCACTCCAAACTTTTGAGGCAAATGCAAACCCAGCAATACAGGGTTTTAAAAAAATGAAGGAACAGAACCCTAAAACTAAAACAAAGCTCCAAATAAATCCCATCCCCTGAAATTTTCAAAATCTGCCTGGACAAAGCCCTGGGCAGCCTGTCCTGCCTTTGAATGCAGTCCTGCTTGGAGGATTGGACTGGGGATTGGACTGAGTGACCTCAAAAGGTCCCTTCCAGTCTAAATATTTCTGTGGTTCTGTGATGGATGTCTGAAATATAGAACAACCAGACCTAATTATAGCATTGGCAAAATCCATGACACATCCATCTAGAGCTTAAACCAGTGCTGTTCCCTCCCCCATCCCATAAAGCCAGAAACAGGGCAGAAAAAGGTGATCACAATCTACAACACACAGTGGTTCTTGGACAGGGAGAAACTCAAGAGGGAACATCTCAGGAGCTCCAAAATCATTACTAATGGGGAGAAGATGAACAAGAAATGATTGGGAATTTGGGGACACAGAACAAAGTGAGGGGGTGGCAGGTTTAAAATGAAGAGGAGCTTAGAGAGCTTAAGCTTCTTACAAAGACCTTGATTTCTCCCCTGTGGATTTCATTGGCATAAGACATCACTGAAGGAAAATGTATCTATGAATTTAAAACAAACAAACAAACCAACCCAACCAAACAAAAAACTCACCAAAAATTCCCTCAAAAAAAACCCAAACCAAAACAAAACAAACATCCCCCTGTTTCTGAGTCAGGAACCTTTGATTCAGGAGACTTTTGAGCCACAGATCAGTGGTTTTGGCTATACAGAAATGTTCAGGTATCCCCAAGTGTCCATGTACCTCTTATACCGTCAGAAAGAGCTTCAATGAGCTACACAGAAACAGAAATACCTCTGTTCACTCAGGTTTGACCCTGGCCTCTGCTAAACTTGCAGAGATCAGCAGATATCTCCCATCACACTTGGGAAAAATAATTCCCTGTCACCTTCTCCTTTCACTTACATTATAAAATTCTGTTGCCCAGCTTCTTCCTGACTGAGGAGTCCCAAGCTATTCTGTGGCTTCTTTTGAGAAACATTACTTTGCTTCAGTTATTTCTTCTTTCTCTCCCATTTTTCTTGTTTTACATTATAATTTTTCTATAAACAGACCAGAATTTTTCACAGTTCACCATCATAGGTCTGAATTCTCTGTTGGTTCTGTAGGGCATTCACTGTTTGACTTTACTTTTCATTCATCTTCTCATTTATTTTGCTTGTCTGGCTCCTCCTGAACAGCAAGCTGAGATTTTTCATAGAAACATTAATTGTCACAGTAAGATCTTTGCTGAGTGTGGCTAGTTTAGAGCCCAGCACTGTGTGAAGTCAAGGAGGGGGTAAACTTCTAGTCATTATTTTGTATTTACCAGGCATTGCTCATGTTATTGCCTGGCCACTCACTATTAGCAGATCCTGCACCAGACTTTCACCTTTGCAACTCTACATCACCCTGAGCTATCAACAAACTTCATCACCCCAGAGCACGTGGCCAGAGACAGGCATGTGGAGAAAGGCCTTGTCTTTCACACTCATGCTCCCAAAGGCTGCCTCAAGGCCTGGACATTACACAAAGAGCTACAAAACCTATTTGGAGATTTACAAAGGATCCAGCCAAGGTGAGGGGACAGGGTGGGGTTTGAGAACCTCCCTCTCAGTCCCCACCAGAGCTTTGGGGGTCACCCTGCTGCCCTCCTGCCTGCTCTGGGACACAGAGATCAATGTCAGCTGCATGGGAAAAGCAAATCTCAGCCCTGTTATATTTCTGGTGACCTTTGAGCACCTCACCTGCAGACCCAGGTAGCTGGGCTGTCCCATTGTTCACAGTGTGGGGCCAGTCACCCTGCCAGACCACACAGCTGAGTGCAGAGGGAGACCTGAGCTGCCCAAGCTGCATCTGTACAGGTCCTGTGTGCCTGAACAAGGCATTCAGAGCCTGCAGCACAAAGGTGCAGGGGGCAAACTTCACCTGAACTAAGAAAGCTTTGCAAAGGAAATGATCACAGCACTTGGCCAGTCCAGCCCAGACAGAAAAAAAAAACCAAGCCCCCAGCAGAAAGAAGTGGTTTTGACCTGGGTTTTCTAGAAAATCACAGAATGACCACACTTCACAGGGTCTTTTGGGGAATGGGGGTGACATACTCAAGAAGCATTGAAATAATCTCAACTGAGCCTGCTGGGACAGACTCCCAACAAAATCCTGACTGTGAACCCCCAGTCACTCCCCATCTCTGGTATTGTCAGTTCCTGTACTCTGACTTAAATCAGCACCACCTTTCCCAGTGCAATGCAGAGCCCTCAGAGAGGATGCACAGACAGGTTCCTCTGGCCATCAGGTGCAAAGTGCTCATCACACAGAAACCTGCTCCTGGTGAAGCTCTGCAGAAATTGCTGAGTTGATACTCCTCACCTGGGGGGTGGACACAGCTCCCCACTTGTAACTGGGACACTGCAGGTCACAGTGGTGTGCACCACAGAGCTTACACCCACCTCAACAAGAACTGACAGCCTAGAAAATGCTTATCTTGTGGTTGAATTACTCTTATTCTGAGGTTGCCAGCTCTTCACTGCTTACCGACAACCTGCAGCTACGCAGAGACAACAAAGTTCTTCCAGGTCTCCAACAGCCCATTGCCACAGAGCTGACAGCCTAAGCAGGGCTCTCCCACCTTCAACAAAAGCCCCAGAAGTTATTTTTTGACCAGGTCTCCAGACTGTATGGGCATAAGCACCAAAAGGACTTTAACAACTGGTCTTGAGGTGTGCAAGGAACAAGACCAGGGGACACTGACAGCTCAAAGTGGTTCAGCCATTGCAATAAGAGCATCCACAGCCCCATTACTACAGGGCAGGAAAGGAACGCTTGGGTATCTCCCTCAACTCTGCAAAGAAACTGGCTGGAAACTCTTTAAAAAGGAAAACTCAAGCCCTGTAAGAATAGGAGAGCAATGGATGTCTTGATTTTTAGAGCCTTTGTGGTATAGAAAACTGCAGCAGAGAGCTGCAACTCAGCTGTCAGAGGTGCTGGAAGGAATCACCACCCACTTGTCCAAGCACCTCTAAATCTTTAAGTCCTTAAAAGTCCTTTAAATCTATATCTTTTAAGTCCTTTCCAACCATTCTAGGATTCTATCACCTGGCTTAGCCAGCAAAAGCAGCCATTCTGCAACAAAGCAACACCATCCACATCTGTAATTCCTCCTCAGTACAGAAAAGGAGCATCTCATCCTCCCAGCCACACTTCAAGGACTCAGAACTAGAAACCCAATCCTTCCAACTCGAGTATCAGGTGGGGCACACAAGTGACAGGAGCTACAGCCCCACCAGCAGCGCTTCTCCCAGCGGTCCACACCGCACGGGCACCGAACAAACGCACACGGGAGATGTTTCAGCTTTTATTCGCAAATCCATCCGTACATTCCGACTCGCCCAGGGCCCGGCAGCACCAGGGGGCAGCAGCAGCCCGGAGTCACCGGAGCGCTGGAAACAGGAGCCAGCGCAGGAAACCGAACCCCGCCGGCTCCTGCATCTCACCTTCTCCGAGCAAGGGAATTGGAAATCGAGTCATCTTTATCACATTCACAGAGGTGTTGGATTTAGAGTCCTGCGCGTTCAGCATAACCATCTCGAGCTGAAGCGACTATTCTGCAGAGCAGCTTGAAAACTATCCCCGGCTCGCTTTGCCCAAAGCCAGCATCTTAAAGCTGCAGTACTCTCCAGGCATCTTTCCCAGCGGTCCCAAAGCCAAATAACAAAAGGAGCCCTTGCAAATAAATAATCGCAGGAAAATAAATAAGATTGGAACTGAAATATACAGTTACATGGTCTTTATTTGGTTTCAGAGGTGGAAAAAAGTGGAGCCAGACTGCAGCTTTAAGCCTCATGCCTGAATCAACCTCAAACACTTGGTAAATTTTACAGCTGATTAGCAGTACAGGTCCGAGATCCGAAGTTCCACGGAGATGAACATTTAGGCACAAACGCACACCCTTCCCCAAGGCATACTTTATTTTTGCGAGTTAGAAAAAAAAGCCTGCTATGGGGAAGCGGCCCTTCCCGAGCTGAACAGACACGACTGAAGACCTATTTACTGTCACAGTAAAACATCCCAACAAATAACTAACCCCACCCACGGTTGCAAGGGAAAACTGGTTCAAACCATGCACCAGGGAGACAATTCTCTCTCAGGATCCTTCAACTCCACTGGCACCACGGATTCCACGAGCAAATCCAGCTACCAGCAGGGCTGCCAGCTGCCTATGGCTTCTTGTGCTCCAAGCCTGGTTGAGGAAAGTCGTAAGTCCATTATTTCTACTTAAGCCAGAAATCCTGTTAATGTCATTTAGAGGCAGTTCTACAGCAGGAGCTCTCGATCTGCTCTCTGTTTGGGGCGCACCAACCCCCTCTCCAGAAACTCCCACACAGAAAAAAAAAAAAACCACACAGAAGAGAAAAGCAATCCATTGCAAGCCAGTGTCCGATGATTGTCCCTTTGGGGAGGGCAGGAATCCGGGACAGGGCAAGGCAGGGGAAGGGAGGAGGATGGCAGGTGGGGAAAAGTTAGAAACAAACTCAAAACCACCAAGACACAAGGAGGAGCTCAAAGCCCCTCAGCAGCTGATGGCACTGGGTTGCTGTTTGCTAACAAAGTCTGAAATGAAGTCGAACTCGTTCTGTCCCAAGAATAACTCTGGCAGCTCCTGAATCCGGTCCAAGCCCAGTTCCAGGACAAGGGATGTCAAGACCTCCTCGTCTATAAGATCAGTGTCCATAACATTCAATGTCAGCGCCGGTGAGGGCATGTGCTGCATGCCCGGGTGCTGGCCCGGCCCCACTCTGTACTGCTGGCCACCCGCTCCCATGGGCCCGTTGCTCATGCCCAGCGGGTGCCCCTGGTACTGGGTGTTGAGTTTTTGTAGGTGCATGCTGGCCATGAGCTGCTGCGTGCCCACCGGCCCCATGTACTGCTGCTGCTGGCCCGGCCCATTGAACATCATCGCGTTCTGCATCTGGTGGTGGCCCATCTGTCCGCTGAGGCTGGCCCTCGGCCTCATGGCCCCGTCCATGCCAGCCCCTCCGTAGGGCATCATCTGAGCGGCGCTGGGCAGCGTCCTGAGCACATGCTGCCCGTGCTGCGGGGGTCCCTGCAGCCCGCTCACCCCCATGCGGTAGCCCTGCAGCCCGGCGCCGCCGTGGCTCATCGGCATCATCATATGCTCGGCCATGCCTCCGGGTCCCCAGGAGATGACAGCGGCTCGGCCACGGCTCCCGCGGCCGGCTCCGCGTCCCGCTCCCGCCGAGCCGGCTCCCACAGAAGATCGCGGCGAGTCCCACCTCCTCCTGCTGCTGCCGGGGGAAGGCGCCGCTCCGCCGGGTCCGCTGGCGGGGCAGCCGCGGCCAGGAGCCGGGCTGTGCTGCGCGGTGTGCGCCGCTCCGGGCTCCGGCGGGCAGCGGCTCTGTCTCCGGCAGTGCTGGCGGTGCCGAGCCGGGCTGAGCTCCGCGGGCTGGGCTGGCCGGGACTGAGGGCTCCGCTCCCGCTCTTATAGCGCGGCGGGAGGAGGCGGCCCCGGCGCCCATTGGAGCGCGGGCGGGCGGCCCGGCCCCGCGGGCGGGAAGGAGGGAGGTGCGGCGGGCTCGGTCCCGGCTTTGCACAGCTCCGTAGTCCCGCCGCTGCATCCTTCTGGCACTGCGAGCGGCTCTCTGCAGTCGCCTCCCCGCTGCCTTCCTCCTCAGGGTGCCACTGCCCAAGTCACTGACACACTGAGCCTCAGGTGCCACTGCGGGGTTTGTGCTGAACTCCTTGTTCACTCTGAACAATGCACCTTTGTCAGGTGCTCCCGTGGCCCAGCTTGTGGCATCAGCTGCATGGTTCGTTATTCAGTCAGAAGCATCTTCCTAGCAAGGATGCACCAAGAAACACAGATGGTACTGAGGATATTGTACACACGGGTGTAACTGTCTGCAGCAGTGTCTTTGTCACCTCTGAGGTGAGCTCTTGTAGCCATGATATTTTCTGAAGAAATCCTTTCCTTAGGATTTTTTCTCCTGAGAAGCTAAAAGGCCTCAGGAACAAAATGTAAACAATGGCTATCTGCTGCTGTGGAATGCAACAGGTGCATCTGTGATTGATCTCATGTGGTTGTTTCTAATTAATGGCCAATCACAATCAGCTGGATTGGACTCTGTCCAAGACACAAACCTTTGTTATCATTCTTTCTTTTTCTATTCTTAGCCAGCCTTCTAATGAAATCCTTTCTTCTATTCTTTTAGTATAGTCTTAATATAATATATATAATAAAATAATAAATCAGCCTTCTGTAACATGGAGTCAGATCCTCGTCTCTTCCCTCATCCTCAGACCCCTGTGAACACCGTCACAACCTCCGTCTCCCGTGCCCACCCACTGAGCTTTGCTAGCAAATTATATCACCATGGGTGTAGACCACAGCAGCTCTGGTGCTCTCTTCAGGACATTGTACATTCCAGTATGAAAGAACAGCAGTGATCTTCCTTGTCTGCTTTGTTGAAGGAACTGAGATACTTCCTTATGAAAAGAACTTATATTAGTGTTGCATAGTTACCTGCTCGGAAGGCACGGAATGACACAGTTCAACTTGCTCCCCCAACTTCATTCTTAGCCCCTGTCCTCTCCCAGACAGCTCTTAACCACAGCATTACAGACCATGGCACTGGTGCTGACAGACATAACTTTTCTGCTGGCTTGGAGCAGGTTATTTGTGGAGTTTTAAGTGTTCTGCATATTCAGGGTACTCACAGACCCTTGTGAACAGAGGAAAGGTCTAAGTCAAGCAGCATGGGCACCTTAGGGGAGTTCTGAGCCATGGTACTGACCCAAAGTGTTACTTTTAATGAATATTTCCGTATCAAAACACTTTAAACCAGCAGCTCAGAGCAGGGAACGCCTGGGAGCCTTCAGCTCCAAAACACCAGCAGCCAGGAGTGGAAAGTGTCTTCTCTTATCTGGACAGAGCACAGGGCCATAAATCTCCAGGACATTCTGGGAGCTGCATTTGTTTGTGCCACCCTCTGCCTGGTTAGGTGGCTGGGATAGGCTTCAGGTGTTGTTGGTGAGCCTCTAGCTGATGAATCAGTTGTTTAATTGTTCATTATAATTACGTAATGATTGTTTTTTAACTCTAGAGATTTTGACAAATGAGTTTTTGGTACTAATAAACACACACTCACATACATAGACCTGCCTGCCTACGAGTTCACATGGAGATGCACACCCAGGTGAGGAATAGATGCCAGGGGAGTGTCTGCCCTGGTCTTTTCAGAGGCATCCAGCCATGAAAACATCTCTCACTTGAGGAGAGGTGTGGTGTGTCCTGCAAGACCTGGGCAGGGGCAGGGATTCTTGGACAGGAGTAAGAGGTGGGAAAGGGATCTCCACAGCTTTTGCATTACTGGAGACCACAAAGATGGTAAATTGCCCTTCGTATTGGAAACAAATCAGCAGTTGACAGAACACTCTATCCTCTATATCTCTATCCTCATTCATGCCCCTTCTCCTGCAAGGGTAAAACCAATCAGCTGCTCATCCAGCCTGAGAAGAATTCGACCAGAAATGGAGCTGTGTGCCAGCCTTGTGCCATTGTCCCTAAATATTTCCCCAGCATGGCCTGGGGTGTTTGAGAAGAGCCTGCAGGAAGGGAAGGGCACAGGGGATGGGATGGTGGGAGGCATTGCAGCGGGCGGAGGTGTGCAGAGAGCCACAGCTTCCATGTTTGCCATGTGTGTGCCAATTCCCTCTGCTCTGTGTCCTCAGGGCTCCCTGTTCTTGAAGCAGAAATATTTTATTTTAGACAGTGTGCTGAAATTCACACTGCCCCAGCTGCTGGCTGGGGAGCAGAGCTGGGGAAGGGCTGACCAGTTCTGCTAGCATCCCTCTCTGCTCTTTTTGGCCCAGAACAACCAGTGGCTCCTTGCTGTGCTCAGGTCTTGAGGATTAATGACCCAAACCTCTATTTACAAACACTGTGTGTGACCCATCTAACCCCAGGCTTGTGTCTCTGCCCTGCCATCTGTCACCAGCCCAGGGACAGGCTGGCCTTTCTGGGAAGGCAGATAAACTGCCAGATCCAGCCCTGGGCTCTTGGTCAGTGAGCCCTGATTGAAGTCACCACATCAGCACCTCCATCAGTGTGTCAGTCCTGCCTTCCTGACATGGGGCTTCCCAATGTCTTGGGGCGATTTTATGGTGATACTTTATTCCATAATAATTTGTTTTATGCCCAGGAATGGCTTCTGTAGCTTTATGATGGACCAGGGTGGGGTGGGGAGCCTTGGGCTCCTGTGTGGTTGGGCTCAAATCCTCTCTCTCTCTCCAGTGTGCTCAGGCTGTGGAGTGGACCAGAACACTTCATTGTTCCTTTTATTGGATTAGTTTTGCTAGCTTGAAGCAAGAAGTTTTGGTTTTTTTTTCCCTTCCCCTAGCTGGAGGCTGTATTGGGAATCCTCTTGGCAGCTTTTTGGGTTTTTTTCCTTGAACTGTTTCAGCTTTGATTTTTTTTGGGGCTTTTTTTTTTTTTTGGTCTATCTGGGGAGCTGGTAGGGGCCACCCTGAACCTGAGACCTTGGAGAAGCTGAACCAACACAAGAAAGGACACTGGAACCCACCAGCTTTGCCTGCTGTGAGGAGACCCACGCCAGCAATGTACCCATCTATTCTGCCCAAGGGCTCTGTGAGCTCCTGTTCTCCCCTTCCCTGAGACCAAGAGGGGCAGCTGCCATTCACACAGTCTGGGGAGGGGTGAGGGTTAAGGTTTTGAAATTTTGATATTTAGCATTTGTTCAATTTTGATATTTAGCAATTATTCAATCCTCTTCTCTGCCTCGCAGGCACCCCTTTGTTTTTCGCTTTGCTTTTTGTTTTTGTTAATAAACAGTTTTGTTGGTTTTTTTTTTTTCACTTTCACCCACTGGTATTCATTTCTCATTGAAAAAAAAGAGATTACTGGAACCCTTCTCTTTAGAGGAAACACTCATTTCAGAGTGTTTGCTTCTGAATTTGTCTCCACACTGAGACACCTAGGTCTCTACTGTACTGGTATCATCAGCTCTGTTATCAAGGTGCATTACCAGGCTGGGGATTAGTCAGGTTGTTGCTCCAGTGGCACCAGTTTGCCTTGCTGATGTCTTTGCCCCAAGTCAGGGCATCCACGTGGTTGGGGTCAGGGATCTGACCACCAGAAATTTACAAATTTTTCTTTCCCCTCTTAGGAGTCAGCCTGATTCACAGCTCTGTGCCACCATAATTTTGTGTAGGTGAGGTTTTCCCTCCTCATGTTTGAAGCCTGATCTCATGCATTGACTGTGCAGCCCCATTGGAATTCCAGGGGTAAATTCCTGCCCTAAGCTCCCCAGGGATGAGAGCATTGCCATGTGCTTTCTCTGAGATTTTCATCTTGCAGGTTCACCAGCTCCTTGCTGGTGGCTCAGGCTCCTGAAGAAAGCTACAGAGGAAACGCAATGGATTTGGACCATGTCATGTATTATCTCATTTTCTTTTGGTGTGAGAATCCAAAATAAACTCAGGCACCCTGCATGATCTGAGAAGTTCTCCTTAGCAATACTGGTCTTTGACCTATTTTTCTGTATATCACAACAATTTCTTATTCTAAGGTAACTAGTAGGATTAATTTTTTTTCAGATACAATTAATATGATTTATGTTCTTTTACTATACAAGTAAAATCCTTTAAATTCTCCCTCCAGAGACCAATGTGGTTACACAAAAGAAAATTGCCAGGCAGAGGGGGGCCAAACAGACCTGATGGACTTGGAGGGTCCCAGCGCCCACACTGCCCACCCTACAGGGTCTGCTTTTCCCTTCCTGGTGCATCTGATTCCTTCAAGTCCTGCCTGGGGACACCTCTGCTGCCTCTCCCTGTGCTGCCAAGGGGCTGAAAGTTTTTCTACCTAATGTTTGATTGTCTTGGGACATACACTTTAATCAAATATTCACCATCAGCTGCTGAAGGTCTCTGAACCAGATCTGGAAGGACCTTAGGGAGTTCTGCTGCACATCTAATGCTTTCCCAGCAGATTTGTTTATTGACTACCAGGAGATGAGAAGGAGGTACAATACACTCATTTTTCATTTATTTAAGTGCCATGGCACTTTGCAAACCTCAACTCTGGAGGTGAGAAGTCCTGCAGAGACTATGGTGCTATAAATACTGAACCAGGAGCAAATTCTGATGGAATTTCTTCAGTTTGGCTTTAAAGAGGTATGTCAACCTAGGTATGTCAAGGTAAATAGGTAAATAGGTATGTCAAGCCAAGATTTAGAAGTTTAACTAAATATTAATTTTCTTTACACCAAGTTACACTTACAGATGTCTCTGACAAAGAGAACTGGCCAAAAGCAAATTATTTGAGACACCCTGGTACCCCAAATCTATTTCTTGTCCCCAGATGAGTCTGCCATGGCCAATTAAGGTGACATCCAGCATTCACTGGGCAGGATGTGGGGAATCTGTGCTTCCACCAGGGCCGTGGGTGCCAGCATGGCCCAGCAAGGAGCTGTGGTGGATCTGGGGGCTGTGAGTGGAGCAGAGCAACATCTCCTGCCTGGGAAGGTGCCCCAGTCACTGCCTGCCTGGTGATGGTCTGTGGAGCTGAGGTGAATTACAGGGAAGGACTTTGCCCAGCACAGTCATGGTGCTGTGCCATCCCTCAGCTCATGTGGGGCAGGAACAGGCTCATGGAGCTTCCTTGACCAAATGCCTCTTGGATGAGAGAGATGGGATGAGCGCGGCTTTTCCCATTTCTCATCTCTCTGAGAGCAGCTGTGGGTGTGCAGCAAGAAAAGCTTTTCATTAAGATTTTTAAAACGCCCAGATATTAAGGAGGAAAAGCAAAGAGCTCAGATGTGGCTCCTCTCTGGGCACCAGCAACTGCACAGCCACACCCAGCAGCAGCAGCCCTGCATCTCCTCTCCCTGATTTCTGCCTGCTAAAAGGCTCCTCCAGGAGAGCAGAATCTCCTGTGATCCTCACCTGCATTTAGATGGAAGCACTTCATAAAAAGCAAGAGGTGCTATGTTACTTTGGTTTTTTAAGATTTTCTAAGTTTTCTGATGTTGACATTCTTGTAAGGAGCTTCCTCACACACTTTCTGTAAATAACTCATTGTTTTGCATTCTTTTATGGAGGAGGAGAAAGTTGATGCACTGTTGGTTTGTCCAGTGTCATTGGTGGCTCTGTCACCCTCCAATCTGCTGTCACTTTTGGAAATCTTTAAGTGTTGGAGTCAGAAAATAAACTTCCCTTTTCCTTCACCTTGAGAACAGCAGTGTGAGCTCGTGTTGTTTCACGTCCTACAGTGACATTGCTAGGCAGGGCCAAGGGGGGCAAACAGCCCATGGGAGAGGGGAAAGGATGGATTGAGCCCTCAGAGCCCCACTGGGTGCAGGGACTGCTCTGCAGCCCCAGCCATGACCCTGCTGGGATGCCACGGATGGGAGGCTGAGCTTCCCCCCAGCCTGTGGGAGCCTGCCAAACGTGCAGGTGTGCAATCTGCTTGCACAGGCTTCCTGTGGGCCCACTGAGCAGCATCTCACCCACCAGGGCCACCCAAGGGTGCAAAGGTGGCTGAGGCAGAGCCAGGCAGGAGGGGCTGGTGCTGCTGAGGAGTGGCAGCACAGCTGATCCCAGTGCCCCGTGTGTGTGTGTGTGTGTGTGTGTGTGTGTGTGTGTGCGCTCCAACCACCAAGCCGGCTTGCCCAGGTTGTAAACAACTTTTTTTTTTTTTTTTTTTTTTTTTTTTCCTCCGGGCTAATCTTGCTCTGTGGGGGCAGATAACATCACTGGAATTTTTCCAGTGTCCTTTGCAAGAGCCTCCTGCTTTGGACTTTGGCTGAGGCGCACATGAATGAGACACACGAGCTTCCTCAATTGCTTTCTCCTGTTTGCTTTCCTCTGGGGCTGCTTCCTGCTCTGCTCACTGCTTCTGGTTCCTGGTCTTGTGGACAGTGACCAGAGCAAGCTCAGCACCCCCTTGTTGTTGCAGTGTATTTGCAGGGGTATGCACCAGCCAGCCTGCTTCTAATTTTATTATCTAAGCCTCAAAAATTCGTCAAAGATATTAGAACATAAATTGTGAAATTAAGAAAGAAGAGGCTGAGAAACCAAATATCAAGACCACAATAACTAAATAACAGAAAACTGTGAAACAACTAAAATATAACCAATCATATACTCGGAGAAATGCAGACAAAATGAGTGAACAAGACAAAGGCACCAATCACGAAGTGTGGAGTTAGTAGTTTGTAAAACCTATAAATATATGTGTGTAAATGTAAACAATAAACAGCTTCTACTTAATCATATTAGTCAGTTGTTCAAGAGTCATAAATTGTGCTAAAGTAAGAAAGAAGACGCTGAAAAACTGAATATCAAGACCACAGGAACTAAATAACAGAAAATTATGAAACACATAACTATGACCAATCATATACTCAAAAACAAGTGAACAAGACAAGGGCAGCAATCAAGAAGTGTGCACTTAGTAGTTTGTAAAATCTATAAATATGTGTGTATTGTAAAAAATAAACATCTTCTACTTAATCATATTAGTCAGTTCAAGAGTCCTAAATTTCCTGCAATCCTTGCGCTTCCCTGGATGTCCCTGTGGGCTGGGATGCTGGCAGGCAGCAGAAAGGGCAGCGGGCTCTGGGCTCTCCTCACTGATGCCCTGCAGAGTGGGGCTGGCACTTGCTGAGCCCCTGCTCTGCCTCCTGACTCATTCCAGGGCAGTTGCTTTGGGTTTAGGCCTGTACCATGGCTGGGGTGGGCTCAAAGGCCCAGAGGGGTTCTTGTCCTGTGGCAGAGCCAAATCCAGTACAGGTGTGTGGTACCTGAGCCCCAGCCCATCCCTGTCCCACCCCTGCCCAGAGATTCCACTTATTGCCCCTCAAGCCCTCAGGGACCTCCCTGTAGGGTCTGACAACAGAAAATCTGTCCTGTGTGGAGAGGGCTGGCAGCCCAAGCACCCTGAGCCGTGGATGTGCGGCCTGAGCCTGGGCCAGAGGGCTCCTCCAGGTGCTGCTGTGAGCATGGCAGGACAGACAGCCAGCCAGACCAGTCTGCCAGCACAGCCTGGGACATGCCACAGGGCCCTCAGTGTCACCAGCTCATGCCTCAGCGGGGATGGTGCACGTGTCACACTCACCCCTTCCCCGTGCTGGCATCCCTCCCCAGCACAGATCTGTGGCTTGCTGCAGCCGGGGAAACTGAGGCACTGACCCTGTGGCCACAGCTGAGCCACCACCCTGCACAGGCCTGTGCTCTGTTGGTGTTTCCCACTTCTGTTCTTCCTTTCCAGCTGGGTTTTCCAGGTTTCTGCATGGAGTCTCTGGTCCCTGTGACCCTGTTCACAGGGGTTTTCAGATTGGGGAAGAGATGAGGATCTGACTCCATGTTTCAGAAGGCTGATTTATTATTTTATAATATATATTACATTATAAATATACTAAAAGAATAGAAGAAAAGGTTTCATCAGAAGGCTAACTAAGAATAGAATAGCAAAGAATGATAACAAAGGTTTGTGGCTCGGGCTCTGTGTCTGAGCCAGCTGACTGTGATTGGCCATTAATTAGAAACAAGTACATGAGACCAATCCCAGATGCACCTGTTGCATTCCACAGCAGCAGACAATCAATGTTTACATTTTGTTTCTGAGCCCCATCAGCTTCTCAGGAGGAAAAATCCTAAGGAAAGGAGTTTCCATAAAAGATGTCTGTGACAGGTCCAGAGACTAGGAACGAGCTGGCTCTGGTGTCCAGGGGAGGTTCCATTCCCCAAGTCATGGGGCTCTGCTCTTGCACGGTGCCCTCAGCCCCATGGCTGTCCTGTCCAGGCCCCCAGCATGTTCTCTCACTCCTAAAGACAAGCCAAGGAGTCAGCCCTTGTCATGTGAGTGACCCACAGATCTGCTTTGGGGTAAGAAGGCTTTGCCCAAGGCCTGGCTCACATCACTGCCCATTGTGGTCATCACTGCATGGCCTTTCTGGGTGTCCTGGTCACCACAATTTCCTTCAGGCTGCATTTGAGACACAGGTGGACAGAGCAGGCTGTGGTTTCTCTGGCGAGAAGCCGGCTGTGTCTTGTCCCATCACAGGTCAGGACTGCCTCTTCTTGTGTCCCCTGCCATGCCCTGTCCCTCTGCCCACTCCTCCCAGGACCTGCTGTGGTGGTGGGCTCAGTGGAGATGGACAGCACTGGGGCTTTCTCATTCCAGTGCTGTCTCTGTGAGACCCATTGTTTCTCTGGGGCAGGCAGCCAGAGAGGTTTGGGGTTATTTCTTGTTATCTGCAGGCTCCTGCCCTGCTGCTGTGCTGGGGCAGATTAGCTGTGGCCGTTTCTCTGCTCTGCTCTTGCCTCATGCAACTGACTTGAATTTGGAGGTTGGGGTAGTCAGGGTTGTGGTGGTGAGTCTCTGTGGGGGCTGTAGAATGGTGTTTCTTTCATTATCACAGGAATATCTGGTGCTGTTTATCTGCCTTCTCTTCCCTTCGTGTTATGCAACCTCCTTTTGAGCTGCCAGTGGTTGTTTCTCCAGGGCTGATGTAGCAACAAAGCTCTTGCTGGTATTTCCAGACCCTCGTGGCTGTAACATCCAATGTCACACCTGCCCCTCTCTGACTGCATTTAGGATCCCCAAGTACTTTTCCACTCCATTTATGAGTGAGCAGGGAGTACAGCAAAGCCCTGGGAAGATGCAGGCTTGTGAATGGGCTGGGTGCTGGCAGCTCTGCTTCGCGTGGCTGGGGAGGATCAGGGCTGGTGACTCAGGGCAACTGAAAGTTCTGTCCTGGGAGAGCTGCCTGGGATCCAGGTCGCTGGGACCTGTTTGTCAGGTTCCTATATTTGTTATTCACTGGCTCAGTATTCCTGAAAACAAATTGTGTTGTTGTCACCTGATTGGCATCGCAGGCGTCAGAGCGCGGAGAGTGTCCGGCGTGGGGAGCCTGTTTGGGTGGCTGGATCCCAGCTCAGCCCTGTGCCTGCCTGCAGCCACAGCTGCTCCTCCTGCCCCTGGAACAGCCCTGGTGCTGCCTGGGGACCTGCCCTGCTCCTCCAAAGCCAGGACAAAGCACCACAGCCTTTGCTGTTAAAGAAGACCCTCAGGCTCTCATGTGTGCTTAGGTTTGGTGTGTGGTGGCTGCAGGCTGCTCATGGAACTGTAGAACCTTCCTGAGATGGAAGGGACCCCACAAGGATCATGGAGCCCAACCTCAGGCCCTGACCAGAAAATAGAAATAAAAGCTGGAATGCCCAGTTTTAGTGCCTGTGCCCTGGACTGGGCTGCAGACATGCCATGGAACAGCTGGGATCTGTGTGTCCCATAATTCATGGGGTTTTTTCCTTTAGAATTTGCTGTCATTGTTCCAGTGCCATGCTCAGGATGCTGAGGGAAGTGAGAATAGAAATAGTGTAGTGTTGTAGATTCATGGCATATCCTGAGCTGGAAGGGACCAAGGATGATCAACCTGCCCAGAGGCCCCACCAACCCCACCCTGGCCATCCCTGCAGCGCTGCCCAAATTTCTCCCCCATCCTTCATCTCCCCCATCCCTCACTCTCACACAACCATGGAATGTGCTGAGCTGGAAGGGACCCACAGAGATGATCAATCCCAAAGCCAAACCCTGCCCAGAGCCCCCAGCAAGCCCAGCCTGGGCATCCCTGGAGCTGTGGCAGCCTCGGGGCCGTGCCCATTGCCTGGGCAGCCTGGGCAGTGCCAGCACCCTCTGGGGGAAGAGCCTTGCCCTGATCTCCAGCCTGAGCTGCCCTGGCCCAGCTCCAGCCGTGCCCTGGCTGCTGTCCCTGTCCCAGAGCAGAGATGGGAGCTGCCCCTCCACTGTCCCTCGTGAGTAGCTCTCAGCTGCTCATCATATTGCTTCTCCTCTACACCCTTCACTGGGCTTTGGGACACAAACCCCTGGGTTTTGCTCTCCTGCAGCACAGGTGAGCTCTGCTGGCCCCTGGCTCAGGCTCTGGACTGGGGATGGTCCCTGAGTCACCACTGGGCTGGGGTAGGACAGGGCAGAGTCACTGCTGGGTGAAAAACTGCTGGGTACAGAGAGAGGAGAAAGAGCTGGAAACAGGCTGGTGACAGAGCCTGAAGAGCCTCAGGAGGCTGCAGACAGTTCTGAGGAGAAGGTACTTGTGGTGGGACACTGCTTCCTTCATTTCCAACAATGTCTTTTTGGAGCATTTCTTCTTACACCAAGATTAAGCTTGAAAAACCTGCCAGCTAAACCAGGGATTTTACTGATAGGTAACTTTTTGCATAATAGAAAACCAGTCCCATGAAAATATTTGTTTTGCTCTGAAGAAATAAAGAAACAATTTTTTTTTCTTCTTGCGTCATCCATTCTCCTTTTTATCACGGTAAAAGCTGAGAGGGAGCAGGAGCTGCTTGTGATCTTAGAAATACAGCAGAAAACATCTGTTGGTGTTTGTGGTGGGAGAAGCAGAGCTGTGCCTATCTCACTGAGCAGCCCTGCTGCTGCTGCCTGCCTGGGCTTTGGTGATCTTGTCGCGCCACCAGGGCAGTGTGTCAGAGCAGAACGTGTGGAAATCAGCCAAAGCAAAGAGGTTTGTGCCCAAAGAAAGGCCAGGTCTCATGTGGACAGGTTTTCTTTTTAGGTTTTATTTTTACCGGAAGAAAATTGTCTGGATGCTTAAGTGAATTATTCATTTATTGGGAGTAAACTGAAAATGTGTGCTATCCAAAAATGCATGTTGCTGGCCGGTATCCACTGAAATCCATGGGAGTTATTGGCATGTGTGATGGCAGGAAAACAGCTCGTGTTGCTGCTGCCATTGTCAGGATTAAAACTCAACTGCCCTTTTTGGGAACACTGACTGCTGAAGGCATCTGTTGTGTAAGGAACAAGCTGGTGGAAGTAGATGACTGTCAGGTGGGGAGAGAAACCCTCCTGCTGCTGCCAGGCCATGCTGTGGGCTTGGGAAAGGTGTTTGTAGCTCCCCACTCTGCAAGGTGTTGGGAGAGTTGGTGCTGTGGGTATGAGGGTGCAGGAGGGGTGGGAGCAGCATCCCTCCCTCCTCCACCTGCCCCATCCATCTCTCTCTGCTGCTGAATCTATGAATCTATGGTAATACATGGTGGTTCTATGTTGGAGTCAATCTATGGTTGTCTCAAGGGGTTCTCCTGTGTATCTCAGTGGCCAAAGCCAGACTCTGAAATTCTGTCACTGAGGTCTCCCTGATGCACCCAGCAGAGACATGAGATGGTGCCAGTCATAGGTTGGCATCCTTTACATGTATTACATCCTTTACATGTGTTTACATCCTTTACATCCTTTCAAATATCTCATTTCCTGATGCCAGTGACCACAAGCGCTACCAGGTCTGGCTTTGGCAAGGTTGAGCTGTAAAGCTGAAAGCATGAAATGAGTTTAGGGAAAAGCTGAAGGTCTGAAATGGGAAAATCCACATTAAAAAACTGCAGTCCCTGGGAGACTCCAGTGTAAGGCTGGGGGACGTAGAGTTACAGAGCTCTCACCTGGGACAAAGTTGGAGGTTTTGGGTGAGATTTGAGCCACCACAACTCTTCCTGTGTTCGTGGCTGTGGCTTGGTTGTGCTGCACTGTGAAAGCATTCCCCTGGCTTGGGGTGAGGTGGCTGTGTTAGTGCTGTCCTGAGGAAACAACACACAGAACTGTGCTCCATGGCTGCCTTTTTGCAGGCAGCTGAGTTTCCTTCTCACTGCTGTGCTGTTCTGATGCTTCAGGGACTTCCAGCATCTCACACAGGAGCTCATCTAGTGCTGGAGCTCTGGATAAGCAGAGAAGAAGGGCTGGGAAGAAAGGTCTTCTTCTTGCTATGGATATGTGGCATTAATCTGGTCACATTAATCACATTAATCATGTGATGCCCTCTCAACCCTGGAGAGCAATCTGGACCAGCTTTAAGCTTCCACCTTGGTGGCCTCAGTCCCCTGCCAGCTGTGCTTCAGAGAGTCTCCATGAGAAGGTTCAGAGGGCTTTGTGCCTCAGGAGTGAGCTCCCCCAGAGCTGAGCAAAGAGGAGCAGGGGCTGGAGCAACCAGGAGGAGAAACTGCAGGGCAGTGCAGCCCCAGCAGTGTCTGGGACCTCCTCTGGGCATTTTCAGCTGGATAGTGTCGGGTAGGAGGATTTGGACTGGGCTCGGACTCAAGAGCACTGAATAGGTCCAACAGGGATATGGGCCTGCAAATGAGCCCAAGGGGGCAGAGAGCTGCTGCCGCTCTCCCCACATAGCTGATCCAAGCTGCACAGGTTTCTGCAGCATTCCCAGCTCAGATCCCCCTCCCAAAGTCCTATGAGCAATGTAGCTTCCTCCTCAAGGTGTGGGAGCAGGTGACACAGCACACAGACTCTGCAGGCACTCCTGGAATGATCACCATCCATGGGGACAGCGTGGGGATGCATGTGTTCCATGGGCTCCCCTAGACTGGGGCATGTGTTTCACAGCCTGTGCTCCATGGCCACAGGGGAATGCCTCTGAGCTGGGACAGGTGACCCAGTGTCACTGCTCAGGAATGTGGCAGGTGCTGCCCACGCTTTGGATTCTGCAGAATTTGGGTCCCCTGAGCTTTGGGTGTGTGCTGGAGCAGGCGATGTTGGGGGCAGGTGAGGGGGTCTGTGCACAGGTGGCTTTTCTGGTAGCTGAAAGCACTGGCTGCTCTATCTCTCTACTCAGGTGTTGTCCCCAGAGCAGCTGCCTGAAGGTACTGTACCTGGGATGTGGTGAAGTCTGTGGCTGCACCCTGGAGTGGTCTGGCTGGAGCATTGTGTCAGAACAAAGCCGCTCCTAACCTGCAGATCAAGGGCTGAATCACTGCAGAGGTTCTGCCCTGCTCACTGGGGCTGCCCACACTCGCTGATGGCAGGACTGGCAGCACAGGTCTCACGGGCAGAGGCAGCCTGCTCTGAGCCTTCAAATCTTCCAGCCTGACAAACCTTGCTGAGGCATCTCTGCCTTGTCCTTTGCCTCCATGTGTAGCCATGATATTTTTCTGAAAAATTCTTTCCTTAGGATTTTTCCTCCTGAGAAGCTGATAGGGCTCAGGAACAAAATGTAAACATTGATTATCTGCTCCTGTGGAATGCAACAGGTGCATCTGTGATTGGTCTCATGTGGTTGTTTCTAATTAATGTCCAATCACAGTTCAACTGTCCAGACTGTCTCAAGCCTTTGTTATCATTCTTTTTCTATTCTTAGCCAGCCTTCTGATGAAATCCTTTCTTCTATTATTTTAGTATAGTTTTAATGTAATATATATAATAAAAGAATAAATAATGTACAATAATAATGTAATATATAATAATATAATATAATATAATATAATATAATATAATATAATATAATATAATATAATATAATATAATTAATATAATATTGTAATATATATCATAAAAGAATAAAAAAGCCTTCTGAAACATGGAGTCAGATCCTCGTCTCTTCCCTCATCCTCAGACCCCTGTGAACACTGTCACAGCCATGGGCTCCTCCCTTGGGCCAGGAGATCCTCTGTCCTCATCAGCTCTGTGCCACAGGGAACGGACACCTCTTGGACCTGCAGGGTCCCATCTCTCTCAGCCTCTCCTCATGTAGAAGATGTTCCAACCCCTTCATTTTTTTGGCCCTGTCTGCTCCAGTAACTCCACGTCTTTTCTGAACTGCAGTTTGTGCAGCAATTTCTGGGCTCTGCTTCTTGGAGACCTTGACATCTCCTTGGGCTTCCAAGCACCTTTGGGGATGCCTTGAAGGGTTGTGCTGCTGATGTCTCCCTGTTATCTTTGCAATCTGCATTAGGGAGCTGCCTTAGCCCCCATGGGACTCCCAAGGCCACGCCAAAGAACAGCAGTAGGTGGGAAGGTCAGCTTGAGGTGCTGCAACTGCTCTGTGTGATGTGTGAGCAATGAATTACACGTGGAAGTGAAGGAAGTGAGGAGAGCTGGCCTTCCCCTGCCTGTCCTTTTGTTGGGTGAAAAGCATGAGCAGGTTTAGGAGCTGGTGACAGCGAGGAGCAGGAAGGGGAAGTGTGAGGGAATATAAATATCTGGCTCTCCAGGGGCAGAGCTGTGAGATACTGGTTTCCATGAATAGGCTCCTGGAGCATGACACTCTCTTCCCTCTTTCGTGTGGCTGTGCTCCAGATAACAGAAACCACTGCTGATTTCCTGAGCTCACTATCTTTGTCAGAAAAACCCCAAACAGCAGCAGTTTATAAATAAGGCTTAGGAAATAGAGCTGCTATTCTGAGGAGCAATGAAACCAGCAGCTTGGCCAGCTCAACGCTTCAGTTCTGGTTCACAACGAACTCGAGCCATCACAGGAAGAAACCTGAAGCCTTTCACAGAGGGGAAAGTGGAACTGGGCTGCAAAGCAGGCCATGGAAGTGCTGTGCAGAGTCAAGGCCTTGGCTGCCAGGGGCTGCCTGCCTCTCTCACTGTGCTTAACCCTTCTAGAGTCAGAGATTCTCCTGGGCTGGAAGGGACCCACGAGGATCATCGAGTCCAGCTCCTGGCCCTGCACAGGACAGGCCTAAGAATCACAAATTCAGGCCAAGAGAGGACCAAGAGAATCCCACCCAGTGCCTGAGAGTGTTGTCCAAATGCTTCTTGAATTCCCAAGCTCCACCAGAAAACCTGCCTGCATCCTGGCAAGAGCCCACAGCCACAGTTACCTGCTGTCACCCTGGTTTTTTAAGATTTTCTAAGCCTTCTGATGTTGACATTCTTATAGTGAACTTTCTCACACACTTTCTGTAAATAACTCATTGTTTTGCATTCCTTTATGGAGGAGGTGAAAGTTGATGGACTGTTGGTTTGTCCAGTGTCATTGGAGAGGTGGCACTGTCACCCTCCAATCTGCTGTCACTCTTGAAAAACTATAAATGTTGGAGTCAGAAAATAAACTTCCCTTTTCTTCACCTTGAGAGCAGCAGTGTGAGCTTGTGTTCTTTCATGTCCTATAGCAACAACCTGCCACACGTGCTGCACCAGAAAGCACCCAGCTTCTGATTCCCTCTGCTTCTGCAGCCTGTGCCATTTCAGGGCTTTGCACTAACACCAGTGGATAACATTCCATCTGTACCTCAGCCAGATGCTGAGGAAACCTTCAGCAAGATAGCAGGAGCTGAAATGAATGCAGGGATGTCTGCTGGAGGTTTTCTCAGAGTTCACCCTTGGCCAGAGGGTCAGCCCTGTGCTGGAGCTTCTGGGTATGAACCTGGCCCAAACTGTGCTGAAACCCCCAAACATGTGTGGGGATTTGTGGCTCAGTGCTGTCCTGGCACAGAGGAGCAGATCTGACAGGGTGGCTGTGAATGGGGAAGCCCTCTGGAAGGGAATTCCTGAAGCTCCAGCACTTTGGGAGAGATATGGATCTCCTGGACTGGCGAGTGTTTTGAGACATGCAGTCATCAGCACAGCCCTGAGAGCTGGAGGTGCTGAGGTTTACCCTGGAGAACAGAGAGCAGAGGAGGGCAGGAGAAATCTCCAAATCCACAGAGAAGGTGGAGGATGGATCTTTCTGCCATGATCCTCTAAGAGGTTCAGCTGCAGGAAGGAGGATTCAGGTGAGACTTGAGGAAGATCTTCCTGCTTTGAGACAGCTCTTTATCTTGTAAGAGCTTTAAAATAGGACAATGCAAGGATAGCTGAGCGACCTGAAACTGGAGGGCAGGGCTGTCTTCATCCAAAGTCCCCCATCTCAAGGTGATGCCACATGCAGTCTATGAGGTTCTGTGGTCTGTAGGGTGTGTGTCAAGGTGTCCAGAGTGGAGCAGGTGCCCTTTGCAGCTCCTTGTGTGCAGTTTCACAGCTGCGGCCAGGAGAGGACCAAGCTGCTTGCTGCCATGTGGAGCATCCTGAAGCAGCTTCCTTGTGGGCAGAAAAAAAAGTCTGTGTGGATAGCTGTGCCACCCAAAACTTGTCATGGTTTGCATTTTGAGAAGGTCATGTGTCTTGGGGGTTGTTGAACCTTGATAGGCATGATGGTGTTCACAGGGGTCTGAGGATGAGGAAAGAGATGAGGATCTGACTCCATGTTTCAGAAGGCTGATTTATTATTTTATGATATATATGATATTAAAGCTATACTAAAAGAATAGAAGAAAGGATTTCATCAGAAGGCTAGCAAAGAATAGAATAGGAAAGAAGGATAACAAAGGTTTGTGGCTCAGCTCTCTGTCTGAGCCAGCTGGACTGTGATTGGCCATTAATTAGAAACAACCACATGAGACCAATCACAGATCCACCTGTTGCATTCCACAGCAGCAGATTATCAATGTTTACATTTTGTTCCTGAGCCCTTTCAGCTTCTCAGGAGGAAAAATCCTAAGGAAAGGATTTTACATAAAAGATGTCTGTGACAGAGAGCAGCTGCCTGGCTTATGGACTGATCCCCAGAGCTCTGGGCTTCCACAAGGCAAGGCCTGAGGTGCAGAAGCTTCTGCTGAAGGCATGCCATGCCATGCCATGCCATGCCCCCTGTCCCCAGAGCAGTGCAGCCTGGCACAGTCCCACCTGGCAGGTAACCAACTCTTGCTGCAAGCAGAGATGATTTCCAGCACGTTGCCAGCTCTGGCTGTGCAGTTGGGCTTTGCAAGCTGCAGCCCTGACAGCACAAGCACCTAAACAAACACTGTCTTCTGCTGTAAGCTTGGTAATTGCTGGCCACAAACCACAGGCAGCTGGGCCTGGCTCCAGGAGAGAGCGATGTGCAAATATTCCTCTGTTAGAAGTTATCTCCAAGGTGCTGCCACAGCCTGGGCCGCCCAGAGAGGGTGGGGAGAGGATGGTTTACAGGTAAAGGTGGATCATCTCAGCACCCTGCCAGCACAACCTGGGGTCATGGAAGCTGCTCCTGCTCTCCAGTGCTTCACCTTCTGCATTCCAGAAGCAAGCAGGAATTTTACACACACAGACACACAGAGAGAAGGGCACCATGCTAAAGGAGGGTGTGTGGTGTGTTTGTTTCCAGTCCCTGTGGGCTCAGCTTTGAGGAATGGCACTAGCAAAATGGCAAAATCCATGCCATTTTGAGTTCTGTCACATCAAAAACCTTCTCCATATTCCCTTCTGGTATTTTGGAACTGACAGCTCCTGGCAGCTATGACAATGGGTTCTGCAAATCCATAAAATGTCCTGGATATGGAGCTGTACACAGATTTTATATATATATTTCATGCATTGTGCCTGTAAAGTAAAATCCTATTTTGTGTAGTTCTTCTAGATTTCCTTGTTTGTGTGTGTGAAACTATAGATGGGATGGGATGGGATCAGTGGGATGGGATGGGATATTGAGATGGGATGGGATGGGATGGGATGGGATGGGATGGGATGGGATGGGATGGGATGGGATGGGATGGGGTGGGATGGGATGGGATGGGATGGGATGGGGTGGGATGGGATGGGATGGGGTGGGATGGGATGGGATGGGGTGGGATGGGGTGGGATGGGGTGGGATGGGATGGGATGGGATGGGATGGGATCAGTGGGATGGGATGGGATGGGATGGCATGAGTGAATAGAGTGAAGATGGACTGTGTCATCTGCCACCTCCTTACTCTGAAGCAGCACAAGCCTCAGGGTTTCCTGCTCTTCCTATGCTGCTGCAGCAAGGACACAGGAGAGATAAGCAAAGAACACTTTTCTGGTGGACTGAATTTTCAGCCACAGCAGGTTTGTTAAACATGAGAACCTGCCTGTCCCTACAAATGTGTCTGATTGCAGTGGAGCAGCTCAGGAAGGCCCATGGCTCCAGTGGACCCAGTCCCTGCTGGCCATTTCCAGCCCAGCTGGGAGAGCCAACTCCCCACTCCCAGTGGAGGAACATGGAAGAAGTGGAATAAGGAATAAAACCACTTTGCCCTCAGCTGAGTGATGCAGCAAATCTCCACTTTCCTGTGCCCGAGGCAGCACTGGCTCCCTGAGATGATTTTAGGTACCAGCAGCACTTCCAGCCTGATTCAGCCCAGCCAGTGCCAGTGGGGCACCTCTGGCTCAGCTTCCTTGGTGAGAGACATCTTGGGAAGGGTCCTGGAATTTTATTTCCTGCAAGGGCCCTCTGCTCTGAGCACATCCAGCCCTACAAGGGTTTTGTCAGAATTCAGTCAGGAAAGAAAAGTTCAGGGCTGTAATTGAACCCGTTTCAGAGCTCTTTCAGAATGAAACACTTCCAGGTTTCCTTTTGAAGTGGATATTTGGAAATCTCAATGTCTTCCTGCTGCTTGTGACAGCAGAAAATGATCTCAGGTTCAGAACAGGAACGGGAACTTGGAATTCTCTAAAATAACAAATGCAAAATTTTGTTTCCAAAAGATTGAGATGAAAGTCAAACTCTGACATCTTGAAACTCCTGGTGGAAGGGGTCCTTGCACTCTGTGCCACTTATAGAGAGATGAGCACATGTCAGTGAGCAGCTCTGACTCTTCTGCTTTTCTTCACCCCATGCAGGGCAGCAGGTTTGTTCTCCTGTCCTGCGCAGCACTTCTCTGTGTTTTGCTGGTTGCTTTCCTTGCTCATATTCCCCATTATTTACAGTGCATGTGGCCAGGTGGGAGCAGCTTTGATCTCACAGATCATAAGCAGAAAGGAAGAGAAAGATGGAAGAGGGAGGAACATGATTAAAAAGATGTGAGATGGAAGGAGACACATGAGGAGGAGACAGCGGAGAAGGTCAGAAATAATCCTGGAAAGGCTCCACATGCCATCTTTGTGGTGCAGAAAGTCCTACAACCTCCTTCTAGGTTCTCCTGAGCCTGTGGGCCCAGCAGAGTGCTGGGAACACGTCCTGGGGCAGCAGCTCTGGTGCAGCTCTGGTGCAGGAGGTTGTTTTTGACCGAGTGCAGGTTTTTCCCCGAGTTTGTGCACGGCGCTCTCAGGGCTCTATAAATACCTCGGTGCTTCCTGTGGGCTCTGTCAGGAGGAAGCTGAGGAGGAGGCAGCAGCACCTCAGGGTGCAGGCAGTGTGTGTTGGGGGGCAGGGACTGTGCCATGGCCCCCCTGTGCCCCAGGCAGGCCTGGCTGCTCCCATCGAGCCCAGGTGGTGCAGCCAGGCCTGGCGCAGACATCTCTTATGGAAAATCCTTTCTTTAGTATTTTTCCTTCTGAGAAGCTGATAGGCCTCAGGAACAAAATGTAAACCATGGTTATCTGCTGCTCTGGGATGCAACAGGTGCATGCATCTGTGATTGGTCTCATGTCGTTGTTTCTAATTAATGGCCAATCACAATCAGCTGGCTCAGACGCTCTGTCCGAGCCACAAACCTTTGTTATCATTCTTTGCTATTCTATTCTTAGCCAGCCTTCTGATGAAATCCTTTTCTTCTATTCTTTTAGTATAGTTTTAATGCAATATATGTAATAAAATAATAAATCAAGCCTTCTGAAACATGGAATCAGATCCTCATCTCTTCCCTCACCCTCAGACCCCTGCCAACACCGTCACACAGGCCAATGCTCCTTGTTGGGCTGGATATTTCAGCATTTCTAGAAAGCAGCATGTGGGGAAGCCACGGGGGCTTTCTGGGAGCCCAGGCAGGAGGATGAGGAGGAGGAGGGTGAGCATTCAGGGCTCTGCTGGGGCTGTCCCAGCCCTTGTCTGCCTGAGGGGTGTTGGGTCAGAAGATGCTGCTTTGAATGGTGGCACTCCAGGAGAGAGGTTTTAGGGTGGCTGCAGAGGGTTTGGCTTGCTGCTGTCTCTGAGAGCCCTCAAGGAATCATTGCAGCCAGGCAGGAGCAGGCAAAGTGTCAGGGGTGGCTGAGTGGCTCAGAGCAGGGAAGGAGGCTTGCAGAACCACTCAAGTGCTGGTGCCAGATGTCTGAAGCTCTTCAGTGTCCTGAACATATTTTATTAAAAATCCTTTTGTTAGGATCTTTTCTCCTGAGAAGCTGAGAGGCTTCAGCTTCTCCATGTTTTGCTGCTTTGGAATGTGATTTGGAGAGTTGTTTGCCCAGCATGTGAAATTGTTTTTACTTGATAACCAATGACAGCCACCTGTGTCGAGGCTGTCAGCAGTCACAAGATTTTATTATAATAAATATATAAATATAGAAATATTTATATAAATATTAAAATATAGTAAATTATATTTAATATATTAATATATATTTGTATATTTTATATAAATATTGATATATTGTATAAATAGAATAAATATATAAATATATATGTTTATATATTTCTATTTCTAATAATATTTCTATTTTTATTTCTATTTCTCTTTCTATTTCTCTTTCTATTTCTATTTCTACTTCTATTCCTTTCAATTCTTCGATCAGTCCTTTCTTCAATCCAATTCTTCCTCAATCTTTTCTATTCCTTTCAAGCCTTCGGATAAAATCCTTTTCTCTCTATTCTTTTAGTGTAGTTTTAATATATCATTTTCTTTTAATATAATATATATCTATTAATTATATATTATTTATATATCTATTATTTATATATTATTTATCTATTATGTATATATCTATAAAATAATAAATCAGCCTTCTGAAAAATGGAGTCAAGATTCTCATCTCTTCCCTTGTTGGGGTTGCCTGCAAATTCCACACTTGGAGCAGGGCTGCCCACAGCAGGACAATTCCCAGCACTGGGTCGAGCTGGCTGTGTGGGCCTCACTTAGTTTTGAAAAATTCTGAGATGAGGATGGGATGAAGATTCCCCTTTCCAGGCTAGATTGCCCTCACCCTTCTCTTTGCCATTCTGGCTCAGCCTCTTCCTCCAGCCCTGGCTCCTGGGACCTGGTCCTGCCCAGTTTCCTCATGAACTGGGGCCACAGCTCCCCATATCCCAGGTGTAGCCCCACACAGGGCAGAAAATCCCTTTCCTCAGCCTGCCAGGCACATCTCATCTCCAATATAAGGTTTGGCACATTTTCATGGGTGTGCTCAGTGCTCTCCTACACCAGGCAGAGCCCGAGTCACAAGGAAGGACCCAGCTGATGTTGCATGCCTTTGTGAGAGGAACTTGCCTGAGGTTTTGCATTTGGGAAGCCCCAGGGCTCAACCTGAAAACAAAATCTGTACTCATGCAAGCTCTGGTCCCCAAGGAAGCTCATGCAGAGCATGTGCCAGGCTGAGCCTTAGCTGTCACCTTGGAAAAATGGTCTTGGGTGGAGGCGCTTGGACAGAAATGAACCTTTTCAGGCTCAAGAATGGATGGCAAAGCACACCAAGCTAATTTCCCCATAATTTTTTAAAATTATGTTGTAAATTATCTGTAAACCAATTTGAGGTTATGGAGGATGTTTTTGTTTGGCTGGAAGTGGCAGCATTGTATTTACAGCTAAAAAGCAGCCTTGACATGGGAGCAGGGATCAGGTGAGGTGTATGTGGGGGGGGAGGTGACAGATTTTTAAATTGAAAAACTGCCAAAATTGATATGTGTTGACAGAATGTTTCTAAATTGTGAGTACTGCATTTCCTAAGACAAGGGAACATGGGGAGGTGTCACAGAGAGACAAAAGCTGCTCCACAGCATGGGGAGAAGGCTCCTGTGCTGGGGATTCAGTCTTGGCTATGCCAGCTTGATTGTGCTCCCCCATAAAGAAGGGAAAAAAGGGAAAAACGTACAGAGAACAAGGAAAAATGTATAGAGAATAGGGAAAAATGTGTAGGATGGGAACAGGAGCCAAGGAGGTTTGAGGAAACCATCCAGAACTCTTCCACTGACCAAGATCCCTTTGAGGGAAAGCTGAAGAGACAGAAGGAAAATGTGAGTAGTTTCTTGTGTTTGGATCAGAGGATGGGAGCTTTTCTGGGCCCATCACTGAGGGAAGTTCCTCTGTGATAACAGGAGAGCTTTCCTGCCAGCTGAACATGTGTGCTGAGTAAAACAGCTAAAAAGCAAATAATGGGAAACTGCTGCAGCTTGAGTTCTCTGTTGGGTGGGTGCAGCACTTGCCCTGCCCTGCACACACAGCCTCATCTCTCAGACATCCTTTGCCTCTGCTTTGCAGAGTAGATAATGGCAAAATAGAGCATGAGAAATCACTCCTGGGCTCCCACTTGGCTTGCAAGAAAAGAGAGATAGCTTTGTTAGACTTGAAGTTTTGTTTGGGAGAAAACAGCAGGAGGACAGACAGGTTTCTACCCATTCTCTCCAGCCCAAAAGGTCCCCAAAGCTCCTTCCTGTGCAGGTCTTTGTTCATCCACTCAGGCTCAGGGTAGATTTCTGCCATCCTGTGATTTGGGAATGTTTCTAGAAGCTCTGTGGCTTCATTCCCTGTGTGTGATGTACAAAGCACACACCATGGATTGCACTCTCCAGCTTGTCTGTGTCTCTGGGAAACAAGGACTCTTCATGGTACAGCTCTGCCTGGTCTCACAGGGCTGCCTGCTTCTTTGCAAGAAGAAAAAAAAAAAAAAATGTGTTCTGCAGTGGAAAGGTACAGCTTGTGCTATGCCAAGGACAGAGGGAAGGGAAGGAACACGGAGTGTGGCAGGCAGGGGATGAACTGTCCCCTGCACAGATCTTCTCTGACATGCATCCATTTCCCTCCATGGCTGGAGTTAATCTCAGTGGAGGCTGCCATGACCCTGCCAGGGCTCCTGCTTGCCCCTGTGCCAGTGCTGGCTGAGCTAATTCAGAGAAAAATAACCTTGCAATTGTGCTTTGTGTTGGGCCAAATCAGCTGTTTGTGTGGCCAGAGACAGAGCCTGGTGCAAGGGAAGGGGCTGGGAAGGCAGGGCCTGCCTTGGCAGAATTAGAGGGGTTTAAATTGCAGGAAGAACTGCATGGGGTTGAGGAGAAAGGGGAATAAATGAGCCCACAAATCCCCAGAGCTGGCTGAGATTGATCCAAGCAGTCTCTGACCCACTGCCTGTGAGCTGAGGCTGCTCCAGCTGCTGAATGACACGCACCTGGCTGGAAGGTAAATATCCCTGCTCTCTCTTTTTGGGTTATTGTAAAGGTCAGGGTCCTGGGGAGCTGGTGCTGGGTCTGAGCAGTCTGGGGGTGTGGTTTGACCAGGGTGATTGGGACTGTTTGTCCTGACAATGCAAGTGGGCAGTCTGGGATCTCTGCTCGTTTTGCTCAGAGGAGCAGGAGGAAAGGAAGCAATTTCTGCAAATTTAGTAAGAAAGTCCTTAAATCTAATTGCTGGAAGTGGTTAGGGAAGCTGACAGACTATAATCAGCTTTGTGACTCTTTCCCAGCTCATCAGCAGTGCCAGTGGTGCTTGGCTGGGCTCAGGCAGCTCTGCTGCAGCACATGAAAAATGAGCAACTCCCACCTGCCCACAGATAATCCCACCTGTGAGGGCAGCAATGCACAGGCCAGGGCCAACAGCAGGGGTGCATCCACCCCTGGATGGGGAGCAGCCAGGAAATTCTGCTTAGATGGGGTGCCCAGAATCAAAAATTGATGATAAAACATTTTCAGAAGTTATTTATACTCAGTTGTAGCAAATGGGAAAGTCAGGGCTAAAGTCAGGTTTAAATTGCAGTGACCCTTCTGAGAGAAGAGTTTTACCAATAACAGTGCCATGGTTTCATGCCAGTTGAGGATAAGAAGGAGTGACACAGCTGTGAATGTCAGGAGGAGTGAGAGATGTTGCAGAAGGAAATTTCAGAGTGCCAGAGGCAGAAAGACCTCTAATTTCTGAGAAAGTACTCTTGAAATGTGATGTCTCCCTGAGATTTTAGAGAATTGCATCTCTATCAGAGGCTGAGAGTGTGTGTGCTGTTTCATTGATGGGGTCAGTGGTGGAGACCCTCCCTGACACCACTTTTATCATGGGTATTCTCTGTGTCAATGTTATCTCATGTGCTAATAAATAATTTTCTAGTAAATTTTCATAAATTTCATTTTTACACCCAGAAAGCAGTTACTGAGAGAATTACAGAATATGATGTGTTCTTCAGATGTCACCCAGACATGAATGCCTGGGGACAGGGGACAGTATTTCAGCCTGAATGACTGAGTCACCAGGACAAAGCTGCTTTGTGGGGTGACAACACATGACTTAATGTGATGTAATGCAGCAGAACATGACATCTAAACCTTTTATCTTGTGGGTTTTGAATGCACTTGGCACAAGTTGGGCACAGTTGAACCCCATTTACACAACTGGGGTGTAGCTGTGGATGGGACTGACCCCCCTGGGGAAAGCAAAGGGCTTCTTCTCATCCTTCTCATCACTCAGACACGGTTCTGGTGCTGCTGAAGGGACTTTTCTGCTTGAAAGCAACAGGTCTGAACTGCAGTGGATTGTGGATTGTGGATTCCCTCTGGCTCACTCAAAAATCTTGTCCTTAATTCCTTTATTACAAATCATCTGCTGTCCTTGTGCTGCTGAAGAGCAGAAAGGGAAGGGGCAGCTGTTCATCAGGTGAAGCCAGGAGGGGACAGGAGACACTTGGGAGGCAGAGGCACCAGTGAGGGGCAGGGAAATGGGATTTTTCACTGTCCTTTTGGGAAGCAGAGGCACCAGTGAGGGGCAGGAAAATGTTTTGGATTTTTTTTTTTCTTCACTGTCCTTTTGGGAAACAGAGGGACCAGTGAGGTGCAGGAAAATGGGTTTTTTCACTGACCTTGAGTTTTCAGAAATGCACAGCACTCATAGGACAGGGACAGGTCCCACCTCAACCATAATTTTCAATCCCTCAGTCATCAGCAACCTGACCTGGGTGGGAGGTGTCTGACACCCTTCAAACTTCTGTCTTTGCCCCTCTGAAGGGGTGCAGGAACCCTGACTGTGCAGAACATTTCCTGGAAACCAGGATAAAACCATCTGGCAGCTCCCATGGCTGAGCCTGCTGCATCCCCAGTGGTGGGGTTCATCCTTGTGTGGTTTGGAAGGTGGTTGAGCTAAAAGCTGCAGGGATCTCACAGCTCCTCTGAGGCCAGCCTTGTGCAGCTGGTGATGAGCAGTATAGTGTAATATAATGTAATGTAATGTAATGTAATGTAATATAATATAATATAATATAATATAATATGCATTAAATATATTAAGTATAATATTATATATAATAAATATAACTAATACAATACACAATAAATATAATCTAGTGTAATATAATATGATATAATATCGATCATATAATAAAATATAATATAATAAAATAATAAATTATCCTTCTGAAAACATGGAATCAAATTCATCCTTCCTTCCTGCCACAAAAATCCCAACAAATACAACAGCCCAGTGCATGCAGAGGCTGGGGCCAGGCTGTCTGGGCAGCTGGGCAAGGCTGTGAGTGCTGTTTCCTCCTCCTGAGGGTGGATCCAGCTCCTTGCTGCTCTCCATGGAGTGTGGAGCTCCTGAGCACTCAGTCCTTGCCATGGCAGCTCCTCACTTCCAGCAAGGCAGGGAGTGGCAGGACAGATCACACCTGGTGCTGGGAATGGCCGGGTAGGTGCCTCCTGGCCAGTCTGACCTGTCCCTTTGGCAAGCTCCGAGGGAGGATCTTTGGGGGGAAATGGTTGATCTTGTGAAATATGCCACGGGCTCTCTTGTTCCTGGGTCACACAACCCATCATTCAGCTGAAGGAAGAGGCTGCCTCCCTCACAGCAAAGATAATGGACAGCCAGTGCTCAGAGGGGTGTTTGAAGTCCTAATTAAGGCCCAGATCTGCAGGTCCAGCTTCCTGGAAGGGTGCTGGGATTAGTGCAGAAATGAGGATGCTGGGATTAGTGCAGAAACAAGGATGCTCCCTTCTTTTATCACCCCAAACCAGGGCAGCTCCACACAGCAGAGATGGGAAGGGATCAGGGAGCTGCAGGGAAGGGATGTGGATGGGACATGCCATGCTATGACTCAGCTCCCACAGGTAAGTCCCTGTGCTGCCCCTGCTGCCCACCTTCCTGTGAAATTCTGGGCACCGGGGGAAGCACTCAGGGGGTGACTCAGACCAGTCAGCTCCATTTGCATATTTTTGCATATGATCAAACCTTTCTGGCAGTCCATTTAGAAGGATGGAGCAGTGTCTTGTGTGACTGAAGGTCCCAACTGAAGGTCCCAACTTCCCTGTGGGTTGCTGGCCCCAAAGGCTCAACTCCCCAACGCTGCTGATGTGAAGGATTCTTGTTCTCCTAAACCACTTGTGGCCAATTTTGGCACCTGTTGCTCTAACAGGGGATGAAATGAGTGAGGAACACTTGGATCCTGACCTGGGCTCTCTCCAGGTGCCCATAAATGGATGGCAGATCATTAAAGTCACAAACTGGCCTGGGTCACTTGGAGTGGTTCTGCCATTGCCAGAGCGTGAGTTCACGTCTGAGCTATGGAAACACAGAGGCAATCAGCTGAAAATACACAGTGGAAACCAAGGGAACCTATAATTAAAGGTTAAAAGTTGCAATTAATGCTGCGTGTATGAGGATCTCAGGTTCTTATGGAATCCAGACACTCTGTGCCACTCCCTGTTTCCACGGGGCAGGCAGGGAGGGCAGTGATGGCTGAGGGCAAGAGGGCAGGTGGGCTGGGAAGGGACAGCACCATGCACACACCCAGAGCCTGGCAGAGCTGCTCAGACATGTGCAAAGATGTAAACAAAACATAACCAGTTTGTGTGTTTGTTCTCACAACATTTTGGATTTTATCTGCATGGGATGGGGGGATTCTGTGTGCTGGGCTCTGCTTGGACACGGGTGTCCAAGAGCAGGTCAGCTGTTTCTGAAGAGAATATCTGGAATAACTACCAGGAGGCACAGTTGTGATGAGTAAAATGCATCCAGAAAAACCAAGTTATCTCCTTCCTGGGTGCTGTGTGAGGGGTCTGTCCCAAGGATCATTCTGAAAAGCTGCTGTAGCAAAGAGCTGTGCTTTGGTAGAAGCTTCCTGATGCAGCTGTGCTGCTTTGCAGCTGACCTGTGAAGTGCTGGGAAAGAGGGAAGCTCTGAATGGGTGCTGAGGATTGGATATGAGTTTAATGCATTCGCTTGGAAATCAATATTAACCCAGGCTGTAAAACTGTATTGACAAGTGTGGGTAAATAGAACCTTCTCCAGCTGGGAAAATGAGGTCTGCAAGAGGAAGGTGACTGGTTCATGCCCACAAAGAAGTCAAGGACGGTGTCTTTTGTCTTCTCCACCCTCCACAGGACCCAGGAATCCTGGTTACCAGCAGGATCACTGCATGAATTTAGCTCTTGTAATGTGCAGGTGAACAAAGGAACAGAGACTGACTGAAGAGACACAAGAAGAAGCCTGATATTAAAGAGGAGAAAAAGCTCTGAGTTTTTCTAGGAGCATGCCTGAAGTTACATTGAGACCAGCTGTCCCTGATAAAATTTTTGCAGGTTGATTTTTTGGAGGCGTGTTAACTTCTGCATGAAGCTCCCCTGTTTCCCTGCTGGTGCCAGGCAGCAGAGTGCTCTGTGCCCACCCAGCATGCTGGTACGTTTTCCTAATCTCCTCTTAAGGTAAAAAGGGGCCATGAAAGGCAGATTTCACTCTCAAGGTAGTGAATGTGACTTCTTTGACCCAGAAGCTCTTTGCACAGATGTTCCAGATTGCAAGGCAAGATGGATTCTGTTACCATCTGGATGGCAGTTGTCTTCTGTCAAAAAAAAGTTGTCTTTTGAAAAGTCCTGGCTGATCCCAGACCGTCGGGATCAGCTCCTCAAGATGTTCCACAAGGGGTTGAATCTGAGTGACACCTTGAGAAGCTGCAGCTGAACAGGTGAGTAAGTAGAGAGCCAGGCAACAATGCAGGCTCAGGGAAAGGAAAAAATTGGAGATTTTGTGTCAGGATTCTGCTGTGTTATAAAAGAACATTTACAGATTCATGTTCCTCCCACAGCTAGGGTTATTTTTTATCATGAAGGAGCAAGAAGACAAATTAAAACACAAAAGCCTGCTCCTTTACAAAGCAGGCAAACAAACAAAGAGCCTCAGCAGCTCTCAGAAGACAGAATGGGCCATCTGATGTTCATGCAGTGCACAAACTCTGATGGCCTGTGGGGCAGACAAGCCATGGCCATGTAGAATCACTACATTACCACACTGTGTTACATTTTAAACCCTAAAAACTCCTCTTTGGGCCCTTCTGCCAAGCTGGCAGGGTCTGCTTGGGCTTTTGGACTTGCCTGAAGCAGAGGGTCTTGTTTGATCCAAAGGGGATCACCTTCAGCTGGCCATGCCATTGTTTTCCAGTTGTTCAGTAACTGAGGGATCTCAAAGCTTGCTTTCATTTCAATCTCACTTATAGTTTCTATATTCTCAAAATCTTTTGCTAGACAATCATATTTCTAAGGCTTTCCTGTTTCATCTTCTCCAACAGATCAGGGCTCTTGGAGGACTTGCAGCTCCAGGTTCCTCTGCTTGGGTGGGCCCACCTGCAGCTCCTGCCATGGAGGGGGCACAGCTCATACCCCACAGGCAGCAGCAGAGTGCAGCCCCTGGGATTTGCCTGGCATTTCTGGGCTCCCAGCAGACCTCAGGAAGGAGCTGTGGCTGTGGCTCACACCAGGAGCTCCAGCTGGGGACCATGGGGACAATCCTCACCTCCCCTTTGGTCCCCAGCCACCAGCAGGGACTGAGAACCTGGAGGTGCCTACAAGAAGATGCACAAATGGTTCTAAATCCTCCTTTGTGTATAATGAATTGAAGGTCACCGTTCATGGCTTCATTTCTGACATTCACTTTTCAGGGCATGAGGTTGTCAAAGCCCTCCCTGAAAATGCTCTCCTTGAGGAGGAAATGTTTGTAGGAGCTCTTTTGTCATTGTGGACACTGCTCCTTCAGATCTCAGCCTGAGATTTAGACAGGCCAGTAATGACAACCAGAAGCACTTGGGAAATATGAGTCAATCAGGGAGGCCCAGGGTCTTCACAACAGAAGGACAAGAGACAATGGACACAAACTGAAAACTGGAGTTTCAGAATGGATATGAGGAAAAACATCTCATGAGGACAGTTAAGTGGTAGAATAGGTTGCTCAGAGGTTTTGCAGTCTCCACCATTGGAAATTGGGAATTCAAGACTGCACTGGGTAAAGGTGTGACAGCCTGGTCTGATCTCACAGCTGAGCACGCTTTGAGCTGGAGGTTGGACTGGAACCCTCCAGAGGCTCCTTCTGACCTGAATTCTCTGCAATTCTAAAGCCTAAGAGCAGAATGGGACCAGCTCCTCAGGGACCTGTGCCAGAAGGATGTGGGCTCTGGGGGTGCATCTCCACAAACAGCTTTGAGAAGAGCTTCAGGATGAGAAAAACTGCATCAGGGCAGTGTGGAATGCAGGGTGGGCATGAGCAGGGCCATTGGGGTCCCCAAAGGACAGGGCTGAGCAGGCTGGAAGCTCACACTGCTCCATGCTCCCTCTCCACCCTCTGCATGCTTTCATCCCCCTTTGTGGGACAAGCCCAGGTTGTGTCTGGGGGGCACTGGTGGCTTTGCAGGCCTTCCCAAGGTGTCCATTCCTTATCTGGGTGTTTTTCTGCCTTGTGTGGGAGGCACCAGGAAGTCAGAGTGAAATGGATGCTGCAACAATAAGCCCTTCACACTCTGCAATTTGAGATTCTGCAAATGATTAATTGCAGTGCTGGAAAGGCTCCCTTTCCTTGCACTCAGGAATTCCAGGTGCATTTGGTGATGTGAGGGTTTGTCTGTTGTCTGTCCCCAGGAAAACATCATGTGATTTGTTACACAGGAGTTTGGGCCAAAATGCTGGACACCAGAATAACCAGGGTTTCTTTTTTCCAGGCTGTGAAAAAGGCACCCTTTTAAGAATCAATAAATTTGTATGCAGATTCCCAGCCCATGAATAATTCATGGCTATAAGAAAGGGGAAACACTATAGTGGTTTGATTATGCAGTTGGTTTAAATAAGCAAAATTAGTTGTTAATGAGATCCCTATGCATATTTAGGAAAGCTGAATAATTTATTAAGAGCCAAGAAGTGAGTCTGGAGAAGGGAGGAAAAAGCCAAGCAGCTCTTTTGAGATTGATTGTGTTCCTGTGCTTGGGGGATAAGAGGGCACAAATTAACCCCTTTTTGAATAAAACACAGCTAATGCACATGCTGTCAGGAAAGAGCTCTGCAGAGGGACCAGGTGATGTCCTTGCCCTGACTGCAGAGGCAGACACCCCTACAATAGGCTATGAATTAAGGGTGATGGTTAGATGGCATCCCAAATGTTGGGCAGTTCAGGGCCCTGCAGCCCAGGAACATCCATTTTGTTCCAGTCTGTGATGAATCACCAGTCTGACAAGGAAAAGCACACTATCCAAGCTCCTAAATCACAAATGCTGGACAGGAGAGGGACTTTGCCTGGCAAGCAGAAAGAAAAAACCAAACCAGAAAATGATCCTACCTTTTTCCCAGGATTTTCTCCTAACAAGGGCAAATTATTTCCCTTTGTGCAGCTCTTCCATGTTGGTAATATCCATGATCCTTTGCCTACCATGCCCAGGTGTGCTGGGGAAGCTTTGGTGCTTGCATTTCCCTGTGGTGGGAGCTGCAAGCCAACTGCACCCTGCTGCTCCTTGGTGTGCAGGCAGAGCAGGGAGGGTGGGTTGTGATTTTGGGAGAGTCAACTGAAGTAAAGATTTTGCACATGTAAACCCATACAAGTGTCCCCTGTGTGGACCACTGGTGCTTTTTTGTGTTGGAGCAACAGCTGTGATCTCATCTACAGATGTGCAGGTGTGTGATGGTGTTCACAGGGGTCTTATGATGAAGGAAGAGATGAGGATCTGACTCCATGTTTCAGAAGGCTGATTTATTATTTTATGATATATATTACATTAAAACTATACTAAAACAATAGAAGAAAGGATTTCATCAGAAGGCTGGCTAAGAATAGAAAAGGAAAGAATGATAACAAAGGTTTGTGGCAGCTCTATCTGAGCCAGCTGGCTGTGACTCGCCATTAATTAGAAGCAACCACATGAGACCAGTCACAGATGCACCTGTTGCATTCCACAGCAGCAGGTAATCAATGTTTACATTTTGTTCCTGAGGCCTCCCAGCTTCTCGGGAGAAAAAATCCTAAGGAAAGGATTTTTCATAAAAGTTGTCTGCCACACAGCTGTGGGAATGTACCTGGGCCTTGGGGGTACCTCAGCATTTATGTCGAATAGATTTATAGAATTATGGAATTGTTTGGGTTGGGGAAAGACCTTTAAGATGGTAAAGTCCAATCATCCCCCCAGCACTGTCCAAACCACCACTAAACCATGTCCCCAAATGCCACATCTACACAGCTCCTAAAACCCTCCAGGGATGGTGACAAGTTGGGGTGAAAGAAAAGAGTCTGGAAAGCAGACAAAGGGAGCTGGCTGGAAGCCTCCAGTGCTGAGACGTTGACACTGGAGAAGCTCACAAACCCTCCTCACATACTGCAGTGTTGTCACAGACATGTTTTATGAAAAACCCTTTCCTTGGGATTTTTCCTCCTGAGAAGCTGAGAGGCCTCAGGAACAAAATGTAAACATTGATTATCTGCTGCTGTGGAATGCAACAGGTGCATCTGTGATTGGCCTCATGTGGTTGTTTCTAATTAATGGCCAATCACAGTCAGCTGGTTCGGACTCTCTGGTCAGTCACAAGATTTTGTTGTAATTCCTGTTCTATTCTTAGCTACCGTTCTGTGTGCTGGAAGTGATTCACAGCTCCCAGGAAATGGGGTTTTCAGTGAAGAAACAGGAGTAGCCCATGAAATGCTGAGCTTCCTCAAGGATCAATAAGGTGCTGAGGAGCATGGTGGGCTCACCATGGGGTGCTGGTCAGGATGGGCAGCCCATGTGGCTGCTCTGCTTTTGGCAAGAGAGTCCTTCACTGTGCCAGCCCCAGAGGAAGGAGGGCAGCGAGTGCCAGGCCATGGCTCAGCAGCAGCTGCTCCTCGTGGGTATGGCACAGCCACGGACCTTGCCCTGGGAGCGGGCACGGGAGCTCCCCTGGCTCCTGTGGGAGCTTGTTTAGTGCCCTTTGAGCTCATCCAGGTGTCTCTGTGCTGTGCAGGAGTTGTTGACTCGAGCATCAGTTGTCACCTGCCCAGGAGCTGCTCTCCATGTGCCCACAGCTTTGCCAAGGGCTGTTCCTCACTCTGGAGCTCACAGCCACCCTGGGCCAGGGCAGATGCCCTGGGTGCTCACAGCAGAAGGGGGATTGGTGCTGGAGCTCCTCTCCTGGAAGATCATGTGCAGCTTCATCATCCCCATGGCCTGCATGGCCCCAGAGCTGGCGCCTGGAGGTCACAGGTGCCCTTGGCCCTGGGGAGGCTCGTGGGACAGAGGGCAGCCAGCTTGCACTTGTGATAGGAAAGGAAACTGTTTTCTCAGGGAGGTGGCATTGGACTGAGGGCTAAATTGATTTCCATAAATATTTGAGCAAGGCTGAATTATTTATGACCCTCCAGTGACACAATAGAAGGAACCGATGGAATCGTCTGTGAATTTTCCAGATGATTTAGTTTAAAAATGCTGCTCGTTATTATTTATGTGGGTCAGATCCCCCTTTGCTTCTGGCCAGGCCTTGCACATGAGTTACATAAACACAGAGTCAATATACAAATCTCTCCCTTTATCCATCTTAATCTGCCAGTCAGTAAATGAGCGGCAGCCTTGGTGTTTGATTCCCCTGGAGGACTGTAATCAGAAACCTTTGTCATTCAAATGGTACAGAGGAAAAGGAAGAAAAAATGAAAGAAGAAAAAGGAGGAAGCAAAGAAGGGAAGAAAATAAGGAGGAAATGAGGAAATAAAACAGAAAGAAAAGAAAAAGAAAGAAAAATAAGAAGAAAAAGAGGAAAAGAAAAAGAAAAAAGAAAAGAAAAATAGAAAAAGAAAGAAAAATAAGAAGAAAAAGAAAGAAGAAAGGAAAGGAAAGGAAAGGAAAGGAAAGGAAAGGAAAGGAAAGGAAAGGAAAGGAAAGGAAAGGAAAGGAAAGGAAAGGAAAGGAAAGGAAAGACGAAAAAGTGAAGAAAAGTGCAAGGCTAGAAAATGGTGGAAATCATCCTGGCTCTGCTGAATCAGAGGGGGATTTTGGATCTGGACCTAGGTAAGGTTCACCAAGATCTTCAAGCATCTGTGGATTGAGTAGGGGTGTTTGTTCTGAACAGCACTGAAAGTGGGTGTGGGGTCTCTCTGGGTCTGTGCACAGGGAGGTGGAGCTGAAATGTATTAATGAAATGGCTTTGAACCCTTAACTGACAATTGAAGTGGACTTCATTTACCTAAGATCAGTTCATATTCACTCTTCTGTTCACTTAAGCTGATGAGAAGCACTTGTGAGAGCCTTAAGTGGTTTCCTCTTCACAAGAAGAATAATTTTAACTTGAGTGGGAGGCATGTGTGAGAGACATGTCAAGCCTTGGATTTCCCAGAGCCATGCAAAGCAAACACCATGAATAACCCAACTCTATTTACACCCAAGAAAATCCAGTTCTTGGGTTCACCCAAACTTCCCTTAGGTGGGAACCTATGGATAGCCCCAATTTCTTGGCTGGTCTGCAAAGATCAGAAATTCAGGGAGCTGAAAGAATTACAGTAAGGATTAGTTTAGGAGGAGCCTCTGGAGGTTCCTGCTCTGTGCATAACTGGCTTAAAATCTGCAGTGGGTTTCTCAGGCCCAGTCCATTAAAATTCTGAAATTCTCAGAAGATGAAGAGTCCACACCATCCCTGTGTGTCTGTCCCAGTGTCAAACCATGAGTACCTGCCAGAGGAGACGTCCTATGTCACAGACATCTTTTAATGAAAAATCCTTTCCTTAGGATTTTTTCTCCTGAGAAGCTGAGAGACCTCAGGAACAAAATGTAAACATTGATTATCTGCTGCTGTGGAATGCAACAGATGCATCTGTGATTGGTCTTATGTGGTTGTTTCTAATTAATGGCCAATCACAATCAGCTGGCTCGGACTCTCTGTCCGAGCCACAAACCTTTGTTATCAGTCTTTCTTTTTCTATTCTTAGCCATCCTTCTGATGAAATCCTTTCTTCTATTCTTTTAGTATAGTTTTAGTGTAATATATATCATAAAATAATAAATCAGCCTTCTGAAACATGGAGTCAGATCCTCATCTCTTCCCTCATCCAAAACTTCCTGTGAACACCATAACAGTCCTACATTTAGTCTCTAAAACTGGGAGACTTTTTGAGCACCACAGACAAATCCTGAAAAGCTCCTCCTAAATGGGATGGACTCGATGATCTTTAAGGTATCTTCCAACCTTCATTCTGAGAATTCTGTGAATTTTGTGAATTCTGTGAATTCTGTGAAATGGCTCCTAAGATGAGTCCCTTGGGCACATCCATGTGAAGCAGAGCAGGATCCTGGAGCAGCCAAGCCTTCACAACAGAAGGACAAGAGACAATGGACACAAATTGAAAACTGGAGTTTCAGAATGGATAGGAGGAAAAAGATCTCATGAGGATAGTCAAGTGGTAGAATAGGTTGCTTAGACGTTTTGCAACCCCTGGAAATTCTCAAGACAACGCTGGGTAAAGGTGTGACAAGCTGGTCTGATCTTACAGCTGAACATGCTTTGAGCTGGAGGTTCAAAGCTGGAGCTTTGAGCTCTCCTGTGCTTGCTTGCTCCCACCCATGTTCCCTGGCCCTGTGCACCCATGGGTGCATTCAGGGCCTCTGCATCCCTCCATCCTCTTGGTCCTGATGTTTTTGCTGGCCTGGGAGAAACTCAGAACCTGCTGCCTTCAGCTTTTGGGCACAGGTGGCTTTAGGTGGGGTTTTAGCAGGGCAGTTTCTCAGCAGGGCAGTTTCTCAGGGCAGTTTCTTCAGCAGGGATCTGCTCAGCCACACTTTGCTCTCTCAGAGCTTTTGATGGTCTCTCACTGAAGAGATGGGGTCACTCCCTGGTCCAAACCCTGTTCTTCATCCCAGCGGCCCTGTGCAGGCTGCAGGCAGGATCCTGGGATGTGGGAATGGCCCAGCTGTGTGTGCTGGGTAAACAGAGGCAGAAGGGCTGTTGTCATCCAGTGGCCTTGAATGGCCACATCCTGCCTGGCTACTCATTAGCCAGGTTAAACACGGCAGGGCCAGGATGCTTCAGAGGCTTTCTCTGCACCCAGGGCTGCACAGTGGCTCCTTGGGGCTGAGCTGGAGGCAGCCCCACACCTGCCAGCCCCACACCTGCAGTGATGCCATTTCCATCCACAGCCCGAGGAAATCCCATACCACCATTTCACAATCAGAGCTTCCACAATAATAAACTCTGTAGGGCCTTTCTCACCCTGTGACCATTGGTATCTTGGCTCAGAGCTGTTCAGATACTGCTGCTCTCTCCATCCCCCAGAGAGCCCTGAGCCCTGGTCCCCTTTGTGCACCACTCTGATTTTTTAAGATTTTCTAAGTCTTCTGATGTTTACATTTTTGTAGCAGACTTTCTTACGTACTTTCTGTAAATAATTCATCGTTTTGCATTCTTTTATGAAGGAGGAGAAAATTGATAGATTGTTGGTTTGTCCAGTGTCATTGGAGGGGTGGCACTGTCACCCTCCAATCTGCTGTCACCTTTAGAAAACTATAAATGTTGGTGTCAGAAATTTGTGAAGATTCCTTTTTTTTTCACCTTGAGAGCAGCAGTGTGTGTGCTCGTGTTGTTTCATGTCCTATAGTGAAAAACTGCAGAGCCCAGAGGAGGGGAGCAGGAGGTGGATGTGGGGTGACTCTGTGGTCAGAACACCTCTGGGGTGGAATGGTGCAGGAACAAGTGGAACAATGAAAACTGTGCTCAGGAGCTGGGGAGTGATGGTGGGGCTCTGCTCGGCACATCTTGTGTGGCATGCCAGGCTGGTCCAGGCTTCCAGCCCAAGGTCAGGGTGTGCTGGGGGTGTCATTGCAGCAGCTCCTCATGGGGCTTCTCCTGATGGCAGGGATGTGGCTGTGTCATCCAGACACATCTGTGCTCCCAGTACAGGAGAGCTGCAGCTTCCAACAGGCACCTAAGCCATCACTGATGGGAATACAGGGAAACCAGGAACACGTGGGGCTATTCCTGTTCGACTGTACAGGGACATCTCTGAGGTGCAGATCTCTCTCTGGGGTGTGGTTGTGTCACCCAGAGACATCAGTGCTCCCAGAAAAGGAGAGCTGCATCTTCCAACAGCCACCTAAACCATCACTGCTGGGAATATAGGGAAACCTGTGGGGCTATTCCTGTTCTACTCATTGTACAGGGACTCCCCTGAGGTGCAGATCTCTCTTTGGGATGTGGCTGTGTCATCCAACACATCTGTGCTCCCAGGAAAGGAGAGCTGCATCTTCCAATAGCCATCTAAAAACCATCACTGCTGGGAATACAGGGAAACCAGGAACATTTGGGGCCATTCCTGTTCTATCCACTGTACAGGAACATCTCTGGCATCTCCCCTGAGGTGCAGATCTCTCTCTGGGACATGTCTGTGTCATCCAGACACATCTGTGCTCCCAGTACAGGAGAGCTGCAGGTTCCCTGTTTGTGTCAGTGTCGGTAGGGGCAGCCTGCAGCCTGTCAGGGCAGTCCTGCTCAGCCCTCCTGCTCTCTGCCCTCCAGGCCCAGGAGGGTCCCAGGGTCAGCCAGGCTCTTTTCCCAGAGGCAATGAAGCCCTTGTGTGCTGTGGGGGTGGTGGGGTGCCTGCTGTTCATACCCTTTGTTTTCCAGGAGCTGCTTTTGAGAGGAAAACAGGTGGATGCAAGGGGATCCCAGCCTGGTGAGAAGTCAGCAGTCACAGATAGCCCTGCTCCAAAGTCCAGCACTGCCTCCTCCTCTGCCCTGGGCACCAAGGATCAGCCTGGCTCATTTTCTGTCCCTTGCTGTGTTTGGGGACTGGGGAAGGGCCTGGGGACTGCTGAGCCTTTGGCTGTGGCTGGCCATGGACGTCTGTCAATGTCACATGAGCCTTCTGGAGACAGATGGCATTTTACTGCCTGGCTGGAAATCTCCCCTTTCCTTTCTTTTCTTTCCTCCCCTCCCTTTTTTCTTTTTTTTTTTCTTTTTTTTTTTTTTCTTTTTGTTTTGGGATGCCGTTTTTGTGCTTAAAAGGAGCTGAGAGGAAGCCTGAGAGTGAGGAGAAAGGCTGCTTGCCTGTTGAGCTGCTCTCTGATGCTGGCAGAGGTCATCTCAGCATGGTTTGGGCTTCTGCTGCTTGGCCATTGCCACAGCCTTTGCAACGTTGCTTCTGCCCTGGGAATCACTTCTGACTCCTGGCAAGGGAAAATCCCAAAAGTCTTTGGGATTCCCTGGAGTTTTTGTAAAGTTTCCTGCTCACTAAAAAAATTTTGGGGTGAAGTCAGAGTTTCTTCACACTCTGCTGTCGTGGTGTGGCTGGCACCTGCACAGGGCACTGCCCAGCTCTGGGGCGGGGTGCTCCAGCTGCACCCCTGGGATTGGGCTGTTCCTGCAGCCTGGGCAAG